>NC_090448.1:518250199-518553230 GCF_031143425.1 Pleurodeles waltl
CCATGCCTCTAAGAAACATTATTACTGCAGTCTATTTTTTAGTGATATACCTTGTAACTTATCAAAAATCACCCATAATGGTTGAAGTCAATTTGGTGTTCTGTTCTGAAGTATCATTAGCATATATTAATTTAGAACAGTCCTGTTGGTTAAAAGGTGGGAGGAGGGAAATTAAACAATGTTGATTGTGTTTAATGAGTCCTCTATGCACAAGGTGATTGGCAACGGTGCATCACCAAATGCTTCCTTGACATTGTTTGAAATGTATTTCTGAGGAAAGGGCCACGTGCCTGGCGTATACTTGTTCAGTCGTAGTTGTTCGATTGAAGGCCATGATGAGATTGTTTGGGCAGTATGTACTGTAAGATAGATGTTACAACCCAGAGCAGGAACTGCACGAAAACCTATAACAAGTTATTACATGCAATGCTCCCGAAAACAGTGGTTTGTGAACAAAGACACATAATGAGAGAATTGCGTTCATAGTTGACACTCACCCTAAATAGTGTTTGATTTAGATGGAGGCCAGTGACTGGCCGGATTCGAAGATTAATGCCCAGTGTTTTGGCTATAAATGTTAGACATCCAAACACTGTGAGAAAATGTTTTCCACTAGATTGATTCTTCACACTCACTCTGCGCCACCGGGTCCCAGAAAGCATGTAGACCTTTATTTTTGTTTTAAATAATATATTTCTATCAACTGCGATGGAAATGTTATCATATATAATAAAGAAAAGAGTAAATTACATTCTTATTCACTCTAGAGCTGTAAATGGGACTATAGTTGCCCATGTGTCACTGTTTACTTGTAAGTAGAGCACCCGGTTTTATGAGGTTTATTTTCTTTGCGTTTTAGTTTTCTTCATCCAAATTTGTTTTGTTTATGCTAGGCATATTTATTTTAGGGGTTTGTTTAAAAAAAAAAAAAAAAAAAAAAACTCAGGTGCACGTAGTATATTTTCGTATTTTACTTAACCAGCAAAGGTACACTAATATATGAATACCTGACGGGATTTTATGCCGTAACTAGCCATCTGTGATGATACATCATTACAGTTATTTCAAAACATGAGTGGTGAAGTAAGCATCCATGTTCATATCCGCAGCTGTTTAAGCTCTGTTAGTAAACTTTCCACTAAACGCATTTGCATGCCAATCTGAGCAGCTGGCCGAGTTATGACTGACAGCTTTGGGAATCCCCAAATAGGACTTCTTTTCCATTTTTAGCCTTTTTTTAAAACAGATACAAGAGGGACAATAGTCACTTTATGTAATTTTATGTGCAAAAGTTAGTAAAAACTGAAAAGTGGGAGCCTTAATTATAAGACATTGTGCACTCTTAGCTAGACATTGCACAGCTGTGCAGTCTGTTTTTAGGGTCCATGTCCTCACAATAAAACCAAACACATCTAAGGCTTTTGTTATTAGTTCTTGTCAAGAATTCAAACTTTACAGTGTCCTTCCAGCGTAGAGTAACTCAAAAATATAGGATGCTCGTATTACACACCACAGTAGTCAAGGAAAGTCCGACTTTCTTAAAGCCCATTTTCGCAAGTGTGAAAACAAGTTTCCACACCAAGCTAATGTGACTTACCTGTCTAAAATTGTGCAGACAGAAGTCGGTGTGCAGAACATCAGAATGGTGCATCAGCACGTGAATTATAAGTATTATTTCGAATATTAGACTCCGAGGCTATTGGGGCACTTACAGTCCAAGCCTTACCTCGGGATCCTGTGATGCCTTCGCAGTACCTGGTAATGCGCAAGGAGATAGGGAGGGTCGAGGGATGAAGAAACTACCCAGAAATCTTACTATTCACGTTCTGACACTTCCCATAATGTTTGGGTGCCGAGTGTCTTGTATGATTCTGACTGCCTTAGTCACCTGTGTGCGGTAAAAGGATGAATAGATTGATAGTTGTAGGTGCATACATCAGTGAATGAGTCGATCGATCGATGGTGCGGTGTGTAGCTGGATTGGTTCAGATGGGAGTGTACTGATTGATAAATGCCTGGAAGTGGGCAGATGACTGCATGGGTAGAAGTGGACGAGATAAACGTAAGCATGAGTGGTAGAGACTGAGTGGATTGATCTGCAGCTGTGAGGTGGATGATTCAGGGCTTACTAGGTGGGTTAATGGGTCCTTCATAGCAGAAGAGTGCACATTTGATGAAGTGCTATGAAGGAAGAATTCGAGGGGACACAGAGGTAGAGAAAGCCTCCGTGACAGACACCATTGCCTGAGGGAAGGCTGTTTGTTGTTGAATGCAGAGGGGGGAAAGAATGCTCAGGCTCTGCTTTATAGACCAGAGCTTTTAGAAACTGGTATGTCCTCATGGCCAAAGAGCTCTTACTGCAACAGTCAGAGTTCGAAAAGCAGAGGCACCCTGGAGGAGTTCCAGTCCTTTGTGATAGAGACAAAGTGCACAGATGACACTTAAAATCCGAGTGAAGGCGGTGGTAACACATGGCACTGGCTGTGTGAATCCTTTACTGTGCTGGATAGTTAGCTTCCAAGAAGCTCAGGCTTGGTCTCAATGAGATCTGAGGTGGTACCACGACTCACGGGCAGACAGCTTTCACTTCAGGTAGACCGCACAGCACTGTATATAGAGAATGGAACTGATCTGGGGTCACATTTACTGAGTCGGACAATTCTGGCGTGATGTAGGGCTCTGTCTGCCGTGCTTCTAAACTCAAGGTGGTACCTACTGCATACGAGTCGAAACAGCAGTCTGTGGAGAGAATGAATAAGAAGGGTACAATAGGAAAATTAATTTGTGTTGCTGTTTTGTGGTTTCACTTGTGTTTAGTATATTCAGTAAGGTAGCTTTCTGTTTCTAGTAAGTGACTCGGTGGCGGTACATACACAGGGTTACTCGCCGTTAATACCAGATCTCATCCATTTCCATCTGATGCATCCTGTCTCCTCTCTACCACGCGCACTCCGCTCCAGTGACAGAGGATACCCTGCTCGCAGAAGCCTTCTGAAGTATGCTGTTCGGTTGACATGTCAAGAACGTCAGTTTCCTATGTCGGGCATCATAATGAGAAGACTTTTTTCCCCATGTGACCAGGCCTCTGTCTAGTTAGTTCTATGTGAGCTCGTCATCTCTTGATCTGAGCATACTGTACAGTAGTGTGTTGCTTCATGTGTTCTGATCCACAGTGAGGGTGGAATTGCTTGTTGGCTGTTGCCTATGGATCTGCTTCTCCCATGCTGTGATCAGCAGACAGGTTGCTTGCTTGCTGCTACCCTTGGCCTCATCAGCCTCCATGTGTCTTAGTACTGAAAATGTAAGAGACCGCACACATGGGCTGCTGGACTGGACAAGCGTGATGGTAGTCCAAGCCGGATTTGCAAGTAGATCAGCACATACACCATGCCGGTCTGGAAGGAGGATAATGAATGGCTTTGTTTCCCGGAAAGCCCCATTGGCGCTCCCCAAAGGCATGTGATTGCTGCCTTTTAGAGAAGCCTGTCCCAGCAATTGCTTTTATGGCCAGTGTCGAGAGACGGAGATTCCAAGGTGCAGGGCAAGTCTGATGGCAAGAGTGCTTTGGGTCTGTGAACTTCCTCCTTAAATGACTTTCTCTCACTACTACTTAAATAACCTCAAACATGTATCCACAGTTGAACTTGTTACATTGTATGTCCTCTGGTACTGGTTGAGGCAGTGGTAAGTCACAGAAGTGAATGTTTACCACTTCTGCTAGATAAGAGAAACCTGCCCATCTCACAAATGTTGACCAGGCTTAATCAGAGCCCCTCCCCCAAACTATATGATTGGCATGGGTAGCAAACACTCGAACAGCTGCTCCCCTCTTTGCTAGCACCTCACAACTACCTCTGGGCAGTCAGCCTGCTTACTTGATAAAGTAGTCAACAACCCTTCAATGGCAATCCCTTTATACCAGTGTAGCTCAGGAGTCATTCTACGAAGTTGATAACTACCTTCACAATGTTAATCATAGGTCCACCATTGGTTAGGCCGGGGATGGGTGAAACCAAAGGGATACTGCTGTTTAGATTGCAGGTCTGCCATGAACCTCGAAAGATCTGAAACACTTGAGTGAGATTTCAATAGGATTAAAGAGATTAGACTGTCAGCAGAGTATGTATGCTGGTCGCTTTATTAATGCCCCAGATAAGGAAGAATGCTTTTATCATCTGCTGTATGCGTCATTGCACCATGTATTGCTCTTCAGAGAATAACCTGTCCCATTAATATATCACCAGTGGCAGTAATTGAGGTTTATTGGGAACCCATGTGAGATGCCTTAACACGCATTCGGCATACAGATCTCCCTCTGTCAGCAATTTCTTACCCTTTTTACATCTGGGGACCCCTAACGAATTAGACACAGGGGATCCCCACCTAAGCAGTCTCTGTGATTTGAACCTCCACAATATACAAAACTACAGACACAAGTATGCATTATAGAAGTATGTAAATTCTTAAATATTTTGTTCAATACAGAGGAAAAAGATACACAAAAATCAAAATTTGAATTTAATGCGAGACCTGGAGCGTTTCAATATTTGGGTTTATTTCTAAAAGCCACAGCGGTATGGTGGGCTATGGCACAATGTTCTGTCTTTTTTTTTTACTCCTAATATATACTTTTTGTCTGTATATATTTGTCCTTTAACTGAGGTCACCAATTGTCCATACTATTGTTTTCTATACTTGAGCTGCTCCTAAGAATCAAGCTAAGAATACCAACTTAACGTTTACCTTCCAATTTCAAATTTCTTCACATTTGAAATTTTGCATTTATCTTTTTATGTAGCTGTACTTCATTAATCTGCTAATATTTAATTATTTAAATGGTTGCGGGTCCCAGTTGGGCCACCTACCTAAGGCTAGCAACCACTACCTAGGTTCCCCATGGAGCAGGCTTCTAGTATGACTAAGTAGATGTTTTGCATTTTTGTTTGAATAATTTGTGGCTTGAATATAGGCTCGAACAACCTACAAATCTTCTGCCTGACAGTCATTTACCTGGAAGTTGGGATTATGAGCAAGCCAGACAGCAGAGTATGGAATTGCTCTTCATTCTAGGACGCTATTCTCTAATTACAAGCATCCATTTTGGGCTCTGCTCTACCTGCGTGTTTACAGATAGGCAATAGAGAAAATATGAAAGATAGGCTATAGGCATAAACAGCATGCTCCCGAGTGGCAGGATTGGCTACAAAAGCAGGATTCTGGTTTTGCAACTTTTTAACAGTTTAAAGTTGATTCCATTCCTGCTGTGAGATGGCAGCTGTTACCACAATTGTTTAGCTGTGAGCTTGAGAAATGAGTGCAGCTTTTCAGAAATAAGTAACTGGTGCATAGCTTGCTGACAAAGCGCTTTCTATGGCTGTCACGAACCGAGCGAACTTGTCTAACAACAAGCTAAGTTCACACTAGAAAGGTCCTTGTGCAATTTGCAGATCCTAGTTCCTGTAACTTGGTTGACCTGCTCAATCCACTTCTAAGGAAGAAGGGCTATACAAAAAAGCATTGCTGTTCATGGGGGTACTTACAGTAAGGACTGTTTAAACATTGATGCATCAAAAGGATCTTGTGCAGTATGTAATTTACTTAATACTAAAATTTAATTTTATTGCCGTGTTTGTATGGCCGCCTTCATCCTCCTGGACTTTTCCATGGCATTCAACACTATTTCCCACCTCATCCTTATCAATAGCCTATTAAAGATTGGAATCCAAGGACTCACTTTCTGCCAGATTGCCTCCTTCCTAACTGGCAGAACACAGGCAGTCAACTTGTCCCCCGTCTCTCTTTGGCTGCCTGTAAACTCCTCTGTGGAGTGCCACAAGGAATGTCACTCAGCTCAACTTTTTTCAAACATACATGATCTATCCGGCTAGCAGCATCTGCCTCCTAACATTGTCCTACGTCGATGAGACACAAACTCATACTGCCACTAGGGGGCAAGTCTCCCAATACCGGGAACAAGTTCACCACTTGCATGGCAAACGTTACTTACTGGATAAAATACTTACTGACAAAGACAGAAGTTGTATTCTTCGAGAGAAGAACTGTGGGACTCCACCCGGTTGCCAGCTGAACTAGGACCCACCCCTTGTACCCATGCCAAGAACCTCAAGAAGACCATCAACAGCAAACGACATGACTGGCCAAGTCAAAGCTGTTAGAGCTTCCACATCATCAAGATGTTTGAGAAATCTTCAAAGAACTCCCAAGCAGCAGCTGCAAAACCATTGCACATGCCCTCATCACAAGCAAGCTGAACTACGTTATTCCCTCTAAGCTGGGATCAGCTGGTTGGCTGGGGTATATATCTATCTAAGCCAGGCAGAACTCACCATTGTAGTCAGGGTCAGATACACACCCTAAATTATCCCGTGCTCACCCTCTGGTAGCTTGGGGCAGAGCAATGAGGCGTAACTTAAGAGGCAATGTGTAAAGTATTTGAGCAGCACCCTCCACTCCCACAGTTACACAATAAAGACACCACCACCAAAGATTGTAGGAAAATAGATGTGGTTTATCTGATTCAAATAAGACCAGTACGGTAAAAAGCTACTTAGTGGCTCATGAAATACAATCATTACAAAAAAGAACTGAAAGAGCAGTACTTAGTATGGGTGGGCTCCTTTCAGGGCCTATACGATAATGTGATTTAGTGATACAATAGCTGAGAATTGACTACAGGACGCACCACTCCCATTCTATTCCAGTACCTTGGTAGTTAGTTGCAGCCACAGGGATGTTAGTGGACCTTGCACATGGGGCACTTGTTACTGGGAGCAAGCCGCTCTGTGGCTGTTAATGCACTCAGAGTGCCAACGGGTCTTACACACGGGGCTACAGAGCGGGGAAGCAAGTCGCATTGCTCTGTATTTGGTTGGTGAAGCACGCTGGAACCAGGGTAACCAGGCAGGCTGGGCCGGGGCACCTGACATGGAGTTAGTAATATACGGCATGGAGGAAGCTTGCAAATCCTCTGGGGCCTGGGTGAAGACTTTGATAATGCTGATTGCCGGTGATGGTTGGAGCTAGTGGAAAGGGAAGCGCTGATACTCTGGCAGGGTAATGCTCCACGACAATCCCCCTGTGCTGTCGATCAGTCAGTGTGTAGCTCTTCCGTGCTAAGTGAACCCTTGTAATGTGGGATGCAGCAGCCAGACTACCAGCTTGCCAAGGTCCTGTGGTGGCCACATGGGGAGGGAATCTCCGATATCTTTAAATTTCCCACCGAACAGGGGTGCAAACGAGCAAGCCCTTGGAGTCACTCTGGGCGCAGTTTTAGACAGGGGAGAGATCAGCAGGGCAGCATAACAAAGCATAGCAGCAGTTCCTTGGAACAGTCAATTCTGGCAGAGTGGCAATCCTGTCAGCACAACAGTTTTTACTCCAGCAGAGAGTTGTTTTGGCCCCGAAGTGTACTGCTGAGTGGGTCCTAAGACCCAGTACTTATAGAAGGAAGTGCCTTTGATGTGGGAGGGTGACCACAAAAGAAGTCTTGTGAAGTGCACAGGTCCCCTTTCAGGTCAGCCCCAGATCCAAACAGTCAGTGGTAGGTAATCAGCCAGTTTTTGGGAACTCTAGTCCTTACCCCTTGAGATGTAAGTGTGAACACTTCCCAACGTCCTTCCCAGGAAGACACATCAGTATGCAGATGTTGCAGAGTATACTGTGTTGTGATTCTCTGAAGGGAATGACCAAGTGTTACTGTCACCTAGTCAAGCCAGCTGTGTATTTGAGATAGGCTGTGAAGGCATACAGGGCAGAGAGGGCAGAGAAATGTCCACCTTCTAAAAGCGGAATTTCTAAAACAGTAATGATAAATCAGACTCCAGTAGAGAGGATTTATTATTCCCATTCCAGTGGTACTAAACATGATGCAGTGACTCTTCTCAGATCAGGAATTGCAGCGTAAAGGTTTTATAAGGAATTCCTAATGCTGGCGTATGAGAGGGGTAGGCCTCACAGTAATGGAAAATGACTTTCACAAGTTTTTCATTACGAGGCCATGAAAAAACTTAATTACATGTCCTACCTTTTGCTTACGTGGTGCCCTGCCCTATGGGCTACCTAGGGCCGACCGTAGCGGTGAATTGTATGTAAGAAAAGAGTTCTGGGCTTGGCAAGAGGGTTCACATTCCAAGTCAATGGTGGCAGTGAGACAGAATACGTAGGCTCTGTCGTGGCAGGCCTGAGACATGTTTCCATTGCTACTTAAGTGAGTGCCACAATCAGCGCTGCAGGGCCACTAGTAGCATTTAATTTACATGCCCTGGGTATGTGGTATGCCAGTCTACGGGGGACTTTCAGGTAAATTAAACAGGCCAATTGTGGATACACCAATGTTACCATGTTTTTAGGGGAGAAGCACATGCACTTTGAGCACATTACCACTGCTAATCAGTGCTAGAGTCCTAAGGCCAACAAAAAGATTCAGCAACTAAAGAGGAGGTAAAGGCAAAAAGTCTGGGGTAAGACCACCCCAAGGATATCAGGTGTAACACTATACTGTTGCAAACCATTCAGAACACAGCAACCAGAATCACTCTCACTCTCTCACGCACTACACACATCACACTGATACCCAGGCGTACCCAGTTCAAACTCCTCACTCACACCTTCAAAGCACTACACAACAGACAGTTCACCAAAATAACTGCATCTTGTTTCACAAACCAAGACACCTCTTCTTGGTGAAACTGTTACTCTCACACATCCCAACATTATACAGCATCAGATTCGGCAGTCAGGCCTTATACATTGCTCATAAATCATGAAATGGCTTGCCCCTACACATCAGACCCTCCTTAGGTCTTGAGTTCAGCAAGAAGCTGAGAATCTGGCTCATGGGATAACCCCCTCTCCAGCCTTCCATAGACTCACTTTTATATCTAAATAAATATACATATATAGATGTACATATATACATACAAAGTCAGATTTAAACATTTTAAGCAAACATGTCTATTTATAAACCTTTGTAGGTTCCACCACAAATGTTATCTATGGCCCGAAATGTGACCAACCTATAATTCCCTTTTTGAGATGGTAGGGAAGAGGATGATCTGCTTGGCTCTGCTTCTACATGAGGAAAAATGATGAGAGCAGATGATATGGTGACCTTTGGTCTGGACTTATTTCAGCTTGGGGTAATTGACCAACCACCACAGAGCCTCTTTATAACCATTTGATTCTTGATGGATGAAGGTTATGAGGGATCTTTCCTGTGCAGGCAGAATAGACTTTCTTCATTAGAAAATATTCTTGAAATAAATAAACCCAGAACTGTCTATTGGTAATTATGCCAGTATCTTCAAGTTAATCATCCACAAGAAAAAAGACTGTCTAGTGTTTGGTGGTACCTATAGTTACGGGACAATGTGGGACATTTTGAGGGTTACCTGCAAGCTGTGTGTAGCTGCAACTCCGTACACTTAAGCCATAGCGATAGGCATGCTTATTATGTAATGTAATTGGTAGTTCTTGATTGTGTTCTACGTGCATCTTGTTTGTTATATTTTTTTTAATGTGGCTCCTGCCTCTAAAATATATCCAGAATACTGTATTAAATAAGGCACAGCCAGGCTTACATGTAAAACACTGCTGTTTGGGTAAGTGGCCGAGGGAAGGGATAGAGGCTCTTGTATGATGTGTGCCCTCCACAGTTGGTAATGATATAGCTGTAGTTAAAGGAATAGAAAGTGCGCGCACACATTAGTAGGAGATGCCGTAAGTTTCAGAGAGCTGTGCAGCAGACATGCTTCCTTTGCAGTTATGGAAATAAACTTTCACTTTACTTCAAGGAATCTTTGAATATCAAAGATCCCGCAAATATAGTTTCATTTATTTTTCTAAAAATGTGCTTCTAGGTGAAACATCGTGCATGACGCACACTAATCCCAAAATACCCATATAGAGGTTAAGGCTTGTTTGCTATGGTTGATGGTGCCTTATGGGGCTTTTATTACAATATTTTTCAGCGCTGTCTATGGTCCTCCGTACAGCTTTGCTGCAGTCTCACATAATACCAACAAAATCGGTCCTAAGGGATAATATAGATAAGGCAATTAAATTGGCGCACCTAGACTCTGTACTACTAGTCTTGTAACCCCAAACCAAAAGAAAGGGGAATAAGCAATTACAACACAGAGGGAAGAGGGAAAAAATGCACAACGTTACAAAACAAAAAACAAAACAGACATCCAATTTGAAATCAATTCAAAACTGTATTAGCATTGAATGCGTTCAAGTACATCTTTATTATAAAGAAGTTACTCAAAAGTATAAAGTAGTAGTGCTGGAAAAGATGTGCTTGTGCGTAAGGGCAAATAAATCAAAGAGAATAATATAAGTAGAGCAATATTTTAAAAAACAGATTCACAATATTTTAGCCTGGCTCACAGTTTTTCAGGGTAAATCACATTCCATCTGTGATGTGCAGGATATGAGTTAGTACTGCCACACAGTGCGAGATAAAGTCAGTCCCGGCTGGGGGATAAGATTGTCGACGTTTCGACCCAATGTGGATGAGGTCACTAGAAACCTTTAAAGGTTGGTCTTCATCAGGACTATAAGGAGCAACCTGAAAACTTGATTATTCTTGTGAGGGATGATTATGATCAACCTTGATTGCACAGCCGATGCCCAACAGCACTTCCTCCACTATGGAATAAAACTAACAGTAGACTCAGTCATCCTGGCCACCCAGTTGTCCATAGAAAACTTGCGCTGAATTCACACATGTTCACGTGGGACGTAAAATGAATTAGAATTATATAGCAAAGGCAAACTGGCTCATTTTCTGGCTTGATTCCACCTCTACGTCGAATTATCACTCTTACCCCTAACAAGGGTTGCTTCTCGTAATTCCAATCATTGAATTAAGGAGCACTTCTGAATTAAATCAGACACATGGTTCTTCTTAGTATGACTTTCAACAACTTGCTGTGGCAGTCTTATATAAGTCAAGGACTAAAGAAAGTGACTATAAATTGATCATGAAGTTGATGCTGACCACCTACTGCATATTCAGTTTAGGTGTGTGGTGTAGGAAATGTTGCAAAGGACATATTCTGAAATTCTCCACTGCAAAATACATTATTGGCATGTTTGTAAAACTGGCCACGAAAGCCCCAATGTAGATAGATAAGTAAAGCTGTCTCTTACTCTTCTTTGTTGGCCCTAAAATGGTTGGCAGGGTTCTGGCCCTTAAATTGCATTAAATGAAGGGAAGACTACTTTTTTGTACCACAATGTCTTGGTGTTGTTTAGACAATCATCCGTAACAAATATGCAGTATGATGCAGCGTATATGTAGAAGGTGGTAGTTTGGATCCAGTTGGGGGTGTCTGGTCGCAGAAAAAACTGAGGTTGCAGAAAAAGCATTTTAAGTTGTTGAATGACTTTGAGTACTGCGTAATTTTAAGAAAGTGGTTTTACCTAAAGTTTACATCAGCATTAGCTGTTTCATACTTATTGCTAAGCACATACTTGTATGTAATATGTGTCATGTTGACCCCTTTCATTCTGCATAAGTTAACCAAAGAACCTTTTTTGATAATGAATGTTACAAATACATTTGTCAATATTAAACACCTGAACAAATGCAAGATGTCAAAAAGTTCACAGCAGCCTACATTTGAATTATTGCTGATTTATTAGAAATATACCCTGCATACTTCATCTTAAGTCTGTGACAATGAGCACACTCTTTGCCCACCTAATGTTCAAAGCTCACAGGCAGCATAGCATTTTATGAGATCCAGAAAGTCCTCTCTAATCAACCTATCTCTGGGCTTTTATAATCTGGTTTACTCTAAAAAATGTTGCAACTGTCTTTGTTACCTCCCTCACTGTGCTTCAGACTGTGGCATGAGGCATTAGACTCATATGAGTTAACAATGAATAAGGTGCACAGGCTTTTACATAATATTGCTGAATGTGAGCAATAAGAAAAAATGTTAACTTATTTTTGTATAGTTTAGGTTTGAAAGCAAATCGAAATCATGAGTCAACAGAAAATGTTCACAGTTACACAGGGCTTGAAAAATATCCACTGACCACTCACACTGGCAGTCTTATTTGATCAGGTCAGCTATTTTTAGTACTTACTGGTCCCTTTTGGCAAGTTGACACTGAACAGGTGTTCTGTTCAGTTGAAAAGTGGAGGTGCAATAAAAGATGCCTTTAAATCTTGTTCTATGCCACATTTGCTCTGTGTTAACAGACAGAGGTCAAAAGCCAGGTTTTCTTGCAATTAATTTCCTTTCTGACTGCAGAGGTCCAAGACTTGGTAAGGTGAACTGTGTGACCTGCTGCTTAGAATGTAAAATAAAAGGATATAGGGTGTCATGTTTTTCCCAAACACAACAACATTTGAATGACTAAGTCAACTGTGCAAATATTTCAAAATATATTTCAGTAGTTGTGAAAGACCTTTTGTATATTTCTGTTTGATGAACAATATATTTTAATAGGATGAAAACAAATCAGAATACTTTGTGTTGATGTGCAAAGGATATGGTTTCTGAAACACAATTTTCAAAGATTGTTAATACACTATATAGTTTTATCCGTAAAGATGCAAGTTAGTGGAGAGATTTATAAACATTTCTTGATAAGTTACTGTGTGTAGATGGCAGTGTTACCACATCATGGTTTAGTAATATATTTATTAAAATTGCATGTTTAAACAAACTGAGAAAAACGTCTGCCCTGATTGGAAAGTTGTTAGTAAACTAAAAAAAGTCCTAGGTTATGTGGGCTAGACGTCATGGGTATGTGGGCTAGATTCTAGTGATGCTTGCAGGAAACTTAAGTCTACTTAAACAAAAGAGGGTTTTTTTGTACTGAGGAAATGCTGAGCTCACATATTTGAAGGTGCAATCATGTGAGAATGAATAAAAAGGCGACTGTAAACTATTTGCCTAGGATCACACAATTTGAGACCCGTTTATGGGTCAGGTACATTAGTTAGGTCAAGTAGAGTATTTAAGTTACTCGACCTGCAGGTCTAGTAACATTTTTATGATTTTTCGAACCCTGACAGTATGAATTCAGTAGCACATAAACAGTTCATGATACTCCACTAAGGAGAAGGGATATACAGTCATAGGGCATAAAATTTAATAATTAGCGATATTGACAAATACAGTTTCTTGATCAGAACTGGAACCCAGTGTTATTGGAGAGAATGTTGTGGAGAAGTGCATTTGGGCAGAGCAGAGGCGTTTTGCATGGAGTTGAGGTAATTGGGTCTGAATTAAATCAGTAGTGGTTTAAAGTGGTCTTTAATCTGGTTTGTTTCTGCTTTATAGTTGTATGACCCTTAGCAATTGCAATCGTGTGTTTATCTTTTACTCCATAATTGTTTATGTCCAAAAGGTTTGCCGTGTAGTAGGCTACTCCTACCAATCCTGGGTAAATGATTTCACGTAACGCATTACTTCTACACAACACCATGCGGCTGAGGACCACCCAGACAATATTGCCACCACCTCAAAAACTTGATCCCTTCAGATAAACAGACATAACTGCTTGTAAGGACATAGACAGGTACCGAGAGGCACATGTTCATTAGATCGACAAATAGTAATTCTGCGGTACGTCCCTCACAAAATGGATCATCTCCATCTTGGAATTCTTGTACACCATCCATTAGTTCATTTTACAATGGTTGTTAATGTGGTGGGTATTTCTTGTCCTTTTATTCCACCAAGGACATGTTGCTCAGAAAACCCCTGGGATGAAGCGTGTATTCCTTGCCTCAGAATCCTTGTTTTCTAGTTCCTGTATCTTGATCTATTTAGGTCTGCTTATTACAGGAACAGATCAGAGTGGGACGCCTTCTGGGTTGGATGGGGGAATCCCTTGAAACAATTTGGAACCCCTACACTGCTTGCGGCCCCTGGGTGCTCCCTGCCAATGTCTGTCACTTGTATCTGAACAGAGACAACCATCCTCCTATTTTGGTACGGGAAAAAAAGGGTATTCCTTACCAGAGACAACTATGGGACGTTAGTGGCACCTCTAAACACTCCTCCTTTTTTCCCCTGCCACGTTCCTCCATTTTTAAAAATCCCAGTACATCGCCTCTGTTTTTTTTCTAGCCTTGACTGCCACTTGTTGTGGGGGAAGAAGACCCAAATGCACCTCTGGTCCTGCAACTGGCTTCTTTTCCTGGGGCTTTTTCACTGATAGAACATTGGAAGTGTTAGTCACCAGCCAAGTGCCACATACCTTGACCGGCTCTGGCAAAAGCTTGGGGTGAAAGATCAGTTTAATTGACACCTCCATGGAGTAATAAGAAGGAGGTTACAAAGTTACTTGTTGAAAGGTTCCCTGAAGGCTCTTCCCCTCTGCCACCAGACCTGTTTCCGGAGTGTTTAGTTAACCTTGATGTACAGTGACCTTCTAGGCTCTCTTGAAAGCAAACAGTTTGTGTTCCAGAGGACGCATGTCATACATTGAGAACATCCAGGGAATTTGGGGAGAAATTGTACTCCCAGACTCCTTTCTTCAGTGTTTAGTATTTTTTGTCAGTGAGCTCACTATGTCTTTGTACTGGCATGCCAGCAGCCAAGTGAGGTTTTTCCTCTTCCTAGTGTTCTGATGAAAATGTGGCCAAGAATCTTGCCATTTTGCCCTCAGTGTCAGATGTAAGAACCACCTTATGCTTTCATGACAGATGAGAGCACTCTGTCCTCAATCTATACCAGACCTTTTAGTTCAACTATTTTCGCAACTTGTTGCCTATGCACAGTGTAACTTTGTCTGCTTGCACCCACTCTAAGGACCTCTGGTGATTTCATCTTACTCCAGCAAGTCAGAAGCAGTGGTCTTTGCATGGGCCTACCAATGTCTGTTCTTCCTACTGGGGCCTTTACCCACCAGAGACTAGTCACCATAATGAGCTGTGCTGGGCCTCCCTTGGAGTCCTCCTCAAAAACGCTCCATCCTCTTAGATATCTTCCACTTCTGGTACCACAGCATGGGGGGGCATCAGGCTTTCTATCTGGTTAACATCTTCGATCTCATAGGGTGTGGCATGATTGGGGTCAGTAATGTCTTTAGGAATGCTTATCGGAACAGTATCATGCTCTTTTAGCCTCCAGCTGTTTAAGACATGGGGGTTCTTGGGGTTTTGGGTCCTTTGGGACGAGGGGTTCCTTCCTCAGATGGAGAGCTGTACTCCTGCCAACAATCCGTAATAAAAACTGCTTTTCCATTGGCTTGAGGGCAATATTTATAGCTTTCTGGACAGAGGAGTCAATTGCCTTGGAAAGCCCTTCTCTAGAGAGGTGGTAGACCGCTTCCGTGAACTCCACGAAGAAGTCCTTATCTGAGCACTCTGACATATACAGAGTAGGCACCCATAACAACCTAATTTCTATGAAGGCAATCACCCACATAGTGCCTGTGAGTCTTTAACTGTGCTGGCAGACTAATGCAGACCCTAGGATGTGGGGTATCAATTGTGGATTGGGGGGAGGGACGTTGTTTTTACAGATTTTAGGTGGGCAATAAATTGTGTGGCATAGTAGAACTGTGAATGCCCACCGGCCAAGACTGCTGGGTCTGCCGCTCTACCAGCAAGTTTCTTGCACTATGGCAGACTTGCCTTGAGGCCCACCAATAGGAGGGAAACTTACAGATACCAGGTCACATACAGCACCCCCTCTACTCAGCCAGTACACTTCAGATAGAGCATGACTCAGTGCCTCCCTTGCCTCCTCCTCTATTCGATGCAGTGGTGTTTGTCTTGAGCCAAGGCCCACACACTGCCAGTTTAAGCTTAGACCTGAAGGGAGTGTATCAGGTAGCTAGTGTGCATTCAGCTTCCAAGATGGAAGTGTAAAAGGTAGCATTTGTGAAAATAATGCATGGTGTGGGGAGGAAGGTGGACTCATGAAAGTTCACCTGGTTGCAGGCCCATCAGAATGAGTTGAGAAAGGCTAGCACTAGTTCATGGCTGGAAGACCTAGAGGTATGAGGAGATGCTGTTTCTCTTGAGGTCCTATGGCTTTGTTGGGACAGACTGCCATTAACTATCCAATTCTGTTGTGTTATTTTTCTATGGACTCATGGGAGTTGTAGTCCCATGAAATGGTGTATATTTGATTTACTATGAAGGCTGCTAAGAATAAAAGCTAGAAACTCTTGCGTGATCCTTACCTCCAGCCCAGAGTTGGAATCCAGATGCAGAATTGAATTCCTGTTTTGAATGTGTTTTGTTTACTATAGACCACTCTACTTTAAGAATGAAGTTGTTACTGGACTTTGCATAAAGATTTGTCATATTAACCGCAAGTTCTCTTTCTCTGTAGGTAATGTTTCGATCAATCCTGTAACGTCCGATGGGGTAACGTTTACAAATGACTCTTCTGCAACAGCATCGCAAGGAAAGGTTTTCCTGGGCACGGTTCCATCTAGCACCGTGGTGTACACAGTTCCAAATTCAGGGCAGGCGTTGGGATCTATCAAACAACAAGTACTTGACCGAAGCCTCCTGTTTTCACAGTTAATGCCAGTAAGTCAAAATGCACATGTAAATGTTAGCCTACCTTCGGACGGTAGCTTTCAGTCCTTGGCAGCCACCTTAGTAAATGGTACAATGCCAAACTTTTCATTAGCCCAGCCAACCTTGGTAAATGGCACTGGGGAACTGAACTGTGTTACTGGAATGGCACATGATCAGTCAGTGTCTTCACCTGTAACCAGTGCACCCACTGTGATCTCAGTCAGCAACGCTAACTATGCGGCTCTCCAAAACTGTTCTTTTATCACGGGCCCGGATACTTTATCCGTGTCAACAGCACAACCTACACTTAGGGAAATAGATTCTGCAACTGAAGGCGATGAGAATCACCAGTCTGGACATGTTCATCAGGATGTCATTGGGCAGCACATGTTGATTCTTCAGTCGGTACCGAATGGTAAGGAGGACTTCTTATCCATTTCCCAATGTACATCTACAAATAGCAACATTGTTATGCCGGATTCCAAATCTACATATGTGATCAGTAGCATGATCAATACAGTCTGTGGTGACCTGGACATGGACAAGAGAAAGCTAGCCAAACTCCAGAACGTTCACATGGACGATGAGATGCAAGAGATATAAAGAATGGTATTCTGGGACTTCTGCAAAGTAGTGCAGCTGCAAATCCTTTGAAAAATGACTTATTTATTGAATAATAGGATTGTACGCATAATATTTTTGTCGTGAGATGCTTGGTTACTAAGTAGTGCGATGTGTTGGTGCCTGGGTAGAGCGTTCAAAATGTGTTGTTACAGAAGAAGAGAAATAATTACATGAAGAGCACAGAACAAACATTCAGTAGTATGTCTCTCCAGAATATCTTGTTATCTGTTGGTGGCAACAGTGTGACTAGTAAAAATAATGCACAAATATGCAAAAAAGGATACACAGAGTTTCCGTCTCACAGTGGGCATTGCAACATTTGAATGACATTCAATACCTCATACACACTCCCTTTGTTTGAGTTTTACGTGATTCTTCAGATTGCAAATTAACTAATTTGTAAGTTTGTTTGTTTTTGTCTACAAGGGATGTTGATTTTTAAACCTTCACGGTGCAACTTTTGAAATGTGTTGCTCTCCTTACCAATGAAATAAGATATGCATGTCGAATTTAGCAACCCTGAAGATTTTACTTCTAAATGAATGTATATTGGCAATTGTTTTAATCAAGATTTATTGGAGCGTGAGCATTGATTTTGTTTTGTTATTTATATCGGTCTTTTATTGTTTGAACAAGTTTCATTTTTTTTAAAATGAAAATAATTTTAAGAGGTTATTGCTACAGAGAGCACGTTTTAGATACTGTCAGTGCTGAACCTATAAGACAGGAGATGCATTTACAACGTAAGGTTGGATTTTTATTTCGGATATTTTGCGTTTTCTTTCAATAGGACCAGTTCTATTTTTAGACAGTGTGTGTTTTACGAAGTTCTTTGTGCCTTTCTTCCTAGTGGCCTTTTATTACTTTTGATTACTTTTTATTTTCTTAAAGCACATACCTGAAGCGACTGACAATCCAAATACAGTATGCCATCGAGGGAGCGTACAGTATGCAGTGTTTCAGGATTACAGATTTGAAATCACTGATAATGTCTTCACACTATTTTTAAACATCTGGTGTATCTGTACGCAGCTGAAAGACAATCACTAAAAAGTGCCCTTTCATTCTCCTTTTCGTTTTTTTCAAACCGTTCTAATTATAAATATGTTTTTCGTGTTTGTGATCTGGAACACTAATATATTTTATTGCACTACTGTAGTAATTGGCTTCTCAATGGTCTGTTTACTTCAAGTAACTGCACGGCCTTCGGTACGCTTGTGGTTGATTGCAGCGGTTACATTATGTTAGGTGCCTGACTCATCAGAAAATGCTAGTATACTTATGTTTGGTGTAATCTAATCTCAACAACGATCATAATGGTTTGACACAATTGTAGCTATTCATACCCCACATGAATCGTTCCAATATTCTTCCTGTTACAGTGAAGTTTCAGAACTAATTATTTAATAATATCTCACCCATATTTCATAGGGTTAGAGTCAAACTTTTATATTTCTAAAACAAATCTATTTCTAAACTCAAAATGATTATATAACAGCTATATTGCATGTGCATCTTTTGAGATCCCCGATAAAGGGAAGTCAAATAATTTGATGCATGTTTGTCTAGATTTAGTCATCATTTTCTGTTTCTTTGTTATACTGTAATTTTAATTGTGCCTTACAAGAAAGAATTACATTAACTATTTCTATTTTCAAAAGGATAGCCAGAACCTTACTGCACTGTTGCATAATGGAACACAGAGCATGTCACAAAACATTTCTGTGCTAAAGTACTACACCAAAGAGGTCTAAAGTATGTATGTTTATTGTACTGTAAAAGGGATTAATTTGTGCCTGGACAATTGAGTGTTCCATTGTATTCTGAAGTTAAGTGTACTTATTTTTCTAAATTGTATTGAATAAACTCTCTATATTTATACACTGCTTGTCTAGCGTGATTGCAAAATGGTTTATTTGAGAATGGAGAGTGCCATGTAATAACAAGCATTTTCAATGCAACGGGTCTCGCATTTGTTGGAGTTAGAGCTATTAGCATTGTAAAGCAAAAAAAACAGTGCGATTGTGCTATGTAAAATGCAGTCCGATCGCGCTGCATGGAAAATAAACAGAAAAAGTAGTCCGGACTCCATGCTGAAAACATCGAGCCTCGTATGTTTTTGGTACTTTATTGGTGCTGTGTAGGTGGGCTAAACACCAGAAAAGGCATGACCTATGCATACCTTTCACAAATGAAAGCAAGAGGATTTTAAAAGGCAAGCCCATGAACCAATGTAAGTGACTGACGTGGCATGGGCGTGATTGCAAGCCCAAAGAGAGATAACAGAATGGACGGAGCACTTTGTGCTCGCCCATAAAAAATGTAGTTGAATGCGGGTACATCAGTTGATGTACTTTTTCCACACATATGCTTGCAGTTCAGATTGGCATATCAAATTGCACTCAACTGGTTATGGTTTGATAGATTATAATTTTGGTTCATTTTCAAAGTTCATGGCAACAATTTATGACCTCTTGTTTAGTCCAGCCTGAATAGTTGAAAGGTTTGGCAAGCATTGGTTAAAAAGGGAGGCAAGAAACAAGATTGTAGGCAGCAAAATAAATTTACTTTTCTAACCTTATTTGTGTGTGATGTAATTGGTATCGTATATAATGGCATACATTGGGAGAGACTGTGTTGTGACTTAAATAATTGGTACATTTTTGAACTTTTGAGGCTTTCCATTGCTACCTTTGTCACACAGACAGAGGATGTTTCAGTGAATTTTATGGGTTTGGCAATGTCATACTTTGATACCATAAAACCTTTTAAGTCATTAAACGCAGGTGGCCCTGTCATCCAAATGATGACAGTCCAAGTGAGAGCAACTTGGTGTTGCTTCCCTGCCAATCGGATACATTTTTCAATCAAAATCTACTACTGATTTTGCGAGACAATTTGTGGCTGATCTAGAACATTCAGGGGCTTTGAGCCTGCCATCGCTTACCATTGGTTGACTTTCCTTGGCACTCCCATTTGTCTGCTACTTATTCACGTCCCAGCTTGTCAATCTTTTGTTTGTCCCTACCATTGAGTATTGCCTTTTTACATCTATTTTGACTGCGGCTTTTGCATCTTTCACTGCTTGCTTTTTAAGATTTGTTTTCACTTTTTTTTTAAATATGAGATTGCAGGTGTTTTTCGGGCTATCTGCTTCGTGTAATTTTCACCAAGTGCACTCCGTGCAACTGGGTCACATGTCTACTCCTTCCCTCTCCCCCTGGCGTTGTGCTTACTCGTGTGCTTCTACCCATTGATAACTGCACCCTCAATGTTGGTTCCCCAACCCACACCCTTCTTGTGTCTCACCCATTGTTTCTTCCCCCACCCACATTATTTCTTCTGTTCCCAAAATGCCCTTCTCTGCATTGCTTCAACACTCCCTGCCTTCCCCACTGTTGCTTCAGCGCTCCACATCCACCCATGTTGCTTTTATGGCCAGTGTTGCTTCCATCTCGCCCCCCCCCCCCCCCTCGTTTCTTCCACTCTCCCACCAACTTTCAATTTAAAAAAAATATATATATCACTTTAGCGCATTACATGTATATTTTTTTTTTAGTTACCATTCAACTTAGATCAGTAACTAATAAGAAAACGTAACTGCATCATTTGAAGGTAGCCCATGCACGCTGTGCCTGCACTTTCAAAATGATGCAGATGCTGGCGTCAAAGGCTTTTTTAAAACAAAATCTTTAGCCGCGCATCATAGATCGCATCCGGGATGCTATGCACCCTTTCCACATGCAATTGGAAAAGCCAGTAGGTATCAAAGTTAAGACCTTTTGGCTTTGCCTTGGGTTGTTTGCTCTAGGAATGACAAAGGGACTGGCAGAGGGTTCCTTACACAGGGAAGACGTCACTGTGGCAGGTTTTGTGAGGGTCACAGAGTATGTGAGAGGGCAGCGTGATGGGCGCGGCGTCTTGTTATGAAGAGCGTTTTAAATACTCTTCCAAGAATGTTCTTGCCTGGCAAAGCCTTTTCAGAGAATGTGGCTATGTTTTGTTTTGCTTTGCATACGTTTCTGTTTCATGCTAATGATTAGTTAGCATGTTTGGAAATCATTTTATTAAATGGTCGACCTTGGTGGTTTAGCCAAGCCAATAAACCATATGCGTGCCATCCGTCGTGGGTCTTTTATTCGTGCCGTTCACCCACATCTTTTGATGGAGTCAGCGTGGCGTTTAAGACTCATGTTCCTTTTTATTTAGCATATTTATATAGCGCTTTGCCAGCACGTTTTTGGAGTCGAGTCTGTGGGGACGCAGTGATAAGATAGCTCCTGTGTGAATGCGTCCAATGTTAAGTTTGCGAAAGCGTCCCCGAAATAGAGGTGATTTCTGTGCCCCTGATTTCTTTAAATGTCTGACATCAATGTTTGGACATTCCATTAGGTCACCTTTCCTAATGGGCAGGTCGGCGTAGTGCTACACGACAAAAGTCAGTCCCTGAAATAATACTTCCGGTAATATGGACAGTGCAGGTTAGGGGAACGTATCGACACCGTGCCTGGGCTAGGGGCAATTGGTAGCAGTTAAGAGTCGAGCACCAGGACTTTGCTGTGAATGGCATGGCGCTGCACGAAGGACCGAGAAATGCATTTTAGCATGACTGGCGTGCAAGTGACACGTGACCTCCATTTCATGTAGCCCACTGTTGGCACTTGGGAACTTTCACCCAGAAACTAGCAACAGTGAAGGTGAAAAGGGACGTTTTACCTATATTGTTAAAAAAGACTGATTTTATGAGGTTGCCAGGGTGAAAATATGCTAGCTGGTAAGAAGGACAGGACTAAAAACGAGGTCAATCCTCACTGAATTGCTAAACATGCAAGGCATTTTTTAGAAGTTTTTCCTTTTTAAGCCGAGCCTGCAAGAGTAGGTGTTGTCGTTTACGAGACCCTTGTGTTCAGTAATGGGTTTGGGACCCACCTATAGCTTAACATTCCTTTTCATCATTCTCGCTCTTCTTTGATGCCTTCTCATTGGACAGCGCTTGCCATTCATCACTTCCTTTTCCCTCTGTGGTGGAGGAGCCAAGTATAGAATAATTAGCTTTACTTAGTGCTCCTCCACTGGCCATCTGATGCTCGCCCTGTGATTCAGGTACTATTTGCGCTGTGACACAGAAACAAATTGGGCTAGTTCATAGCTCTTTAAAAAAAAAAAAAGTATCTCCACCCCTTGCTTGTTACCTCTTTTTTTTTTCACCATCCTGTTATCCAGTCTCACTCCCCCAACGTTCAGTATTCCAACCCTTTGCCGCAGTCAGTAGCTCGCCCATAGGCGAAACCTATTGGCTTTCCCAATGCTTGTTTAATTTCAGTTACTCCAGAATCAAACGCATCACAGATCCCTCGATGAAAGACCAGGTTTGAACCATCCTTATTGCATTTCTCCCCTAGCACCAACCTGGAACTGGCAGATGTTTGGGCCATATTAACTGCTATGTAGCATGCTTCGATGCTCGACTGGTGCAAGTAGATGATAGTTTACCAGATTGAAGCGCTCATTCAACACTGATTAACACCCCGGTCTTAAAGTGTACCACGTTGACTGTGGCTATATGCTAACAAGCGCAGCTGCTAGGTCTCCATTGATCAGTCCTCTTCCCCTGAGAGGAAGAGGGAAGAAAATGCAAACAACGAAATTCTAGTGAATAAGGGCAAGAATGGAACCCTGGACTCTCGTAAATGGAATACCAAGGAAGAGCAAGAAAGGCAGCAAAGAGGGTGACTCACTGTTATACTGTGTTCCCCAGCCTGGTATCTGCTGAATGACTAGGCCCCACATGGAGCTGTAAATCACACTTCTTTATTCCTCTGCGTGTACCTGTGAACAACAGTTGAAACCAAGCTTTCATAACATTCAATTCTAGTGATTGCCACACTGATACGGAGTTCTCGGGAAACCAAAAAGTTCTGGTCTAAATCTTGCAAGACAATACATCCCCTTATGTTATATGAAAAAATACAATTTTGTGAAAAAAATCATAGTACATACACAAATTTATATACGTATAGAAACATTGTGCAACTATATCTTCTATTTTTCAATTAATCTTCGTGGTGCTTTGATCAGTTGAATCAATCTGGTTACAGAAAGCTGTAAAATGTCATCTTCAATGTCTGATATTGCTATAGAAGGTAAGGAATTAGCAACAATCACGGAGTTCTATAATCTTCTTGATTTGAAGACCAATGCATTAGAGGCCTGAAAGGAGAAGAGTCTCTTTTAAGACTTCCCAGGGCACTGGGCAGCCACCATGTGTCCTTTGGTAGGCATAACCTGGAAAGGTTCGGCATCACAAGGAGCATTAGATTTTATTTTGCGTAACTGTTGAGTGATCACCATATCTCCTTTTCTGAACGAGAGGTCTTTTGCAGTCGCCTCGTATCTGCATAAACTTTTGTTGGAAAAGGTCCTTTTTGCAGAGTTATCACCAAACATTTTGCCTTCTTCCTCTTATTTTTTCAGGTCTGTTTTTGCTTGTTTATTTTCTCTGTGCACTTAACCACTGCTAATCAGTGCTAAAGTGCAAGTGCTCCATAGGTAAATTGTACTGTTGATTGGTTTATCCATGACTGGCATATTTGATTTACTAGTAAGTCCCTAGTAAACTGCACCAAAGGTGCCAAGGGCCTGTAAATCAAATGCTACGAGTGGGTCTGCAGCACTGGTTGTGCCACCCACATTAGGAGCCCTGTAAACACGGCTCAGACCTGCCACTGCAGTGTCTGTGTGTGCAGTTTTAATTCGACTTGGCAAGTGTACCCACTTGCCAGGCCTAAACCTTCCCTCTTACTACATGTTGGGCACCCCTAAGCTAGGCCCTAGGTAGCCCCAGGGGCAGGGTATGTTTGAGGTAGGACATATACTAGTGTGTTTTATATGTCCTAACTGTGAAATACTGCCAAATTCGGTTTTCACTGTGCAAGGCCTATCTCTCTCATAGGTTAATGGGGGCTGCCTTTAAAAATCCTTAAAGCATAGATTCCCTTAGAGAGCAGATAAAAATGTGGAGTTTAGGGTCTCTGAACACACAATTTAAAAATACATATTTTAGTGAAGTTAGTTTTTAAATTGTTTGTTTGAAAATGGCACTTTTAGAAAGTATGCATTTTCTTGCTTAAACCATTCGGTGACTCTGCCTGTTTGTGGATTGTCTGTCTTGATCAGTTTGACAGCTGGGCTGTTTTGCACCTCTCTAGACAGTGACACAGAAGAGGCTGGGTGCAGCCTGCATATCCTGATGCATATCCTGATGAGCCATCTGAGTTAGGGGGGAGGGAGGAGTGGTCGTTCACACCTGAAAGGACTGTGCCTGCCCTCATACAAGCAGTCTCCGACCCTCTGGTGTGCACTTGGGGCCTGGACAAGGAAGGATCTTGCAAACACTTGAAACTTTGCTTTGAAGTTTGCCAACTTCAAAGGCAGAACAGGGTATAAGAAGAAGACCCCAAAACCCCAGACTTTTAGAATCTTTCTGGAATCAAGAGGAACCTCTGCAAGCAGAAGAGCTTGAGAAGGAGTACTGTCACTTTGCTGTGTGCCTGCTTGAGAAAGTTCTCCCAGGGCTTGAAGTAGAGCTTGCCTCGTGTTGGAAGTCTCAGGGACACCAAAGACTTTAGTTTCCTCGAACTGCAGCACTGGGAACTGTGTGTTTTGTGCTGTTCAGGAGGAGAAACCACTGCGCCGCTGCCAACGATGCCACTGGCCTGCTCCGTGACCTGCAGACGCTACAGTCTCATTGCCCCACGACCCTGGTCCCACGGTCGCCGTCATCGGACGACTTCACCAAGCTGCTGCTCGCACCGCGACCTGTGGGCCCCGCACTCCGGCATCGCCTGCTCACACCGCAGCCTGGGCCTCAACGATGACGATGCTCCTGCTAATACCAGCGCCGCTGCCTTCACCATGGACACCGCTCGTGAGGAGCACGAAGCACAGTCCTGTCCCGCACCACAGACCCGGTCCACCGATGCCAGCTCATCGACTCCAGTGTCTTCATCTGGCATCACTGCCTGCACCGTGGCCTATGTACACTGCTCGTGAGAGTCACGAAGCACCGTCCCATCCCGCACAGCTGGCTTGGGCCTACCGGCGACAGCGTTTCTGCAACGACACGCCGCTGCCTGCACCGTGACCTGTAGACACTGCATGTTGTACCGCCCTGCTTCACGCCGCTGCCTGCACCGTGACCTTTGGGCACCGCACGACGCATCGTCCCGCTCGCACCCAGACGCTATCCAAGCCAGCGCTCCTGACTTCATCAGCCCGGAGTTCGATCTGCAACGTGTGTGACTTAAAGGGTCTGACGACTCCTGCACAGATTCTGGAACCGACACTGTGATGTCAGTGACGCCGCTCTCTGGAGCTCACCGAGAGGATTATGACACCCTACAAATCCAAGTTACTATTTGCAGATTTTCCCGACACCATAGCTGGTCCGCGACGCCATGGCCGGCCTGAACTGTTGGTTTTGTTGATCACAACGCCGTGATAGCCCCAGACGGAACTATGGACTTCTAGGAACTGTATTTTTGAGTAAATCTTGCAGAATTCCTATTTTTATTACTGTTTATTGGATTTTTATTGTTTTTGGTCTTGTTTTAAATAGACAAATATTGGCTATTTTTCTAAAAACTGGTGTGGTGTCCTTTTGTAGTGTTTTCACGGTGTTACTGTGCGTTATGTGCAAATGCATTACACATTGCTTCTGAGCTAAGGCTGACTGCTCATGCCAAGCTACTAAGGATGTGAGCAGGGGTTCCCTGAGCGGGCATCTCCCTTATCCTGACTAGAATAACGCTCCATACTTGGACAGGGTGCAAACCGGCTGCTAACTAGAGACTCCGTTTCTAACATTAGTTGTCGGCGATGAGGATAGGACTTGCATTTGCACTTGACCAACAGTGATTGGTTTACAGTACTAATATATTGCAGACCACTACTTGCCACATACAGGTTTTGTTTTTGATTTTTTTTTCTCTTTTGACATATTTTTGATCCTGTGTTCAAGTGAACCCAAACGACTACATGCCTCAATCCAGAGCATCCTCAGTTGCATCCCAGGATTTGATTTTTGAGGAGGATAGGTTGGAAACCTATACTGTAAAAGAGCTGAGGCAGTTTGTAAAAACCTCAAAGTTCCGGTCAGAGGCCCACCAAAAAGGAAGAGCTACAAAAGGTGCTGAGGGCCTGGGTAGCCGCCAGAGCTACCAGTGGTCAGTCTGAGGATCCAAATGGAGTCTGCAGACACAAATCCTAGGGAAGATGTACTGAGGGGGCAGGAGCTGTCGGGGGGGGGGGGGGAGGGGGGAAGGTAACCCCTGCACCAAGCAGCAGTGATGGATCAAAAGGCCTGACTACAGAGGAGCTGAAGGACAGGAGAGAAGCCAGGAAGCACCAGAATGAATTTGAGAGATTCAAAATGGAGGCTCAGAGGGAGCAGTGAGCCAGGGAGGAAACAAAGATGCTAAAAGAAGATGCTTTTGGACCATGAGCTCAAAATAAAGGAGCTGGCTGTCAGGAGCAGGTCCAGCCAGCATGGTGGCAGCAATTCCTCAGTGTAGTCAGAAAGAATTATGCACTTTCCTAAGAACATAGGGAGGGAGTACAAGAAGGGAGACGACATACAGAGGTGGTTTCAGGGATATGAGGCATCTATCCATAGGAATGGGGTCCCTGAGAAGAATTGGGGACCTGGTTTATGGAACCATTTCACAGAGGAGGGGAGGGACACCTTGCTAACTTTGGGTAAGGGGTACAACTTCACCTATGCTAACATGAAGGAAGCCCTTCTCACTAGGTATGGCCTCACTCTTGACAAGTACTGGGATCAGTTTAGGCAGAGTCCCAGGCCTGGTTGGAATGTGTAGATTAGTTTTGCAGAGCACTGGATGGTTGGGTGAAGGGCAGTAATGTGACAGATTTTTAGGGGCTGTACAGCTTAATTGCATGGGAGCACTTGTCTAGTCTGTGTTTTGCAGAGCTGCGCCAGCACTTGACTGATAGTAAGCCTACTGACCCCAGAAAGGTTGCTATGGAGGCAGACTGCTGAGTGAGTATCAGGATCCATAAGTGTATGTGGGAGACCCAGCCAAAGGTGGTCAGGGCCGCCAATGGAAGAAGGAGGGGGGAGGTCAAGTAAGACACAGACAGGTCCCAGGATAATGGGGGAGAAAAAGGGTCCAATGTCCCTTCTGATAGGAAGGAGGGCAGTTCTGATTGGTGGTGGCCCAGGGCACCCCGTTTTCAACCCCTGTGCTTTGAGTGTCTCCAGTTGGGACACAAGCAAGGAGACTCTGTCTATCCTAAGAGAACCCCCACTGGTGGCCCTCTACCGAGGTGGCCAATGATGCATTAGGGGCAGGTCATAGATCATGCCCTGTTATCCCTTAGTTGGGAGGTGGGCTCAGAGGGTGAGTTGGTGATCCCTGAGGGTGGGGGGAGTCATTTCCACCAGGTGACAGTGAATGGGGTCCCAGTCACCGCTCTGAGGGACAGTAGGGCTAGCCATTGGTTGCCATTGCTCTCCTGAACATCAAAGGCACAGGACTTTCGCCTGTGGTCGAGTGGGGTGTTGAACAATAAGCATGTAAAGTAGAACTTAATACTGTTTTCAAACTGAGTTTCTCAAGAGTTCCACACTGTGTTGCTTTCATGAGTGTACCCCTAAAACGCTCAACAAGTCCATTGGCATGTGGCCATAAGGATGAGATCTTTTGATGATTCATGTTCAGGTGCTCCAGAAAATCTTTCAATTCTTTGCTGTTGAAGAGTAGACTGTCAGACTTTACAACGGCTCGTTTACCCCATGTTGCAAAGACGCCATTAACTTTTATGATTACTTACTTGTGTTATGGATGATAGCTCTTGGAGCAAAGGAAAACCATTAAATGATGATCATTATCAAGTGGACCAAAGGTAAAGTTTGATATTCTCTCCCAGGCATGTTTAGGGAGTTCTGACATGTTCAGAGGATGTTGGGTAACTTTGGTTGACAGGCAATGGCATATGTGACAGATGAAAGAGTTAAAAAGGAACTTAAGGCCTAAGTATGGAAACTGAAATGTCTCTGAGAACTCTCTTTGTGGCAATAATTCCACGATGTCCTTCGTGTGCCAATTTGATCACATTGTGTCGTAGACTTTCCGGAATCAGGATCCTCGATCCTTGCAGTATACCTCATCCCTCAGTCATCGGCAATTAATCTTTAATATTCTTGTTCTTTTGATATTCACCATCCTTACTGAGGGGCTGAATGTGATTTTTCCATGACTAAAGTATAATTATGTCTTAACTTCAGGAGGTCACTATCATGACTTGTGGCAGTGACAATCTGGGCTAACGATACAGCAGCTGGTAGACTTGCCAATGAAATTGATGTAGACCTTAGCCGTTTTGGGTGGAGTACCATGGCCATGACCTTGAATAAACACTCTCTAAAAGTGGTCAGCAGGATTTTGATCCTTTCTTGGTCACTGCACAATTGTATAATCCTATTCTTTCAATCGTATCCACCATCTTTTAATCTGAGGAGGCGTCTTGGCTTTTGGATTGCCAGAAATGGTCAGCAAAGCTTGATGATCAGTCACCACCATAAAAGGCTTTCCGAAAAGGAATACATGGAAATATTCACAAGTTCATACTGAAGCCAAACTTTCCTTCTCAAGCTGTGAGTAAGCATGTTCTGTTTCAGACAAACTTCTACTTACATAGGCCACAATATGTTGTCTTTCATGTAGGCGTCCACTATGCTGTACAAGTATAGTGCCTAATCTGACAGGGCTAGAATCAACCATTATCTTAAAATGAAGCTTTGGATTGAAGTAAACACGCCATCAAAAATGCTTCTGAAATGGCTTGATTCCCTTAACTTTTTTTCACATTTTCATGACCATGTAAGGGAAACCATTTTCTTAGTTAACTCTCACAATGGAGCACTAATAGTGGCAAAGTACTTTGGGGGTGATTCTAACCCTGGCGGTCGGTGATAAAGCGGCGGCCAACCCGCCAACAGGCCGGCGGTCCAAAAAATGGAATTCTGACCCTGGCGGCAACCGCCAACACAGCCCGCCACATTAACACTCCGACCGCCACGGCGGTACAGACAAACAGCGCGGCGGTCACCGCCAACAGGCAGGCGGCTGACAATGTACCGCCCACAGTATTACAACTCACCAATCCGCCACCTTTTCCGGGGCGGGAGCCCCGCCGATAAAAACACGGCGGAAACAGACTACGGACGGGAAAACGCTCACCAAAACACACTCCACGAGTACGGAGGACAGCTTGGAACCCGAATTAAACATCCTACCTGCTCTCGTCTACCTTCTCATCTACCACGAGTACGAACGCCGGCGCAGACGACAACGGTGAGTACTGCACCTACGACACACGGGAGGGGGGAGGAGGAAAGGTTACGGGCACACACATATGCGACCCCCACCCCCCCAAACTATGTACACACCAATGCAGAGCAACAATGCACAGTGACACCACCCAAACCCCCCTGAAAAATGCAAAGACATAATTAAATTGTGAAGAAAAATGTATATAAAAAATAGACTCTGATATGTATCGGTCAACTATGCAAAATATCCATAACAAAATAATACTATACACACTGCCATGGAGAACCGAGGCAATTAGTCCTCTACATCAAAGTTAAATAGAACAGTCTGTGGGCTACAGTGTAGCGACACAAGGGCAAAGCCCACACAGGAGACCTGAGTCCTTTGGAGAGAACACTGCAGGGGCATCTGATGAAAAAACTACAGGCACCTCAGGGGGAAGGGAAGGGGGGGCACCACAGCCACATGAGTCCACGACGCCAGATCCACGAAGGGGCCACCATGCCCACTGTGCCATCCTGGGGAGTGCAAAGCCACAGTCTCTCAAGTCTCTACAGTGGGTGGGTTGCCCACTCTGCCATCCTGGGGAGTGCAAAGCCACAGTCTCAAGTCTCTACAGTGGGTGGGTTGCCCACTCTGCCATCCTGGGGAGTGCAAAGCCACAGTCTCTCAAGTCTCTACAGTGGGTGCGTTGCCCACTCTGCCATCCTGGGGAGTGCAAAGCCACAGTCCATCAGGTGGATGACAGTCTCCACTGGTCAAGGAGGAGGCATGGTGGGCACAGTGAACCATAAACAGTGCTTGACAGGAAGGGCCCAGCGGAGCGGTGCTTGACAGGAAGGGCCCAGCGGAGCGGTGCTTGAGACGGCGGGGCCCAGCGGAGCGGTGCTTGAGACGGCGGGGCCCAGCGGAGCGGTGCTTGACAGGAAGGGCCCACCGGAGCGGTGCTTGAGACGGCGGGGCCCAGCGGAGCGGTGCTTGAGACGGCGGGGCCCAGCGGAGCGGTGCTTGAGACAGCGGGGCCCAGCGGAGCGGTGCTTGAGACGGCGGGGCCCAGCGGAGCGGTGCTTGACAGGAAGGGCCCAGCGGAGCGGTGCTTGACAGGAAGGGCCCAGCGGAGCGGTGCTTGAGACGGCGGGGCCCAGCGGAGCGGTGCTTGAGACGGCGGGGCCCAGCGGAGCGGTGCTTGAGACGGCGGGGCCCAGCGGAGCGGTGCTTGACAGGAAGGGCCCAGCGGCGCGGTGCTTGAGACGGCGGGGCCCAGCGGAGCGGTGCTTGAGACGGAGGGGCCCAGCGGAGCGGTGCTTGAGACGGCGGGGCCCAGCGGAGCGGTGCTTGAGACGGCGGGGCCCAGCGGAGCGGTGCTTGACAGGAAGGGCCCAGCGGAGCGGTGCTTGAGACGGCGGGGCCCAGCTGAGCGGTGCTTGACAGGAAGGGCCCAGCGGAGCGGTGCTTGAGACGGCGGTGCCCAGCGGAGCGGTGCACTTCTGCACGGCGGGCCCTGTTCAGCGGTGCCTATCTTCACGGCGGGCCCTGTTCAGCGGTGCTCTTCTGCACGGCGGGCCCTGTTCAGCGGTGCCTATCTTCACGGCGGGCCCTGTTCAGCGGTGCCTATCTTCACGGCGGGCCCTGTTCAGCGGTGCTCTTCTGCACGGCGGGGCCCTGTTCAGCAGTGCTCTTCTGCACGGCGGGCCCTGTTCAGCGGTGCTCTTCTGCACGGCGGGCCCTGTTCAGCGGTGCACATCCAGTAGGTTCAAGGGAGCCAGACCTGGGCTGGACTCCCTGCTCAGTCGCCCTCCGACCGTGATGTTTCTGGGCCCTTTGGTGTCCTCCTTTACAGCTGGGATGTGGCATGTGGGGCCCACCTGCTCCGCGCTCCTGCTGGCTGACTTCTCCGCCCTGCTGCCCTTACGCTCCTTAGATGGGGCTCTCGGGCCCTTGCCTCCCCTAGATGTTGTGGCTGGTGAAGTGGGCGAACTCTGCTCCTTGGGGGCAACCGTGTCAGTCCTCGCACGGCGGCCCTTGTGTTTCCTGGTCCTCTTGCCGGGGGGGGGGGCTGGATGTGTCCTTGCTGCTGATGGAGGTGTCACTGCTGGCAAAGGGTGGACTCCAGAACCCATGCACAACAGTGACACCCGAAGCTGGGCTGGTGGTGGCTGTGGTGCTCTTGGGACTCTTTGCAGATGGAGGGGGTAGGTCATCGGAGGGAAAGAGGTCAAGATTCGCCAGGAAAAGTTTTTTAGGGCCAAGGTAAAGGGTAGGAGAAGTGGTGATGGGAGTGGAGGAAGAGGATGTGGTTGTAGGAGAGTCAGGTGTGCTTTCATTGGGTGAAGGTGCTGGTGCTGTAGGCTGTCGTGAGGTGGATGTCTGTTGGGTGGGTGGCTGCCTGCGTTTGTGTGTCTTGGAAGAGGTGGTGACAGACACAGTGGGAGAGGACACAGGGGACGTGTAAATGGCAGTGGGGGTGGTGACTGCATGCGTGCGGACTGTACAGGAGGGTGTGGTGGTGATGGAAGCACTGGCTGATGTTGGTGTGCATGCAGGTGTGAGTGTAGACGTCACAGGGAGGGAGGAGGGAGACGAGGAGGAGGGGGACACAGGGGTGGTAGTGACTGTTGGAATGTCTGCATCTGGGTGTTGCTTGGGTGAGTGTTTGTGGGATCTGTGGTGCTTGTGTCTGGATGAGCTGCCCTTGGGTGTTGAGGTGTGTGCAGGCTGGTCAGATGGTGTGGATGGGATAGGCTGATGAACAGGAGACAGAGACAGGGTGGAGGCAGTCAGAAGAGGGAGGCTGGAAACAGGGACAATGGCTGCCGTCAGTGCTGAGGCCAGAGCAGTGAACGATCGTTGATGGGCAGCCTGACCCGAATGAATGCCCTCCAGGTAGGCATTGCTCCGATGCACCTCCCTTTCTACCCCCTGGATGGCATTCAAAAGGGTAGTCTGCCCAACAATGAGCGTCCTCACAAGGTCAATGAGCTCCGCACTGAGGGCAGCAGGGGTGACAGGGGCAGGGGCTGAGGTGCCTGGGGCGAAGGAGACGCCCGCCTTCCTGGGCGAGCGGGCACGGAGCGTAGGCTGAGGGGCTGCAGGGAGGGCGGGGCTGGTGCGCTGGGTGGCGGCTGTACCTGTAGAGGCGGGGGGCACGGATGTTGCCGCCACCGCTAGGGAGCACCCATCCGAGGACGTGTCTGTGTCGCTGCTCTCACCACCGGTCCCCGTTGTGGTGCTCCCCTCGCCCTCCGGCTCACTGGTGCCCTCGGTGTCTGTTCCTGGGCCCACCGGGGCCTTGTGGCTTGCAGCTCCCTCGTGCTCCGATGCCAAATCTCCTCCGCCTGATGATGCTAATGCACACATGCACAAGAAGATGAAGAAGAAGGGTGGGGGGAGAAAAAGAAGACCTGGTTGAGTGCATGCAATGTCAACACCGTTGGCGGAGAGGACCGACACAGGAGCCGCATGCACTAAGCCGCGCATTCGGGGTACACTACTCAGTACTTCTGACTAGGACAACAGGTCAAGAGACGACAAACGCGCACATGTGTGAGGCTGGACCATCAATAGCTGTACTTGTCACCCTACAGAGGTGGGGGCCGGGAGCACAGGGCCATGCCTAAGGGAGAGGACTACACTACAGAAAGCGCCCTGGCCTAATGTCACCCACAACCCTCCTCCCCCACCCAGACGCCTCCACTGCGCAGAAAGATAGCAGAATGTGCTGATACTCACCCCCTTGTGTCTGCTGTGATGCTCTCAAGCGCCCATCCAAATCAGGGTAGGCCACCGCCAGGATCCGGGACATCAGGGGGGTCAGGGTACGACTGGCACCCCTCCTAGGTTGGGAGGCCATCCCCAGCAGTGACTCGGCGGTCTTCCTGGTTCCGCGGCAGATGTCCTCCCACCTCTTGCGGCAGTGGGTGCCCCATCTGACGTGGACCCCCAGGGCCCGGACTTCCTTGGCGATGGCACGCCAAATCTCGACTTTCTGATGGGCGCTGACCTATGTGACATGTACAGGGTGGGAAGGAAACATTAATCAACTTACTTCATGTTAGATGTGATTGGCCCCCTTCCCCAACCTTGCAATATAGCACATGCTCTCATCTGTCGTGCGTTGCACTCCTCATTCGCCCCCCACCCCACCAACTTACATCCACCCCACTCCACACAGGCATCGCCCATTCCATGTGCACCCGGTGTACTCACCTGTTGGTCTGGAGGACCGTAGAGTAACGCATACTGGGGGAGGACCCCATCCACAAGCTTCTCCAACTCTTCAGACGTGAAGGCAGGGGCCCTTTCCCCAGTCGCAGCAGCCATTGTCTCTTCCAGACTGAGTTCACAGCAGCACTTGCAGTATAGGTCCTCTCCTGTGGATGATCAGCTCTCGAGTGATTAAGCAGATATAAAATGGCGGTCACGCCCGCGGCGGTGCATACCGCGACCGCCGGCGCACATCGTCATTGGCTCCTGAAACCCATAGGCTTCAATGTTATCCAATGCGGCTCCGTATAGCGGTCTTCGACCGCCTACCGCCACGGTGTGCTCCGCCAGCGCAGTGACCTCACATCCCATTGTCCCACTTCACGGGTCAGGCAGCCGCCATTTCAAGGGCCCACATGGCATAATTTCTACTGGGACACACAGGCCTAGGCCTTGCATTGCCACACATACACGCCTTTCAATACATAGATAACCGTGTGCTATGCAAGCTGTGGTGAACGTACCAGTGATTAGCTTGACTCTGTGCTCCATGTTGTCATTCCTAGGCACCGTCCGCTGGGACTTGCGAGGAGAAGGATGAATCCTCGCGTGTACCGACCGCTGGTGGACCTGTCGACAATGGAAGAACGCCACATCATACTACGATACCGACTTGACCGTGCCACTATCCATGAACTGTGTGCCCAGCTGGAGCCAGCCCTGATGTCCCCCATCCGCCAACCCACAGGAATTCCCCCACTGGTGCAGGTGCTGTCAGTCCTCCATTTTCTTGCAAGTGGCTCATTCCAGACAACAGTGGCCATGTCATCTGGAATGTCTCAGCCAATGTTTTCAAAAGTTTTGTCTAGAGTGTTGTCTGCCCTGACGAAACACATGCGGAGTTACATTATATTCCCTGAGGAGGTTGATTTGGCCACTGTGAAGGGTGATTTTTATGCCCTTGGACATATTCCCAACATAATTGGTGCCATTGATGGGACCCATGTAGCTTTAGTCCCCCCAAAAGACGATGAGCAGGTGTACAGAAACAGGAAAAGTTACCATTCTATGAACGTCCAGGTGGTCTGTTTGGCTGACCAGTACATCTCCCATGTGAATGCCATGTTCCCTGGTTCAGTGCATGACGCGTATGTGATGCGTAATAGCAGCATCCCTTATGTGATGGAACAGCTACAGAGACAACGTGTGTGGCTAATAGGTGACTCTGGTTACCCCAACCTGCCTTGGCTATTGACCCCAGTGAGGAATCCCCGGACCAGGGCTGAGGAACGGTACAATGAGGCCCATGGGCGAACTAGGAGGATCATAGAAAGGACCTTTGGCCTCCTGAAGGCCAGGTTTAGGTGCCTGCATATGACAGGGGGATCCCTGATGTACTCACCAAAGAAGGTGTGCCAGATCATCGTGGCCTGCTGTATGCTTCACAATCTGGCATTGCGACGTCAGGTGCCTTTCCTGCAGGAGGATGGTCCAGATGGTGGTGTTGAAGCAGCTGTGGAGCCTGTGGAGAGTGAAGAGGAGGAAGACTCAGAGGACGACACAGACAACAGGGACAGAGTTATCCAACAGTATTTTCAGTAGCACACAGGTAAGAATCACACACGCCATTTTAATTTTCCTGAAAGCCTCCAGCTTCTCAACTTTGTCTATGACCCCCCAGTTCTTTAAAACTGATGTTTGATTTTCCCTTCCCTTTTCAGTGCTGTATGACCCACTGCATGACTTCTGCTTGGTTAGCCCATGGACTAATGCTTATTGATCTCGGTATGTGTTCAGCACAAAGTTAACAGAACATAATTGATCGGTAATGTGTTATACATTTGTAAATAATACAGCCTGACTCCAGCATGATTTCAGTGCATTGAGTGATTTATTTTTGGTGCTAGATAATGGTACATGATATTAACACGGTGATGGGTGGGGGTGGAGTAATGTCCATGGCAGAGTCCAGTTCTCAGTCTCACAGGTGCGTTGTCCATATGCCTGTGGAAGGATGGAGCAGGGGCAGTTCAAGGTTGGACAGGGTGGCAATGTGGGACAGTGGGATGACTTCAGGGGGTATCTCATGCTGGCGGGGGTCTTGACATCCTACTCTGTCTTTTTTTTGGATCTCAGGCTCCTCTTGCGGGGTGGTTGTTCTTCAGCAGGAGGTGGGGTTCTGGTGGCCTGTCGTTGTGGTGGGGCCTCCTGTCCACTAGCGCCGGCGGAGGTGGTAGGCTGTTCCTGGTCCGGGCTAGTGACAGGGGCCCTGTGTGGTGCCACATGGTCCCGCAACGTGTCTTCTATCCGGTTGAGGGCCTGGACTATGCTCCCATAGCGGTAGAGATGTTGGTGAGATGATTGGTGAACCCCATGTAGCGTTCCTCCTGCTGTGCCTGGATCTCCTGGAACCTGGCCAGTACCGTCGCCATTGTCTCTTGGGAGTGGTGGTAGGCTGCCATGATGGTGGTGAGGGCCTCTTGGAGAGTCGGTTCCCTGGGCCTCTCCTCCCCCCCCCCTGTCGCACAGCAGCCCTCCGAGTTGCCCTGTTTCCCCCGGCCTCTGTCCCCTGGACGGTGTGCCCACTACCACTGCCCCCAGGTCCCTGTTGTTGTTGGGGTGGTGGGTTAGCCTGGGTGCCCTGTAGTGGCAGACACACCGCTGATTGACCTGTCCTAGAGACAGAGGCATGGGCCTGCTGGGTGGGAGCTGTGCTGTTGTTCCCAGAGGGGGTTGGGTCTGCTGTGGCCTGTGTGTGGGGAACCGACTGTCCAGAGGTCCGGGCTGGTCATCAGGTTCCAGGTCGACAGAGCTGCTGTCATCACTGGGGGCCTCTTCCGGGGGGGGGGGGGGGGGGGGTGGACATTTCTGGACCCTCCTGGCCGGTGTGTTGGCGTTCGGGTCCTGCATGGGGTAAGAGAGTATGGTAATTGTTTCTGTGTGTGCTATTGTGTGCGATTTATGGGTGCCCTTGTCCCCCAGTGCTGTCATTCCCTTGGGGGAGGTGTTGTGGGGGTGTTTGGGGGGGGGGTATGTGCAGTGGTCATGCTTAGGTGATGGGTGTCCTTAGTTTGTGGTGGCATGCAGGGGTTGGTGTTGGGTGGGTTGTGCTGGAGAGGCATTCTCAGGGAGGATGTGTGATGGGGGGTTGGGGGTGAGGGTGGTGGTGGGGGTTAGCATGCTGGGGGGGGTGAAGTAGTTGAGATTGTACTTACCAGAGTCCATTCCTCCGTGTACTCCAGCGAGGCCATCAGGATGCAGGATGTTTAGTACCTCTTGCTCCCATGCTGTGAATTCGGGTGGAGTGGGTGGGGGTCCCCCGCCAGTCTTCTGCACTGCGATGTTGTGTCGCGAGACCATCGAGCGCACCTTTCCCCGTAAGTCGTTCCAGCGTTTGCGGATGTCGTCTCGAATTCTGGGGTGCTGTCCCACCGCGTTTACCCTGTCCACGATCCGCTGCCATAGCTCCGCCTTCCTGGCTATAGTGGTGTGCTGCACCTGTGAGCCGAAGAGCTGGGGTTCAACTCTTATGATTTCCTCCATCATGACCCGGAGTTCTTGGTCCGAAAAGCGTGGGTGCCTTTGGGGTGCCATGGGGTGGTGTGGATGAGGTGTGGGGTGGTGTATATGGTGAAGAGTGTGTTGGTGTGTGGTGCTTTGTGCTTCTATGTGGTGTGTGTGATGGTGTAGTGTGCCTCTGTGTGATGTAGCTCTCTATTCTGTGATGTGTCTCTCTCTCCTTCGTCTCTGATCTTCGGTCGTAGGGGTTTGTGGGTGATGTGGGTGTGTGTTTTATAGTTGATTGGATGTGTGGGAGTGTTGTTTGTATGTGTGTCAGGTGTGTGTATTTCAAATTGTCCAATGTGGCTGTGTTTTGGAGCTGTGTGTGTATTTTGACCGCGGCGGTGTGTACCGCCAATGGAATACCGCGGTTGAAAGACCGCCGCGTGGATTCGTGGGTCAGAATGGCATGGGCGTGTTTGTGTTGGCGTGGCGGTGGAGGTTTGGTCATCTCCAGTTTTCCGCGGCCCGCTGATGAGGCGGCCTTCCTTGGATGTCGGGTTTTTGGCGGATTCACAGTTGGTGGTCAGAATGACCGTGGCGGTTTACCGCGGCCGCGGCAGTAGTATGGCGGAGTTCTGACCGGCGGTAAGGGCCTTTTACCGCCGAGGTCAGAATGACCCCCTCTGTTTCTTGAACAGTAACTGCACATTCCAAGAAAATAACAAACCATTGAAACATCTTGTGGGAGTTCATCATTTGTCAAAGCTTGCACTTTTGCAGGATCAGACCTCATACCCCATCAGAAAAGATATATTCAAAGAATTTCAGTTTTGTCTTATCGCACTTGTTTGCATTTAAGATTAAACCTACATCCCTGAATAATTGACATATTTGTGTGAGGTTTTTATCGTGCTCCTTCTGTGTAGCTCCAAAAGCTAATGTCATCATTATAACTGAATGCATTCACAAGTTGTATGAGGCGTTGTATGACGTCTTGGAAAAGATCTGCAGCTGATGACACCAAAAATAGAGTCTCATATCTAAACAACCCAACATGTGTAAGAAAGGTTGTAATATATCTGCAGCTTTATTCACATCCTAACTGATGATAACCTTTATTCAAATCAAGTCGAGAAAATACCTTGGCACCATTCAACTGCGTTATGTCAGCAATGTGCGACCCTGGATGCTGTTCTCTTTTAGTTGCTCTGTTCACCTGGCGCATGTCAGTGCTTAAATGCGCATGGCTCCTTCATGGTCCTTTTTGGGTACTACTACTATGGTGAGAAATCCATGGCGCTGGACCAGTGGAACATTCTATAATGTCATGCTTAAGTAAAGATTCAATTTGTTTATTTAACAGCTTCTAGTAAATGAAAAGCAACTTGTCTATCGCTATGAGAGACAGGACAGACATCCTCATTGATTTACAGCTTTACTTTCATGGTCTTTAACTTTCCTAAACCATGAAGTAATTAAAGGAATTGACCTAGTATTTTTGTGACGAGCATTCACGTTTTAATTCAGCAAAACCAGTCCCATGTCAGCAGCCATGTTGAAACTTAACAAGCAGACCCTTGCCTCTTTACCTTGAAGCACATGGATCAGTGCTTGTACTTTTGTTTTCTTATGTTTCACTGTTGCAGTATACAAACCTCGACTTTTCATGGGCATCGATGCAGCCCATGTGTATACTCTGGTCTTTGACGGTGTAAGCAGTGGTAACAGAGACAGTTTATTCTACTTTTCTTCAGGCATTATATTTATCGATAAACTGTTATTGATAACGAAAGGTATTGAACATCCATTTAATTTCAATGTACTATTCGGTGCGGTGTTTGTATGATTTTGTTGCTTTAACCTGTCGACTTTTCTTTGATTGACTTTTCTCCTCGCATGAGACCAGTCTGACGTGCACATTTGTCTGAGTTAAGCATTGACATGGCAAAATCACTTCCTTGACTTTCAACTGTTACTGAGGCAGAAAAACTGTTTGACAATGATCTAAATAACTATCAACTTCGTTTAGTATCTGTTTGCTTCAACTGATGTCGCAGATTAGCCTTGTGGGTGCATGTTGAGTGTTGCTTCTGGAACATTCTGGTGGGCGTTTTGTCTTCATGCCATGGTGCACTTACTTTTTCCTTCGTTCTGCAAATCGTCATTAAATGTTTCTCTTTGCCACATCCTTTGCACACTGACCAATGGCAGGATACTTTCCTTCACGTGGAAATGCAAATCCACACCTGAACCACAACTTCTTGCATGTAGAGATCACTTTGTGTCCTTTAGTCTTTTGTTTCAAATTACTTTTCACACTCATGACTGGCTCATTTTGGGCATGTCTGGCCTCCTTGTCAGCATCTTCTTTCTCAACACGTTTTTCAGCTCCGGAAGCCGTCAACATTCGCTCCAGACTAAGAGTTTCAGCATTCATCTTCTGAATGAGTTGGGCAGGCATCCATTGATCACTGTAAGTTGCATGGCTTTTTTGTCACCAAATTAATTGAACTTAGTGTTTGAGTGTGTAGCGTCTTTCCACAAATTAACGATTGTTTCACCAACTCTTTGACGCTCTTGCTGAAAACATATCACTCATAAATGTTAGGTACCGGATTAAACTGGAGATTCAACCCATTCTTAATCTGATGGTATGTGACTACTTTCTCAGTTCTTCGCATTTTCTTTATGACTTCTTTTACACCATCGCCAGCAAGATTTTTGAGATATTTGATAATCTCCTTGTTATCAGTCTCTTCAAGGGCATCTATGAAATATTCAAATGTCTCTTGCCATGCAGTCCTCTATTGCCAATATTTTACTTTTTGGCGATGTCAAATGGAGGTGATGGTGGTTTTAGGAAGGCAGCAAGATTGTAGATCAATGTGGACCTCACTGACATTGAGAGTAGTGCACACCCTGACACTGTTGAATGATCATGTTTGTGCAAATCCTTTATAAATTCTTTGCGGTGTGAGTCTCAGAATCTGCTTTAATGTTTATGGGAATGGCACCTTCTTTATTAGTTGCCATCTTCAAGCTTCACAGATCCAACTGTTGTCTTCAATCTTTTTGCTCTTGGAAGACCTATGAAGTTGTTCTGAGCCCCACTTGGCAACTTGATGAGCAACCACTTTGGGTATGGACAGCTCTGTAAGCACATCCCAGAGCACGTCTCCTTGAGTCACTTTGATGACTTCTGTGACACTATGAATCTCTTTAGCGGGCTTTGTAAGTCATCTCTTTCATTCTTTTTGCCCTTCAGATTGTATTTTTAACACCTGGTAGATCTCCAGCTTGGAGCACTTCTGTTTGCAGTGTTCTTTCATAAATGATAATTGTCTTTAGCTGTGCTTTGTAAACCTGGTTAAATCCGCCTTCAGCGTTAACACTTTGTACAATGTACAACTTTATTCTGTGTGGCAGCGCAGTACCTTTTTGTATGGCTGTAGTCTCTTGACCAACGATGCATAGACTTTTCTGTAACGTTCTCTTTCAATACACGCGCTTCACGTCGGCTCGAGTTGCGCTCTGACTCCACAAATGTCAACTGTTGAGTCAGCATTTCGGCGAAGGCACACGTGGCAAGCACAAGCAGTTTGCTCGGACCACGGAAAACTCTCTAGCAGAGCACTTTCTTCTTTGGGTTACTTATCCTCTATCTTGTCCCCAGTTGTAGCATCTCCCAACCTGGTACACACTGAATGACTAGACCTCACACGGAGCTGTAGATCACACATCTTTATTCCTCTGTGTGTACCTGTGAACTTCAACATTCTAAACCAAGCTTTCATTACATTCTATTCTAGTGATTTTCGCGCTAATGTGGAGTCCTCAGCGAGCCGGAAAGGTTCAGTTCTAAATCATGCAAGATGCTACAACTGTCTGGGTCTGTCAGTTGACACATGGGTGACAGCAAGCAAGATGAACTTCACAACAGGTCCCATAGGAAGAAAGCGGAGAACAGCTAGTCAGTGCAGTAGGCCGATTCCAGCCTTGCCCCAGGTCAAGTGGGGCAGATAATCCATGAACTACATAAGAGCGTTGCAATGCGGAGTGTAATGGCCTCTGTGACTGCACATACAGGTTTGGGCACTAGGATTGATGGTGACTGTCCCTCTAAGCAAGTGGCACCAAGCTTTATTTGGCCTTAAGTGTGATGAGAGTGGGGGGCAGGCAAGAGCTCAGAGTGCAGGGTCCTCCTTTATTGCAAACACCTAGGAGCTAGTAGTGTTGGGGGGAGGACTGAGTCAGATAAGAACACTGCTGAAGTTAATTCACCAGCAGCAAGAACTGACACACTCCTGCTTTCAGGTTCGTCCTGTTTGGCTAGGGGTGTACCTCTGTCAGCTAGAGATAGGATTTGGAAGGGTCAGTCCATTAATATTTTCTCTCTGTTGACTTTCAGCAAGTATTGTTCTGCCGTTAGTTTCCATTACATGAGAAGACAAACAAAATTGGAAGTGCAATATCAAACACACAAACGATAAATAACTTTTTAGAATCATTCACTATTCTTTCTACGGTGATTGTGGCAATGCCTCTAGAGTAAGGCACAGCTCTTTGTAAATATAACCACATAATTTGATTACAAGAGCAATGTTCACCCTGGTTGGCAGACCTGAGACAAGGAGTTTGAGCAGAAAATGGAGCATTCCTGTGAAATATGAAATTGCTCAGATATTGAGCAGTGGTTGCATTATATTAGTGCAGACTTATATTCATGCAAGTATATCCCCTCAACAAAATCCTATGTATACCAAACGTTCATACAGAACAGATTTTAGGCAGCCCTTTCATGGAGCCAGTGATGCCCAGAGGGAGAGAGGACCATCACATCATAGGAGTTACTACTCTTGCAGCCTTAAAAATGAGTGGTTATGATCTTTGGGTTGCCTTTTGAAAATTTGCACTTGTGTAATGAGTTCGGGTGGTGCACCTAACATCTACCCTCAACAAAGCCGTCAGGAACTAAAAGCTCAAAGGTCCTTGGGTTCTAAATATCATTCCAGAATGGAAATTCTGCTTAGGACTTATGTGCATTGAGCCTCACTCAGGGCTTAATTTGTAAATAAAAACGTGCAGGTGCACAAAGCGCTCCTCTGAAACATGTGACTGCTGCAATTAAATGTCCGAGCACAGAATACTGAGGCAGCGTAATCCTGAAGCCATCTCAGGCCTCTTTAATCCATTTAAAGCCACTCCTTGCCCCTTCAGCTCACTCCTGCAGATTTCTGCTTTCTCCCATTGTGACAGTTTTTCGTTTTTCTCTTCCTCCACCTTTCCCATATGTCTTTTGCTCTCAGTAAATGCTTGCGGCAGATGAATAAGTTCCGGCCCTCAAAAATAAGTGCTGGTGCTCTGCACCAGAAACAACAACTAGCACAAATTGAGGACTGGCCCCACTGAAATTCTGTTAATATTCCCCATAGTTGTTTCAATAGTCCAAAATTCTTCCTTTTGCGAGGTGTGGGGAGAATAGAGAGTTAAAAATGCCAATTATGCTTAGGGCACGTTTGGAGAGGAAACGGACACTTAAACTTACTGCTTTCTGCCCAGATCTTGCAAACTTGTGCAAGTGTACAATTTGCAGATGTTTTGAAGAGCTCACATTTACCGGAATGAGTCAGTTGCACACTAGAAGCTCCTTTTTTTAGAACCTTGTACTACATAATGTAAATGTAATTCATTGTCAAGGTTAGCCGTTGTTGCTTCAATGTCCCACGTGTGAAGCCTGTAAAGGTGGGACATTTCTGAAACATGAGCTAAGAAATAAATGGCCTGTCCAACCAGCTTATGGACCATCGTGCAGGTATAGTATTACAACTTTCTCTAAATCCACATCTATGGTCTCTAATGGATTGAATCACAACTGTAACGGAGCTCTGTTCAGAGAGCAGGTGCAAGATACACCAGTGACATTCCTCTTTTAAAGACAAGCAGGTTGACCTGGGTTCCCCGCTCAGATATCAGAAACCAGGCATAAGGAACATCGGTACTTGATGTAGTTCTGTTTCCAAAATCTCTGGCTGCTCCACTTATGGAGACGCACTGAGGAAGGGTTGACCATCTAGAGACTATTCCCCTAAAGTGGAGGGGAATGAACCTGATTAGCCTGGGCCAGCCCAGAGATAGAGCTAGAGGCCTTAAGGGCATCTCTATCACTACAATGTGACAATGTTGTCACCTTGATGTTGACTCACAACACCCTGTAAATCAGAATAATCCTTGGATTTTGGTAAAGGAGGCAGAAAACTCACAAGGGCTTTGGACTCCAAGTTTATCAGCACTGCTGGTGACTCCTGGGTTAATGGACGCCCCCCCCCCATTTGTAACTTGCATCTGTTAGTGTACACTGAATTCACAATTGTCTGTAAGAATTCTTTGATTCTCCAGAACCAGCTTGGGGTAGTCTGTCTGGGCTGCCCCTGGAAGAGTCAACTACTTGGATTTAAGAGGTGCCGGTGAACTTGGGAGGTGCTGGTATTCAGTTGGACGGTATACTGAAGAGTGATCCCTCCCCTAGACTGGTGAACTGTAGCAAGGATTCTGGTACATCTGCTTTCCTGTTGCTGCCCTCTGTGGGACATCTGCCAGAATTTGTAAAGAATATGTTTTGAGGCATTGGGGACTCACCTGGGACTTAACCCCTTTTTCTACAAGTACTGAAAATCTCAGGAACAGGAAATTCCACAGTTTGGTCCCAGGAAGAGGCAAAGGAGCATGCAGCTAATTTTAAGAGAAAGACGTGAATGTAGGAAGTTGGCTCTGTATATACTATTTCAAAGTAAGAAATAGTGTGCACAGGTTCCCCTTAGAGGTAAGATTGTGGCAAAAAGAGATAATTCTAATGCTCTATTTTGTGGTAGTGTGGTCGAGCAGTAGGCTTATCACAGGGTAGTGTTAAGCATTTGTTGTACACACCCAAGCAATAAATGAGGAACACACACTCAAAGACAATTCCAGGCCAATAGGTTTTTATATAGAAAAATATCTTTTCTTAGTTTATTTTAAGAACCAAAGGTTCAAGATTTAGAAACAATACCTTAAATGAAAGGTATTTTCACTCAGGTATCTTAGGAACTTTGAATCATCACAATAGCATGTACAGTTTTGGCAAAAATGTCAATAAGCTATTTTAAAAATGGACACAGTGCAAAAATCAACAGTTCCTGGGGGAGGTAAGTATTTGTTAGGTTCACAGGTAAGTAAAGCACTTACAGGGTTCAAACTTGGGTCCAAGGTAGCCCACCGCTGGGGGTTCAAGGCAACCCCAAAGTTACCACACCAGCAGCTCAGGGCTGGTCAGGTGCAGAGGTCAAAGTGGTGCCCAAAACACATAGGCTTCAATAGAAATAGGGGTGCCCCGGTTCCAGTCTGCCAGCAGGTAAGTACCCGTGACTTCGGAGGGCAGACCAGGGGGGTTTTGTAGGGCACCGGGGGGGGACACAAGCAGGCACAGAAAGTACACCCTCAGCGGCACAGGGGCTGCCGGGTGCAGAGTGCAAACAGGCATCGGGTTTGCAATAGGATTCAATGGGGAGACCCGCGGGTCACCTCAACGATGCAGGCAGGCAAGGGGGGGGGGGCTCCTCGGGGTAGCCACCACCTGGGCGAGGAAGGGGGCCGCCTGGGGGTCGCTCCTGCACTGGAGTTCGGTTCCTTCAGGTCCTGGGGTCTGCGTGCGCAGTGTGTTTTCCAGGCGTCGGGTTCCTTGAAACAGGCACTCGCGGTCAGGGGGAGCCTCTGGATTCTCTCTGCAGGTGTTACTGTGGGGGCTCAGGGTGGTCAACTCTGGCTACTCACGGGCTCGCAGTCGCTGGCGAGTCCTCCCTGTAGAGTTAGTTTTCCACAGGTCGAGCCAGGGGCGTCGGGTGCAGAGTGGAAAGTCTCACGCTTCCGGCGGGAAACATGTGGTCTTTAAAAGTTGCTTCTTTGTTGCAAAGCTGCAGGTTGGTTGAACAGGGCCGCTGTCCTCAGGAGTTTCTTGGTCCTTTTAGATGCAGGGTAGTCCTCTGAGGCTTCAGAGGTCACTGGACCCTGGGGGATGCGTCGCTGTTGTAGTTTTTCTCGAAGTGGGGAGACAGGCCGGTAGGGCTGGGGCCAAAGCAGTTGGTGTCTCCGCCTTCTCTGCAGGGCTTCAGGTCAGCAGTCCTTCTTCTTCTTCAGGTTGCAGGAATATGTCTTCCTAGGTTCTGGGGGCCCCTAAGTACTCAATTTAGGGGTGTGTTTAGGTCTGGGAGGTTAGTAGCCAATGGCTACTAGCCATGAGGGTGGCTACACCCTCTTTGTGCCTCCTCCCTGTGGGGCGGGGGGGTCACATTCCTAATCCTATTGGGGGAATCCTCCATCTGCAAAATGGAGGATTTCTAAAAGTCAGAGTCACCTCAGCTCAGGACACCTTAGGGGTTGTCCTGACTGGCCAGTGACGACTCCTTGTTTTTCTCATTATCTCCTCCAGCCTTGCCGCCAGAAGTGGGGGCAGTGGCCGGAGGGGCGGGCATCTCCACTAGCTGGGATGCCCTGTGGCGCTGTAACAAAGGGGGTGAGCCTTTGAGGCTCACCGCCAGGTGTTACAGTTCCTGCAGGGGGAGGTGAGAAGCACCTCCACACAGTACAGGCTTTGTTCCTGGCCACAGAGTGACAAAGGCACTCTCCCCATGTGGCCAGCAAAATGTCTGGTGTGTGGCAGGCTGGCAAAACTAATCAGCCCACACTGGAAGTCGGGTATGTTTTCAGGGGGCATCTCTAAGATGTCCTCTGGGTGTATTTCACAATAAAATGTACACTGGCATCAGTGTGCATTTATTGTGCTGAGAAGGTTGATACTAAACTTCCCAGTTTTCAGTGTAGCCATTATGGTGCTGTGTTGTTCGTGTATGACAGACTCCCAGACCATATACTCTTATGGCTACCCTGCACTTACAATGTCTAAGGTTTTGCTTAGACACTGTAGGGGCATAGTGCTCATGCACCTATGCCCTCACCTGTGGTATAGTGCACCCTGCCTTATGGCTGTAAGGCCTGCTAGAGGGGTGACCTATCTATGCCATAGGCAGTGTGAGGTTGGCATGGCACTCTGAGGGGAGTGCCATGTCGACTTAGTCATTTTATCCCCACCAGCACACACAAGCTGGCAAGCAGTGTGCATGTGCTGAGTGAGGGGTCTCCAGGGTGGCATAAGACATGCTGCAGCCCTTAGAGGCCTTCCCGGGCATCAGGGCCCTTGGTACCAGGGGTACCAGTTACAAGGGACTTACCTGGATGCCAGGGGTGTGCCAATTGTGGAGACAAATTACAGTTTAGGGAAAGAACACCGGTGCTGGGGCCTGGTTAGCAGGCCTCAGCACACTTTCAAATCATAACTTGGCATCAGCAAAAGCAAAAAGTCAGCGGGTAACCATGCCAACGAGGAATTTCCTTACAGACGTGTGTAAAAGGCTACAAGCAATTCCCATCTGCATATGGCCGAGCAATTGTGTGTGGTGTTTTGGTGAATGACTGACCCATAGTGACAGCTTTGGCTAACACTCTGTTCAAGGCTATTTTTGTCAGTGAACATTTAGTTTGTAATTTCATAACTTCTGATTCCTTGAACATATTTCTGTCATTCGGTGGTGTTTTAGTCATTGTTTTGTTCACTGTTATGGGTTAGGGAATTGTCACTGATTTCTTAACTTTGATCTAACTGATACTTTTCATAGATTTTCTTCGAGAGAAGCCTGCCTCTTTGAGCAGCACCTGCCTCCTTGAAACCAGCTTTTACCACAGCTCACATCAGGAACACGTCTGCTTGCCCAGCTGGTTCACAAACCAGTTTCCCGCAGGCCTATGTCGATTTGTGCCCCTACTGGAAGTATTCCAAGACTTACCATTTTCTGTAGGGGCTCGAACCAGATGTAGTTGCAGAAACAGATACGTTCAGTTATAATACTGGAACATTTCCCAGTGCTTACTAAGTGGATGGTTCCAGGAATTAACCATGTCCACTCAGGGGTGCTTTAAAGAACTCCCTACAAATTAGGCTGTTTTCCAATTTACCTCTGTGGAAACAGAAAAAGATCTTCTCCAATGTTGGGTCTGTCATGGAGTCTTTGTAAAGGGCACACTAAAATATTTACCTTTAGGGATTTACCCAGCCATATATTTCATCGCAATAGTGGAAAGAAAATTAAAATACCGTGCTTACTATTTCAATTCCAGATTTAGGATTATGGTACGCCGGCAAAATACAGATACATAATTCAGGTTCTAGTAAATAACCACATTATCAGAGTGAATAGTGCTCACTGACATTTGGCTGCAATGTAGTTGCAGTAGAGATCTGGGATGTACCAGTCCTCTCTTTTTAGCCATTTAAATTCCGAGATAAAATAGTGGTTTTGTTGTACCTGAGAGTGGGGTTGAATCCACCCAGATACTCAATTATGTTTATTGGGTGAGGACTCGATGATGAAGCATGTTGCATAGAGATACGTGGGTGAGAGCCCACCAAAAAGAAATAGTCTGTTCGAGGCATGTGTGGCTGTAGATACACATGCTGTGCATACTCTTGCCATCTAGTGTTGGGTCCACATGCGTGCAGGTTGTTTTTCTTATAAGAAAGTCTTTCGAGTCACGACAGAGGGTGACTACTCCTTCTCGGTAATACTGCGCATGGGCATAGACTCCATTGTTAGATTGTTCGCTCTTCGCCGCCTGGTTTGCTTACGCTTTGTGTCGAGACCGTCTTTGGATCTCTCTTTCGCTTCAAAATTCTGTTACCTTCAGTATTGTTATCGATCGCATTTTCTCCTCTCTGCCTGTTGAGCTCCAACCACCCGTTGTGGGCTGCAGCGGTTCTCGCCCTTTGGGGCCTTCAAGCTCTCTCTCTCTCTCTCTGTTTTCGTTTCCGAACGATATCCAGAATGAGGGCACACGGAACAGTACCCTGGACTTGTATAGAAGGATGTAGGTACCAGGACCCAGACAGAGAGAGCGGGACCAAAGACACAAAACACTGGTAGCAAGACCCAGGAAGCAGCCAACAGTACCAGGTTGGCAGGACCCAGGTAGCTGGTCATAGGCAGCAGGAGTAAGTACCCTGGTAGCAGGACCCATGACTGAAGTAGCAGTTCCTAAGCAGTACCCAGGGATCAGGTGGAAGAACACAACACAAGCCCAGGTAACATGACTCTGGACCCAAGTCTGAGGTAGCTTCACTGAGGACTCAGTAGCCTAGTATATGACACACATCCCAGGTCTTAGAAACCAGTGCCCAGAAAGCAGAGCCAATGGTCCAGGCAGCAAGACAAGAAAGCAGAGCCCAGGACACAAGTAGAAGGATTAAGGTAGCAGTACCATTATAACAAGCAGAATCCTGGAGTCAAGAACAGGACATAGATAGCAGAATCCAGTTAGCTGACTCTAGGACTCAATTACCTAGCACCCAAGAATGAGGTAGCTTGACCCAGTAACCTCAGGACACAGGACCAAGACAGTAGAACCCAGGAAAAAGGTAGAAGGATTCAGGCAAAAGACACAAGATTCCAGTAGCAGGTTGCAGAAATCGGGTCCAATGATCTGGGTAGTAGAACTAAGGACCCAGGTAAAAGGTCTTGCTGCATGATCGATGCTTGAGGACACCAGGCTGCTTCTTGCAAGACAGGTTGATCCTGGTGACACTTCCACTCAATAGTGAACGTAGTCTGGGTGTCCCACACACTGGAAACACAGCTGGATTTCTCCAGATTGAGAAGTCTCTTTTCCAGCAGAATGAGGTTCCTTCCCTCTCTGGGCAGGCAAACAAGCTTGTAGGCACCAGGCAGATCCAGAGTTTTTCCAGCAACTTGCCTACTTCAGATGATGTCCCCTCACCTCAGGGAGACTGGATGTCATGCAGACACAAGTTGTGGTCTCAAAGCAGGTCTTTGAGTACTATATGAAGCACTTACTTCCTTGGTCAAGGAGAACTTGGAACTGGAACAAAATGGTGTGGTTTGTATTCCACTTTTTTTTAACAGATTTTATTGAGATGTTTGCATCCATAGCACCATCCAATATATTGCAAACAACTTCTTTGCCATAAAGATCAAACAATAATAATTACTAGGTCACAGATGTCATGACTAGTAAATTGGATAACATAACTGCAACAGTAAACAGCTGTCTCCCCCCACCTGAGTCGGCAAGTCAGTATGTGTCGGATCCCGTGACATTCTTCATGTTTATTTTCAAATAAGATTGCTATCTCCTGCACCCATGGAATCAAAAGGCCCACTTTCTGTCCTTTCAGGGTGGTTTCCCGGCTCTGCTGCCTGGCCCAAGCGTGGATCACAGCTAAGTGACAGGGGAGCTGTTTCGTGAAGAATTCCCCGATTGGGTGCTTGGCTCATCCAGGGTATCCAAAAGAACCTCCAAGACCTGTTCTACTTCTGGTCAACCAATGCCCCTGTGGGCCTCTCTGCGTTCAAATTCCCTCACACCTCAAGACATTGGCCCAAAAGAGAGTCGAACTACAGCACGACCATATCATATGTAGGAATGGAGCATTCACCATTTTATACAGAGGGCAAGCTGCCTCAGTGGTGCCAAAATATTTGTTTATCTTGTCAGGGGAGAGGTACGCTCTTTGCAATATATACAAGTTAATAAGTTAAAACCTTATGTTTCTGGAGATGGTCGGGGACCTCTTCAATATGACCTTCCATGCCCTTTCTGGTAGTGGCTTAGCCAGATCACCCTCCCATTTGGTACAAAGGTTGTCAAGGGGCTGCAAGGTTTTATTTTGAAAGTAGTGGCATAGGCAAGTCGCAGTTCGAAATGGTGCAGCTGCTTGTAGCACGTAGGCGCAGCTAATGTGGCCCTTGGATTCTGTGTTTCCTGTCCCCCAGTGCTGCTGTTGGCAGCCGTTATCGAGCCGTGGAGTAGGAAATGGCCCCTCAGCAGATAAAATTCTGCTTGGAAGTCCTCAAAGGTGAGCATAGAGGAGTCGCTGAAGAGGTCACCCAGTATAGCGATTCCCACCTTGGTCCAGGTCCTCAGTTCCGGTCATCTATTTCCCGGTTGGAGCAGCAGAAGGGTAGCGTTAAGGAGTAAAGGGGAGTATGGTATCTTGGTATTGGACTTTCTCATACATCTCGCCCAGCATGTTTGCATTGCCCTGTTGGCCTTTAGAGGCGTCCTGGGGGCGGCAGGAACTTTCAGAACAAGCCTCACCAGTGCGTTCAGGGAGGGAGTAAAACTGTCTATGGGCTTGTCATGAGAGCGCAAGCTTGCAATTCATCTCATGAGCCATTGCAGCTGGGCTGCTGCATAGTAAGCCTCAAAGTCTGGAACCACCATGCCTCCCCACAAAGTTGGGCGTTGAAGGATGGAAAGTGCTACCTGTGTAAGTCCCGTGCCCCAGATAAAGGCTGTAGTTATGGTTTTGAGGTCGGTGAAGAAGGATCAGGACAACCATATCTGAAGAGTCCCGAATAGGTACAGCCACCATTTTGAGGAGGGCGACATGGCCCGCCTCTGATAAGGGGAGCCTTTGCCAGAAGGCAATGTGCAACTTCAAGTTCCGAATAGCCACTCCATAGTTCCCTTCCGTGTGGAGTCTGTGAGGAAATAGTAGATCTTGACCCCCAAGTACGGGAGGCAGCAGGGCTCCAGATCAAGGTCCAGCGGGTGGTCCCTGGGACTGGTGGCCTGGCCCAGAGGGAAGAATTTTGTCAACCAATTCACTCACAGGCTGGAGACTGCGGCAAAGAACTCCAGACGTGTCATTGCTCCTTTGAGGTCCCTGTCAGTGTCGTGCAGAATCATGAGGAGTTGTAGGCATACAATGCAATCCTCTGCAATGTACCCCCAGTAGCTTAGGCCAGAGACGTTAAGGGCTCTATGGTGAACAGGGTCGACAGTGGGTAGCCCTGCCGCATTCCCCTTTCCACTCTGAAGCTATCTGAAATAATTTGGCCCATCAGCCCTCCTGCCGTAGGGTTGGTGTATAGGAGCTGCGCCCATGCCACTATGTCAGGTCCCAATCCCATGATCTCCATATGGCCATATAAATAGCATAATTCGAGACTATAAATGCCTTCTCTATTTCGCATTCTCTATATCGCCTGCCAGAACAGCAGCAAAGTCTTTGCTATAGGAATTGTCTTCCAAAATAACCATTAGCCATCGAATGTTGAATGCAGTGTTACGCCTTGGGATGAAACTGCCTGGTCTGGGTGGATTAGACCATCAAAATATGGGAGCAGCCGGGAGGCCAATATCCTACTGAAGAATTTGTAATTGGCTTTGAGCATCGAAAGGGGACAATATGCTCCAACCTCCAAGGCTGGATTCCCCTGTTTCAGCAATGGGACTATCAGTGCCTCTCTGTTGGACAGTGGTGTTAGCCCATCCGCTTTCTCTCCGTTATATAGCTTTACCAACTGGGGGGGCCAGCTCAGCAGTGTATACACTGTAGAATTCAATTGGTAGGCCATCCGAGACTGGTATTTTACCTTGGGCCATTCCAGGATTTCTGGCAGGGTAATATCTGCTCATCTTGCCTGTGCGTCCTCTCGGATGAGGAGCGTAAGAGTGAGTTAGCCCATTTTAACTGGAGCATTACCAGGCTGTGGTTAGATATGATGTGGGATAGATATTCGATTCCCTTGGAATATCAATTTATATTAGGTGTGCATTGAAAGAAATCCAGGTGCATATGTAACTCATGGAGCGAGGAGAAAAAGGAATAGTCTCTCTCCTGTTGGTGTTGATACCGCCAGATGTCCTGGAGACCCCAATTTCTTTCCCATGAGAGGTAATGAGGCAGGTGGGGCAACCTCCAGGCCCCGCAGTGTACCCAAGTGATGCCAGCTAGCACTTGGGGGGGGGGGGGGGGGGCTAAAGGGGGTGGATCCCTGGTCCTGGAAGTCCATCCCCCGTGATTACCTGAGTGCAGCCGCATGGTCTCAGCCTGTCCACCCCAGCGATGACAGCTCGAAGGGCCCACCTGTTGTGGTCCTAGGTTCATTTGCGCAGTCGGTAGGCCCCTCATTAGGCTCCACTCCCAGGCTGTCCCTTGCTCATCTTTCTCCTGCCGAGAGGACTCCCGGTGCCGAGGGCCCCAAGCAGACCCTCTGCACAGTACAACTCCTGACGCTGGAGTTGCGCAGATTCATAACTTGGTTCCTGGTCGCCTCCCTACTCAATGGGCCGGTGCCATCTCATGCTGGCTCTCACCCGAGGCCCCAACCATCGTGTCCGTCACCGAGTGGGCTGTTGTGTACCACTATTCACCCCTAGGAGACATGTGATTCGACCAGGGTGGGGTCGGATGGGGCCTGTTGCTCCAGAGTTCTCGGACTGTCTACCTCACTTCATTAGCTGCATGGCCACACTTGGATTCCACTTTTATACTCATTTTACAGAGACATGATGTGGATCCACTATCTAAGATCCTGAACCTGGTTTGAGGTTGTTCCCAATGAATGTCTGTTCTAGTTACACTACAAGCAGACCCTTTGTGCAAGGTGACAGATTTCCCAGGAGGTGTTGATGATGCTGGATCCAAGCGGGAGTATCAAAAACACGAGCAAAATTAAGTGGGAAGGCACAGGTGGTCAGTCAAAGGTGAGAGGATTGAATACCTAGGTAGCAGATTCATGTGGTAATTCCCAAGTCGCAGGGCTTTGGTAGCAGGACACAGGAGATAAGTAACAGGAACAAGGTAATAGAACCCAGGCAATAGGTACCAGTATGTAAGAACCAAACAGCAGGACCGGGGTTGAAAAAACACAACACAAGACCCAGATAACACGACACAGATATGAACCAGGTGGTAGATTCCAGACCAAAGACCCATGGAGCGTAACTTGGAGCTAGGCAGCAGGGCACAGGTAGAAAGATTCTGGACTTAGGTAGAGAGACCCAGGATTCAGGTAGCAGGACCAAGGATAAAGGTAGTAGCATCTAAGTCCCAGGACTTAGTACACAGAACACAGATAGAAGGACCCAGGTACGTAGACCCAAGACGCAGGAAGTAGGATCTAGGTAGTAGGAACCTGAACCTAATACTGAGGTAGCAGAACACTGGACCAGGGTAGCAATATACAACACACAGGAACTGGGTAGCAGGCATATGACCCAGGTTGCATGGTCCATATATCAGTACACAGTCTCTAAGCAGCACGATGCAGGGCCCAAGATGAAGGTTGCAGGACGAAGGAAACCGGTTGCAGGACCCAGGTAGCAGGATCCAAGACGCACGGCCACGACAGTAGGAAACAGGGTTCAGGTAGAAGTGAGGTCAGCTAGCATGACGGGACAAGTTGTTATCAGACATGTCTCCTTGATGAATGTGGGAGTACGGGAGCAGCCTACCTCATTATACCATGAAGTAAACTATAACCCTAAATAGGTCGAAAGGTGATATAAAGGTAGGGAGGGAATACCTGTCTTTCTTACAGTAGTACACTCACAATACTAGAGATAAGGGTTCCCTGATAGCTCGGAAAAACACCTCTGAACAGTTATTTGGTACTTTGAATTTCAGAAACATGACAGCACAGTCTAAGGATGGTGATTGTACCTGAGGTATCCAGTGATCTGTTGATCTACTTTTAGGTCGAGCCTACGCAGTGCACAAGCGCTGTCTCTTAACATGTTGTAATATACTTCTGTGGGCTTTCCACACACCCATCTCATGCCCATCACTTTTATTCCTTCCTTGGCCTGCTTTCAAAATGCTATTGATTTTGTGGGTAATTGCTTCACATTTGTCCTGCCTTGAGGCTCCTTTGTTACGGCCTTGGAGACTGACCCTTTTACATGGGTTATTTTATGATCAACCATATACCTTAGTGTGGTGCACTACTTTTTATTCTTTTGCTTCTCCACTTCGCACTCAGTTGCCGTATATTGTTTCTTCCTTTTCCTTGTTTTGGGGCATGCCGCTGTTTCTTTGTGCTGTCTGCCCCCAAAGGCTGCATGCTGCAAGGAGTTCTTTTTTATTATTATTATTGTTTAAAGTTTCATATTGCACAAACTCGAACGAGGGAACGCTCATTTATGTACAAGTTTAGCAGTTGAAAAATATACAGACTGGCACATTTAAAACCGAAAAATGCCCAGAAATCCTCAAAGTGGCTCTCCCAGCACAGCGGTTGAGCCGATACTACAATATTCACAGCACTCAGGAAACTAGCCCCATAATGCTTTGCGGGGCATTTATTTTTCAAAACATTTTGGCTCATAACTCAACCTGTGGTGGTCCTACGACAATGGTACCACGACCAAACCGTTCAACACGACACACGATTTACATCTAGATATTCTCTGGGTCCTTCCACTAGGTTGGGGAGGACTCCAAAATAGTAACCTCTTCCACCATTCAATGTCTTTTTAAGCCCTCATGGCTGTAACTTTTTTTTTTATGGCTGGGAGTAGTTTGTGTTTTTAAGGGCCTTGTTTGTAATAATATTGCAGTAGGCCTGCTATGCCTGCAAATGTGCAAGGCACTATCAGGGATGTGGAATTCCTATCGCCCGACGCCCGGGACATCTTGTTTGGGGTCAAGGGCAACAAGTTTTTATGTTTACTTTGTCCTTGGGACAAGTAGGCCCAACCCTCTGCAGCACAAACCCTTTGGCTGCCTGTTTACAGAGAGTGGAACTTTCTGCAGTTGAGGTAATGTGTTTCCAAAAGATAATGCTGTTCGAACTTGTATTTATGGTTCATTATTTGAAAGCCTTCATTATTAGGGTGAGTGCTGTAAATAAATGTTTTAAGGTCACACTTCACTACTGACGTTGGTTTCAGTACAAAAAAAAAAATCGTGTATACACATGTTTGAAAAGTTTAGGCTATGAGGCTAAGTATAATGCTCCCAGAATGCTCTCTGATTAGATGCAAATGAAGTGTCATTTAGTAAAATGTTTTGATGCATGCTAGTATTTCCCCAAAATATTTCTAATGGAAAATCAGTGTAACCATTTTCAACACGATTATGGGAAGCATGAAAATAAACAAACACTGACAAAGCCAACTGATCTGACATATTTTTATAAGTCTTTTAGTATCATCAATACGTGTCTTGTTTTGACATGGCTTTTGTAACACTTTATTGTTGTGGGAGCTACCAGGCCCTCAACATTGTAACAAACACTGGCAAAAAAATAAAAAAACGTTTTTGAACTCTAAAAGCACACGTTGCCACCAGTGGCATAACAAAGGCTCTGCAGCCGCCCTCCAGGGGGCCCCTTCAGCACAGCACCTGCCCTGAGTGAGTCTGGAGAGGGGGCTTCTCCATGTTCTTTGCAAAGGGGCACCCTCCAGTTTCGTTACGTCACTGATTGCCACTGTAGTTCCTGACACTGAACAAAACTACTTTGTGTGCCAATATGCTCCTTGTGGAAGAGCAGAATGTGATCACTCACAGTAAAGCCAGCTGAAAGAGAGAGAAATAGAAGTTTAATAAAAACAAAATGTCTTTGTTAACACCAGACCTAATTAGGGACCAAGACCCACATGTAGGTAGCTTTTTGCATGTCGCAAACAGCGACTTTCGCTGTTTGCGACGTGCAAAAAGCACATTGCGATGCACAAACCCAGTTTTGCGACTCGCAATTAGGAAGGGGTGTTCCCTTCCTAATTGCGACTCGCAGTGCAATGTAGGATTGTTTTGCGAATGCGGGCGCAAACCAATCGCAGTTTGCACCCATTTCAAATGGGTGCTAACACTTTTGCAAAAGGGAAGGGGTCCCCATGGGACCCCTTCCCCATTGTGAATGTCACTGTAAACATTTTTTCAGAGCAGGCAGTGGTCCTGCGGACCACTGCCTGCTCTGAAAAAATGAAACAAAAACGTTTCATTTTTCGTTTTTGTAATGCATCTTGTTTTCCTTTAAGGAAAACGGGCTGCATTACAAAAAAAAAAAAAAACTGCTTTATTGAAAACCAGTCACAGACATGGTGGTCTGCTGTCTCCTGCAGGCCACCATCCCTGTGAGGGCTGCCATTCGCAAGGGGGTCGCAAATTGCGACCCACCTCATGATTATTCATGAGGTGGGCATTTCCGAAGCCCTTGCGAATCACAGATGGTGTCAGGGACACCATCCTACATTCGGATTTGCGACTCGCAAATCTGAACCTACCTACATGTGGCCCCAAATTCTTAAAGAAAGTCACAAAAGTGCACCCATGGTATATGTCGTACCCTTATAAAATATTTGTGAACTGTATTTTAGCATGGGTAAATAAGCATGTGTAGATTTGCTCATGTGAAAATCTATTGAGCATTTGCAAGTTAATTTTCCCTCCAACCACTTTCTTCCCAACCCTGGAAGAAGTTCTAATTCTGCCATTGTCAGGAGTAAATGTCCAACCTTTCTTATTATGGGAAAATATTAGAGAGAAGCTGGTGAAAATCTTTAAAACACGTAGGTTTGCAGACTCAAAGGCATTCCAGCCCTGGAACTATTGCTTACTGCTTCCTCCAGCCCCAGTATGCAGCTCTGCAGAAAGGTGGCAAAATAAGGAAATTGCTACAGTAGGGATTGAAACTGCAAGTATTCAAGCCCTACTATGGTAGTAGTCCTGGCATAATCAGAGAGGCTATTATCAGAGCTCTTACATAATGAGATTGCTGCCATAATTTGGCGCCACACTACATGGCACCAAAGGGACAAGTAGATCTTTTTACAGGACAAGTAGATTTGAGAAGCAACCTGTCCCCTGGACAAGTAGATATTTTAATAAATTCCACACCCCTGCACTATGCACCGTAGGGTCTAATATATATGGTTGAACTGCATTACTTTCTGCCGTTATCTTTTAATGCGGTTATGTCCTCTAGGGGCTGACTATATAGTTACATAACCATGTTTCTTACAAATGCTATTTTATTGTGGTGTCATCCTGGGGCTGTTCTGAGCATTGTAGTCAAGATAATACAATGTTCGCTGAATTCAGAAACTTGCCCCATAATGCTTTGTGGGGCTTTCCTTTAAAAAAATCATTTTTGCCCATAACTCACTGTGTGATGGTCCTAGGATAATGACACCACCATCAAACGTTCAGCATGACTCTGGGTCCCTACACTAGGTTGGGGGGGGGTACCACAAAATAATAACACCACCCACCATTCAATGCTGCCCTCTAGGGGTTGTTCTGAGCATTACAGTCAATATACTGCAAAATTCACTGCACTCGGAAACTCGCCCAATAATGCTTTGCGGGCATTCCTTTTACAAAACGTTTTTTTCCCATAGCTTACAGTGTGTTGGTCCTAGGACAATGGGACCACCATCAAAACTGTCAGCATGATATGCTCTTTCTATCTCGGTCATCTCTGGGTCCCCACACCAGGTTGGGGGGACCCCCCAATAATGATATATAAAATAAATAATGGCAATATTTACATTTTTTGCTGCAGATAGAAGAAAAAGGTAAATGGAAGTGCTTTAGTCATATGCAAGACCACAGGAATTATATATTAGAGAGAACCAAATTATGCAGCAGGGCTGACCAATTTATGTGGCAAGAAAAGTTCAGGTATGCATTTACAAAGCCAATAGCTCTAACTCGAGCAACTGTGAGACCTATTGCATTGCAAATGCTTGTGAACCATACCTAAGGTACCACCAAATAAAGGAGATACTTGTGGTATACGTAAAGTTATTTTTTATTTTTAATGGATCCCTGACTTATCCAGGTGATTAATACATCTCAAGAAATTCCTCATTAATCAGGGTTGACTCCACCCATCTTACCAGGTGTGGGTGGGATGAGGTGATCAATGATGAAGCATGCCACATTACATGGGTGAGACCACCCCATCCAATTGTATTAATACCCACAAGGGATCTGGTACTTAGGGGCAAATTACGAGGAACCAGGACACAAGTGGAAGGACCCAGGTAGGTAGACACAGGGCCCAAGCCTCAGGTGGTAGGGCCCAGGATACATGGAGCATACAATTACGCCTAACTGTGGTATCTGGCCTCATGAAGAAAGTAAAATGATCCAGGAGATTAAAAATAATTCTTCTTTATTTCAGGTTCAGGTGAAGGAGGAACTCCAGCCACGTCGGTACACAGCTTCCAGCTCCAACAGAATGGAATCTCAAAGAGAATTCCAGACAGAGAAAGAGCTGGAGCAGGGGGGAGCTGGAACATACCAAGTACTAAATATATACATGACAAAACAGGGGAAATATTAATAAATACAGGACAAGATACAATAGAAGATGAAGATGTAGGCAAATACAATACCACATCACCCTCCCCTCTAGGAAGAGAAAATGGCAGAAAAAAGAAAAGAAAGGGGTATAACAGAAACCCCAAACAACTTAATCTAGTTTTACAATTCTATTAAGATTCCAAATACGTCCATCATTTACCTTAACCGCCCCATTACAAATTTTGATTACTTTTAAAACTTTGCTGTAATGAGACTATCCACTTCCTAATTTACATGGTAATTTGACTTTGACAGAATCTCCAACATTAACATGTACCTCTTTCATAGATTTGCGTGCATCATATCTAAGTTTCCTTTTCCTTTGACAGCTCAAATCCCTGCTTACAGCACTTTACTTGAGTTCATCATGGTCAACACTCTCTTCAATGTATTTTCTGATCCATGGAGGATTCATTTTTGTTTGAGGAACACGTTTCCTGAAAATGACAAAGGGTGTCTGACCAGTGCTCAGGTGAGGTGTAAGTCTATAATCTTCAACCCTACGCTTGACGATGCTCTCCCAATCCTCACCTATCTGTCTGGCCAATTGTATGGTTTCTTTTAATGTCCTATTGACCTATTGTTCTACCATTCCATTAGTTTCTGGATGATATAAAGCACACTTTTTATGTGTTATACCTCTCTCCTTCAAAAAATCATTCATAACTTTAGAAGTAAATTGCACACCATTATCAGTTAAAATAAACCTAGAATTACCTTCTCTACCGAACACTTCAGTCAAAAATCTTATCACCTTTGAAGACGACACTTCTGAAGTAATCAATATTTCTGGCCACCGTGACAATCTATTCATTAAGACAAAGATATACTTGGAAACAGTTCCACCACTAATAGGACCCACAATGTCCACTGAAACCTCCTCCCATACCTCTTTGGGAATTTCTTTCAACACCATCGGCTGAGTCCTCAGTTTGCGAGTTTTATCCGCCATTTTACATTCCACGCTATCACAAACTTTCCTTTCAACAGCTAAGTCCATACCCGGCCACCAATACACACCTCTCATCCTTTCTTTAGTCTTACACATGTCATGATGTCCACTGTGAGCGCGAGCAATTAAGCGCTCTCGTAACTTACACAGTGGAATCCGTCTGCACCCTGTAACAATGACCCCATTTTGTAAAGAAAGCTCATGCCAAATCTTCCCAAATTGTTCATTATATTTCATAACACAGCTTGGACGAACCCCTGTAGATAGCAAGTCTTTGATTTTAAGTAATTCTTCATCATTTTCCAACTCACGTTTCCACTCCTCCTCGGGTACACATCCCTCAGTGACAATACAAACCTTAACTTCCTCATCCGCCCACCATGATGCATCATTGCTGCTTTCATCCACTATACACAACTTCATCCTAGAAAAACAGTCCGCAGTCCTATTCTCCAGCCTGGAACATATTTCACACTAAAACGATAATCCTGAAGGCCAACAATCCACTTACAAATACGAGCAGATACATTATCCAAACCTTTCTTCTCGAATATCTCACGTAAGGGTTTATGGTCAGTATGTACTTCAAAGTTTGTTCCCCAAAGAAGCTGCTTAAACTTTTTGATCGCCCAAAATATAGCTAAGGCTTCTTTCTCAATTGTGGAGTACTTGCATTCTGCACCTCGTAAACAACGTGAAGCAAAGGCAATAACATTTACTTTCCCATTATTACATTTTTTCAAGACACAACCTAAACCTTTCTCTGAAGCATCCGTGGTGATGGAGCACGGGAGACCAGGCTGGAAACTGCTGAGGACAATTCACATTTAAGATCGTCAAACTCCTTTTGACATTCGGAATCTCAAACAAAATCTGAGCCTTTCCTAAGCAAGCTCCTAATTGAAAAACTCAGTTTAGCTAAATCAGGTATAAATCTAGCGTAAAACTCTACCATCCCCCAAAGAACTTGAACCTCATTTTTGTTTTTAGGAGCAGCCAAATCAAGAATAGATCTCACTAGTTCATCCTTGGGTCTAACACCATCACCAGTTATTATGTGTCCTAAATAGGAAATTTCAGATTTAAAGAACTTACATTTAGAACCTTTCAATGTAATTCCTTCTAACTGAAATATATTGCGTACTTTCCTGACCAATTCTTTATGTTGATCAATAGTATTAGAGAAAATAAGAACATCATCCTGGAAGTACTTGACACCAGCTAACTCCCCTAGGATTTCATTCATCAGTCTTTGGAACACGGATGCAGCTGAACAAAGCCCAAAGGGCATCCTATTGAACATGAAAACTCCAAAAGGCGCAATAATAGAAGTGAGTGATTTGGACTCATCACACAACTGCACCTGATGATAGGCTGAACTCAAATCTAAGGTGGTGAAATATTTAGCATTTCCTAAGGAACTAACCATCTCGGTTATGTTTGGTAGGGCAAACCTGTCTTCAATAACCACCTTGTTAAGATTACGTAAGTCAACACATAATCTAATGTCACCATTGCTTTTTGCAGCAACAACAATAGGTGCGACCCATTCGGCTGCTTCAACCTTCTCAATTATGCCTTCAGCCAGTAACCTTTCCAGCTCTCTTTTCACTTTATCTTGCATGCTGAAAGGGATATTTCTGACTTTACATGCTACAGGCAGAGAATCTTTCGTGAGTACTATACAATGTTTGTATCCATTAATGCAGCCCACTTTACTACTAAACACATCTGAAAACTCACTCATTAATTCTTCACCCCAATTACAAACTTTTTGTACTTGAACTTGCGGTACTGAGTTGGGATTCAGTATAATTTTCAACAACTTTTGATGTGGCCAGCTCAAAATGGTATCTCCAACAACAGGTACATATACCTTGTCCTCAATGGCATTCCCTTTAAAAAGAACTCTAGCATTAAAAAAAAACTTTAATTCTATGGGTTTCCCACCATAACTGAACGGTGTTACATCAGGGGCATGAAGAATCACCTTATTCTGGAAATATTTAACGTAATGACTAACAGAAACTAAAGTTAGCTTCGCTCCCGAGTCCATCATCATAGTAATTTTTACTCCTTCCACCTCCACAATGTCAGTGGAGTACTCGCACTGAATACTAGAGATGCAGTTTACATCATTAACTACTTGTAAAATAAAGCTTTTTTTCTGATCAACCTCTTCATCACATTCCACTTCATTAACTTTCATAACTTTCTTCTCAATAAACTTGCAACATTTGGCAAAGTGACCTTTCTTGCTACATTTCTTACACACAGCATTAAAAGCAGGATAATCCCTGCTATTGGCTAAATGGGATGGAGAATTACATCTGAAACATAGTAACTTCGGCTTTGTACTAGTATCCCCTTTAAATTTTGATTTAGCATCCAAGGATTGGATTTCGTGAGATACCATTTTTAATTTCTTCAGATCATCAATACAGGTCTCGGAGTGCTCAATCTGTTTAGCTACAATGAAAACTTCCTCCAGTGTGGGATCACCTTTCGACCATAATGCCTCCCTAATATTGTCACTCTTGACAAGCCAATTTGCGCAAATTTGTCACAAAGTCTTTAACAGTTTCAGTTGTGTTCTGTTCACATTTGCCGAAATAGTATCTCTGGAGAATAACTGATATTTTAGGTAAATAATGTTTATCTAACTTAAGTAAAGTCATCTCAAACTCATTTAAATTGATGTCTCCATCAGCGCCATCCTCCGTATTAATAGAAGGTAAAGTCTCAAAATCTCCTGTCCTTCTGCGCCAAGACAATGAAGTAGAACTGATGTTTTTCTGTCAGCTGATAAATTGCTGCCGCAGACACGAATATAAGTAAGAAAAACCTTTTTCCATTTGTTCCATGGGATAGGTGGGTCACCTGGCAAGGACAGGAAAAATGGTGGAGGAGTAATATTTTGCATATCGCCAAAATCAAAAAAAATGAAAGTACAAAAACAAAGAGATTAATCCTCAAAGTCCAAGGAATCCAGGAAGATGGATTATGGATGGAGGCACGAGGAAAAGTCAAAGTCAATTCAGTTCCAACAAAAAAGAATATGTTTATAAGAATGACTGCCGGAAACAGTGTCAGCTGTGATAGGAAGAATGCTGTATACACTGTAAGCCCATTTGTTGGAGCGAGCGAGGGAAAACAGACATCCAAGAAAACTGGTGTTATCAGCTGCTAGATGCGTGCTTGTAGATTAGAGAGAGAAGCCGGCACACTAATAAAATCCAGAACGGCAAGCGTGAATATATCAACAACGTTAATTCATGCGGCACGACTTACACATTGTAAATCAAGCGAAGCGTGAAGAAAAAGATTGAGTTAGTGTTGTGCGCTTGAATTGAAAGCGCGGAGCCGCTACACAAAAGTAGTCAGGCACAGCTCGTAATAAACATGTTCTGGTCACTTAGGAACAGCATGACTTTGTGTTGTGCGCTTGACACGAAAGCACGGAGCCGCTGCACGAACAGAGTCAGGCACGGCCTGGAATAAACACGTTCCTGTTGCTTAGGAACGGCACGCGCTAGACGAAAGAAAAAATGTGTTGTCAAGGAGACAAAACGCCTGAATCCTTGAGAAGTCAATGCGCACCCAAAAACAAGCAAATGAAGGAAACAAAGTAGCTCGTGTGACACAGAGCATAAAATCCAAAAATAGAAGGAAAAATAAAGTTACACCGTTGTTTCTTTATGAGAAGTACAGTACCTTACAGTTTAACTGGGCTCACAAGAGTGTTGGAGTTCCTGCCAAGTATTTACAAATCGCATCCCATCGTCGTCACCAAAAGTGTGGTATCTGGCCTCATGAAAAAAGTACGATGATCCAGGAGATTAAAAACAATTCTTCTTTATTTCAGGTTCAGGTGAAGGAGAAACTCCAGCCACGTCTGTACACAGCTTCCAGCTCCAACAGAATGGAATCTCAAAGAGAATTCCAGACAGAGAAAGAGCTGGAGCAGGGGGGAGCTGGAACATACCAAGTACTAAATATATACATGACAAAAGAGGGGAAATATTAATAAATACAGGATAAGATACAATAGAAGAAGACGTAGGCAAATACAATACCACACCAACCTATATACCAGGACCCAGTAAATAGGTGGCAGCATTCAGATGTTAGGTATCACAAATCGTTTGATTGTCCAATGCCTCTTTCCTTTGACTGTTCTCTTATGACAGAAATGTTCTCTACATCGCAAACAAGTGTATACTTCTGCTCTGGGTGCCCAACCTCTTGTGAAATTGGAAAGATGAATTTTTGTCCTGTGTGCACAGAGGCCTAGGACTGTCCTTGGTATAGTCTGAAACTAATTCTGTCACCTGGAGGGGCAATTGACCTACTGGGAATTGAACTACTATATAGCCCTAGGTGTATCACATAAAGTAGTGGTTAAAATGTACCACATTGTGTGAATAAGCAGTATGAAAATATGTTTTATCTCTGTGTCAGAGAGGTGGGCCTACTGGTTCCTAACATCTGAAGTTCAGTTCTTCTGTGAAAATCAGACCCTTGCGCTGAGATTCTGTGTGAGTGGAGTGCACATGTATGTTGGTACGACTGCGTGTTGTGAGAGTGAGTGCTGGGGCCAATGAGATCCATTTTGTACTCCAGGTTTATGTCATTAGATAAGGGAGGACATAGATTCCTCAGACAGTCGAAGTGTATTGCACACATTTCTGTTTCTGGTGGGTGGAGATTCAGATACTGAAGTGAGAATGGTGAAGCCTTGTCATATTATTGTCTGTAATTGCGTTAAATGCATTGCATTTAGTTTTTGAGCTGTAGGTGCACAACTTGTTTATCTTTTTTTATTTACTAAGGTTGCATTGACAAGTGAGAGCTGGGATGAAAAAGGCATGCCTGCTCCCTTTGTGACTAGTAAGTACGAAAGGACAATCCAATATGCCCCATTTAGGCTTGGGTATAGATATAAAGCAAGTGAGAAAGTGCCAGCAAGTGTTTGAACTAATTCCTTAATGATCCTTCACCACTTGAGAGATAATACAAGTTGTTTAGGCTTACTGATTCTACATAGTGGTATGGTCCAATCTGGTCCTTTTTTCTTTCCAGAACTCAAGATTTTGTGGAATGATGATTTAATTGTCTTGGGGATTGTTAATTTAAGTAAATTGATTACTAGTGTTTTTGGAGTGACCACTTCTCACTTGGTTAATTATTTATTTTCTCTTCCTTGTGGTTTGCACCCTGTTTCTCTGACACATTACTTTCTTATACCTTTTGGGGAATGAACATCTATCTTTGGCACTTTAATGATGGAGTCTGACTATAGGTTTTGGTGTCCATCTCTAGCTTGTATCTTGTGGTGATGGCTCTTCTAAATTGTATTTCACATTAATTACTATTCAGGTGTATATCTTCAATAGCTGATTTATGGATGTTTCATTACTCTCAGGGTGACTTTGAATCTTCATGCAATTTTCAAGGCCTAAAGATGATCTCATCGACACTTGCAACTGGGACCGAAATATCGACGTACAACCCAACTCACCATTAACTTTCCAATTCAACTAAGAGCTGTGGATCATTCCCTCTGGAGCAGTCCTTTTGGACATTTCTTTTGAGTGGGTTATGGTTACATTAATATTTGGTTGACAGAACTTTGGGTGCATTACAAAACATTCACCATGTCTATGTACTTTTGACTCTTTGTTTATGCACCTCTTTAAATTGATCTTGCATATTCTCACACTTTTGAAAATATAAGAGTATTTTGTTTATACATCTGCTGTTTCAATTTGTTTGATTTGTATACATATCTATGTTTGTTTAATTCAATTGTGATGTTACTTTTGGACATCCTAAAACAATTAAGGAATCAGTTCAAACAACACTTTGTTTCAAATAAGTCACTTGTTGCCACTTTCTCACTTGCTCCCTTTGTGAGACTCAGAAACAAGATGTGAGTGGAAAACACAGGAAGAGGCTGGCAAAGCATAGCCCCAACACATAGGTGGTCATTACAACCCTGGCGGTCGGTGTTAAAGCGACGATGAGACGCCAATAGGCCGGAGGAAAAAAAAATGGAATTACGACCAAAGACAGCCACTTTAACACTCCGACCACCACGGCGGTACAAAGAAACAGCGCGGCGGTCACCGCCAACAGACAGGCGGGAGACAATGTTCTGCCCACAGTATCTCAACCTACCAATCCGCCACCTTTTCCGGGGCGGATTCACCGCGAACAAAAACACAGCGGAAACAGGACTTCGAACGGAAAACGCTCACCTCTGCACACCCCACGAGGAACAAGGATGCCATGGAACCAGAGCTCCACATTTTACCAGCCTTTATCTTCTTGTACCTCTACCAGGAGCACGAACGCCGGCGGAGAAGACCACGGTGAGTACTGCACCTACGACACAGGGGAGGGAAAAAACAGTGACACACACACGCAACACGCAACACCCCACCCCCACCCTTACCCACGACAACACACACACTAATACAGCATGATACATTACAGTTACACCCCCCAACCCGCCCGGAAGAATGCAAAGACAAAAGGAAATGAGGTGAACGATTGTAATATATTAAAATTCAGTAGTCAAATAATATACATACACTATTTACAAATATATACACCAAGAATATTAGTCCAAGGTATTCCACCCTTAAAGTCCGTGGACTACTGGGCCCACACTGCATGGGCGAGGTCCACACAAGATACCCGAATATGATGGAGAGAACACAGCAGGCGCATCAGATAGAAATAAAACAGGCACCTCAGGGGGAAGGGAAAGGGTGGGCACCTCAGCCAGTTGAGTGCACAACGCCAAATCCACAAGGGGGCCCCATGCCCACTGTTCAATCCTGGGGAGTGCAAAGCCACAGTCTCTCAAGTGGATAACAGTCTCCACTGGTTCTGGAGGGGGCTTGGTGCCCAGAGTGCTTCATCCTGCCAAGGACAGAGGTAGTGGATGTCTTTCTCCACTGGTTCTGGCGGGGGCTTGGTGCCCAGAGTGCTTCATCCTGCCAAGGACAGAGGTAGTGGGTGTAAATCTCCACTGGTTCTGGAGGGGACTTGGTGCCCAGAGTGCTTCATCCTGCCAAGGACAGAGGTAGTGGATGTAAATCTCCACTGGTTCTGAAGCCTAGAGTGCTTCATTCTGCTCGTGGCGGCCTCAGTAGCGTCAGTGCTTTTGGCGCTCATGGGCCTGCGGTGCTTGTGGCGGCGGTGTCCTTGGCAGCGGTGCTTGTGGCGGCGGTGACTTTGGCAGCGGTGCTTGTGGCGGCGGTGACCTTGGCAGCCCTTCAGCTGCTGGCGGTCCTGCCTGGGGCAGGGGGGATGCTGGTGGTCGCCTCCTGGGCAGCAGGGGTGCTGCTGGCATTCCTGTCTGGGCCAGCAGGGCTGCTGGCGGTCGCCTCCTGGGCACCGGGGCTGCTGCTGGCGGTCCTGTCTGTGGCAGCGGGGCTGCTGGCGGTTGCCTCCTGGGCAGCGGGGCTGCTGCTGGCGGTCACCTCCCGGGCAGCGGGGCTGATGTAGGTGGTCCTGTCTGGGCCAGCGGGGCTGCTGCTGGCGGTCGCCTCCTGGGCAGCGGGGCTGCTGCTGGCGGTCCTGTCTGGGGCAGCAGGGCTGCTGGCAGTCGCCTTCTGGGCAGCGGGGCTGATGATGGTGGTCCTGTCTGGACCAGCGGGGCTGCTGCTGGCGGTCCTGTCTTGGGCAGCGGGCTGCTGCTGGCCGGCTCCTGGGCAGCGGGGCTGATGGCGGTCTTCTCCGCCGTGCTGATCTTCCCATACTTTCCGGGTTTCTTGTGCCCCTTCCCCACCTTGGAAGGTGTCGCAGCTGACTCCACACTCCCACCTGTAACCCTGGGAGCGGCTTTAGTGGCTGTTGTCTTCCCCCTGGCACTGGCCAACTTTTGATGCTTAACAGGTGGGGGGACTGTCCGCGCTGTGGCTCCTTGCCACACTGGCTGCCCTGCTGCCTGGTGCACTCAAGAATCCGGTGACTACTGGCACCACTGGTCCCGCCGATGTTGTGGCTGAGGTGCTAGGTTGGGACCTGGAGAGTCGGGCCCTAGGAGACTGATGGGGTGGGGGAGGTGAGGGAAAGAGGTCAAGGGTGGACAGGAAAAGTTTCTTAGGAACACTGGGACGGGTAGCTGGAGGGGGTTTGGGAGTGGAGGAAGAGGTTGTGGTTGTAGGAGGTGTACGTTTGGTGACTTTGGGTGAAGGTGCATGCGCTGGAGGCTGTCGTGAGGTGGATGGCTGTTGGGTGGGTGTGTTCCTGCGTTTGTGTACCTTGGGAGGTGGCGTCACAGACACACTGGGAGAGGACACAGGGGATGTTTGAATGGTAGTGGGGGTGGTGACTGCACGTGAGCGGGGTGTGGTGGTGGGTGTGCTGGTGATGGAAGTAGTGGCTGTAGATGAAGTGTATGCAGGTGTGAGTGGAGACGAGACTGTGAGGGAGGAGGGAGACGAGGAGGAGGGGGACACAGTGGAGGCAGTGGATGTTGCTATGTCTGCATGTGTGTGATGCTTGCGTGAGTGCCTGTGGGATGTGTGGTGCTTATGTTTGCCTGAGCTTCCTTTGTGTGTTGAGGTGTATGCATGCTGGTCTGATGGTGTGCTTGGGGTAGGCTGAGGTACAGGGGATTGGGTCTGGGTGGAGGAAGTTGGAGGGGGGAGGCTAGAGACAGGGACAATGGCTGCCATCAGTGCTGAGGCCAGAGTCTGAAAAGCTCGCTGAAGGGCTGCTTGACCAGAATGAATGCCCTCCAGGAATGCATTGGTTTGTTGCAACTGCCTCTCTACACCCTGGATGGCATTCAAAATGGTAGACTGCCCAACAGTGAGGGACCTGAGGAGGTCAATGGCCTCCTCACTGAGGGCAGCAGGGGTGACTGGGGCAGGGGCTGAGGTGCCTGGGGCGAAGGAGATGCCCACCCTCCTGGGTGAGCGGGCACGGGGCAAAGGCTGAGGGGCTGCTGGGAGGGTGGTGCTGGAGGGGGGGTGGCGGCTGTATCTGTAGATGCGGGGGCACAGATGGGGCCGCCAACACAAGGGAGCTCCCATCAGAGGACGAGTCCGTATCACTGGTATCAGCTCCTTTCCCTGCCGTGGAGCTCCCCTCGCCCTTCGTCCCACTGGTGAAATCAGACTCCGTAGTGTCGCCCTACAGGGCCATGTGGGATGCAGCTCCCTCCTGCTCTGGTGCCACTGCTCCTCCGCCTGATGATGCTAATGCACACATGTACAGGGAGACCACAAAAAGGGAGACCACAAAAAGGGAGGGGGAAGACAGAAGAAAGACATGTTGAGTGCATGCATTACCTCTACCGTTGGCGGACACGACAGACACAGAAGCCCCCTGCACTACTCTGCGCACTTGGGGTCCACTATTCAATCCCTGGGACAGGGCCTACAAGGCTATGGCCGATATCTGCACACATGGATGTCAGAGGAGCCTGACTAGGTGTAGTTGGCACTGTACCCGGGTGGGGTGGGGTGCCACAAGGTCTGCTTGAAAAAGGGGACTTAACTAGCACACTCGCCCTGGCCTAGGGAAACCCACAGCCCACCTCCCCCACCCAGACACCTCCACTGCACGCTGAATCAGCAGAATGAGAGAGTACTCACCCCTTGTTGCTGCTGTGATGCCCTCAAGCGCCCATCCAACTCCGGGTACGCCACTGCAAGGATACTGAACATCAGGGGGGTAATGGTGCGACGGGCACCCCTCCACCTCCCCAGCTGGGCCTCCGTCGTCTTCTTGCTCCAGCAGCGAATGTCCTCCCATCTTTTCCGGCAGTGGGTGCTACCGCCCGCCAGGGTCCGGACGTCCTTGGTGATGGCACACCAAATATCCTTCTTCTGGTGGGCGCTGACCTACATGAATTGTACAGGGGAAAAAGAGAAGTTATTACCAACTGCACCGTCACAGTCATTGGCCTGCATCCCTATCCTTGCCATGTGGCACATGCACTCACCGTCGGTTCATGCACGCATAATTCTCCACCCCCTATCTTTCATCCACACCACTCCACACAGGCATTGCCCACACAGCATGCTCACAGTGTACTCACCTGTTTGTCTGGAGGACCATAAAGTAGCGTGTACTGGGGGAGAACCCCATCCACGAGTTTCTCCAACTCCTCCGTGCTGAAGGCAGGGGCCCTTTCCCAAGACGCACGAGCCATTGTCTCTTTCAGACTGAGGTCACAGCAGCACTTCAAGTGTAGGTCCTCTCTTGTCGAAGATCAGGTATCGAGTGATTGAACAGATAGAAAATGGCGGTCAAGTCCACGGCGGTGCGTACCGTCACCACCGGCGTACATCGCCATTGGCTCCTGGGACCCATAGGGTCCAATGTTAACCAATGCAGAATTGCGCCGCGGTCTTCGACTGCCTACCGCGACGGTGTACAACGTCAACGCAGTTACCTCACATCCCATTGTCCCACTTTACAGGTCAGGCAGCCGCCATTTCAGGGGCCCACATGGCTTTATTTTTAACTGTGTCACATATACCTAGGCCTTGCCTCAACACTCATACAGGCAAAATTCGGGTTATGAATGGTTTTCTGAGTAAGCTGTGTTTACGTACCTCTGAGTTGGTTGACTCTGTGCTCGCTGTTGTCCTTCATAGGCACCGTCCGCTGGGACATGTGAGGAGATGTCGGCATCCTCCGGTGTACAGACCGCTGGTGGACTTGTCGACAATGGAGGAAAGAAATGTAATCATCACCTACAGGCTTAATGGTGCCACAATCCTGGAACTGTGTGCCCAGTTGGAGCCAGACCTGATGTCAGCTATCCGCCATCCCACAGGAATCCCCCCTCAAGTGCAGGTGCTGTCAGTACTCCATTTCCTTGCAAGTGGGTCTTTTCAAACTACAGTGGCCATAGCATCAGGGATGTCCCAGCCTATGTTTTCCAACGTGTTGTCCAGAGTGTTGTCTGCCCTGCTGAAACACCTGCGGAGCTACATTGTTTTCCCTCAGGTGGAGGATTTGCCTACAGTGAAAGGTGACGTCTATGCCCTGGGACATATCCCCAACATCATAGGTGCCATTGATGGGACACATGTGGCCTTGGTCCCACCCCCCCGCAGGAGTGAACAGGTGTACAGAAACCGGAAGAGTTACCATTCGATGAATATGCAGATGGTGTGTTTGGCAGACCAGTACATCTCCCATATTAATGCCAAATTCCCTGGCTCAGTGCATGACGCTTACATCCTGCGGAATAGCAGCATCCCTTATGTGATGGGGCAACTCCAGAGGCACCGTGTGTGGCTATTAGGTGAGCACCTGGAACCAAATCAGTGGGAATAGTTGTCTGGGTCTGGGGATCTTCCCTACAGGTTAGTGTGTGTCTAACAGTTGTCCCTCGCCATTTGCAGGTGACTCTGGCTACCCCCAACCTCTCATGGCTACTGACCCCAGTGAGGAATCCCAGGACAAGGGCAGAGGAACGCTACAATGAGGCACATGGGCGAACTAGGAGGACTATAGAGCGGAACTTTGGCCTCCTGAAGGCCAGGTTCCGGTGCCTCCATATGACAGGTGGTTCCCTATTCTACTCACCAAAGAAGGTGTGCCAGATCATCATGGCCTGCTGTATGCTTCACAACTTAGCTTTGCGACGACAGGTGCCTTTTCTGCAGGAGGATGGTCCAGATGGAGGTGTTGTGGCAGCTGTGAAGCCTGTGGACAGCGAAGACGAGGAAGCAGAAGAAGAGGACATCCACAACAGGAACTCCGTGATCCTGCAATACTTCCAGTGATACTCAGGTAAGAAGTCAAACCTGCCTACTACATGTACTTTAACACTACTACCTCTCTACTGTCTGTCCTTTTCACTCAGTGTATGGTCACTGAGTTGTCACTTTCCCTTACGATTTCACAGATGTGGGCCCCACTGTGTGACATCTGCTTTGTTTCCTCATGGACTAGAGCTGTGTGACATAGGTATGTTGACATTACAATTGAAAGAGCATTTTGTCACTGTAATTGCTAAAACACTATTTCGAAACCACAGACAGACTCCAGATTGTTTTGTGCTTTAAGGGTGTTTTTTTAAGTGCTCAATATTGGAGGGGGTTATAAAATGGTGAGGGGTGATGGTGGAGGAATGTCCATGGCAGAGTCCAGTCTATTAGTCTCACAGGTGCATTGTCCAAAAGGGCATAGGAAGTGGAGCTGGGGCAGTTTGAGGATGGACAGGGTGACAAGGTGGGACAAAAGGATAACATTCAGGGCGGTCTCATTTCTTGGCGGGGGTCTTGGCATTGTTCTCTGTCTTTGTCCTGGATCTCAGGGACCGTTTGTGGGGTGGTTCTCCCTCTGCAGGGGGTGGGGTGCTGGTGTGGTGGTCCTGTGGCGGTGCCTCCTGTCCACTAGCGCCTGCGGAGGTGTTGGGCAGTTCATCGTCCAGGCTAGTGTCAAGGGCCCCTTGTTGTGCCACAGTGTCCCTCCTGGTGTTGAGGACTTCCTTCAGCACCCCTACGATGGTGCCTAGGGTGGAATTGATGGATCTGAGTTCCTCCCTGAAGCTCAAATACTGTTCCTCCTGCAGCCACTGGGTCTCCTGAAACTTGGCCAGTACCATTGCCATCGTCTCCTGGGAATGATGGTACGCTCCCATGATGTTGGAGAGGGCCTCGTGGAGAGTGGGTTCCCTGGGCCTGTGCTCCCACTGTCGCACAGCAGCCCTCCAAGTTCCCCTGTATCCCTGGGCCTCTGTCCCCTGAACGGTGTGCCCACTGCCACTGCCCCCAGGTCCCTGTTGTTGTTGGGGTGGTGGGTTAGCCTGGTTTCCCTGTAGTGGTGGACACACTGCTGATTGACGTGTCCTGGGGACAGAGGTATGGGCCCGCTGGGTGGGTACTGTGCTGGTGTTTCCAGAGGGGGCAAGCTCTGTAGTGGCCTGTGCCAGTGTGAGGGGAACCGACTGTCCAGAGGTCCCAGATGGGCCGGGCTGGTCGTCTAGATCCAGTTGGACAGAGGTAGGAGTCCTGCAGGGGTGTAAAAGCATGATTATTGCATCTGGGTGTATCATGGTGTGCAATGGGTGGGTGACCGTGTACCCCAGTGCTTGCATTCCTGTGTGGGACCTTGTGTGATGATGGTTTAGGAGGGTGTATGGGTATGTGCAGTGGCCATGCATTGGTGATGGGTGTCCATGCGTTGTTGTTGCATGCAGGGCTTGGTGTTGGGATGTGTGGTTTGTGATATTGGGACATTTGTGAGTAGTAGGAGGGATGGGGGTGAGGGCGAGGGTGGGGGTATGTGATGGCATGCAGGTGGGGTAGGGGATATAGTAGTTAAGGTTTGACTTACCAGAGTCCATTCCTCCAGCTACTCCTTCAAGGCCCTCAGGATGCAGAATAGCCAAGACCTGCTCCTCCCATGTTGTTAGTTGTGGGGGAGGAGGTGGGGGTCCGCTGCCAGCCCTCTGTACCGCGATGTGGTGTCTTGAGACCACGGATCGCACCTTCCCCTGTAGGTCGTTCCACCTCTTTCTGATGTCATCCCTATTTCTTGGGTGCTGTCCCACTGCGTTGACCCTGTCCACTATTCTTCGCCATAGCTCCATCTTCCCAGCTATGGAGGTGTGCTGTACCTGTGATCCGAATAGCTGTGGCTCTACCCTGATGATTTCCTCCACCATGACCCTGAGCTCCTCCTCAGAGAACCTGGGGTGTCTTTGCCGTGCCATGGGGTGGTGTGGGTGATGTGTGGGGTGGTGTGTGTTGTGATATGTGGGGTGATATTTAGTGGTGTGTTGTGTGAGGTGCATGGATGTTATGTGGGTGATGGTATTGTGTGCCTGTGGATGCTTGGTTGTAGATTGTAGTGTCTCTCTCTGGCCTTCTGTTGCAATTGTGGTCATAGGGGTTTGTGGGTGATGTGGGTGTGTGTTTTATATTGTATTGGGTGTGTGGGAGTGGTGTGTGTATGTGGATCAGGTGTGTATTTTGAATTGTCCAATGTGGTAGTGTTTTGTAAATGTGTGTGTATTTTGAGCGCGGCGGTGTGTACCGCCAATGGAATACCGCGGTTGAAAGACCGCTGCGTGGATTTGTGGGTCGTGATAGTGTGGGCGTATTTCTGTTGGCGTGAGGGTGGAGGTTTTGTTATCGCCAGTTTATTACTGACCTTTGGTGTGGCGGACTTGTGTGGGTGTCTCAATTTTGGCAGATTCCGAGCTGTGGGTCATAATGACCATAGCGGAATTCCACTGCCGCGGCGGTGTGTTGGCAGTCTTCTGCACGGCGGTAAGCGGCTTTTACCGCCAATGTTGTAATGAGGGCCATAGTTTCCAATGGCACCTTATAGGAGACAAGATTCATAGTGCATGCCTAGATTCATGGATAGCATGGGCATTGTAAAGCCCTCACTTTAGCAGCTACAGTGGGGTGGGATTGTTTATGGACCTCTTCTGTCTGCAGCTCAGTAGACAATAGCTCATTATTAACGCTGGAACCATCAATGGAGGAGCAAAGAAAAAAGACAGCTGGGTACAGGAAAACAAAGAAGGAATATTTGAAGGAAAGGTGAAATGAATGAACGAGTGCTTGGATGAATGAGTGCCCGAATGAATGAATGAGTGGGTGAAAGGATGAGTGAATGATAGGTCATTGGACAGGTGAAAGATGGCAAGGTGAAGGGATACGTGGATAGATTAGTGAAAGAATGGCAGAGTAAAGCGATGGATGGATGAGTGAATGGATAGGTGGATGGACAAGTGAAACAATTTCAGAGTAAAGGAATGGATGGATAGTGGATGGATAGGGGAAATGATGGTAGAGTAGAGGGGTGGGTGAATAGGTGGATGGAAAGGTGAGAGGATGGTAGATGAAAGGAATGTTTGGACGAGTGGGTGAAAAGAGGACTGAATGGTCATGGTTGAGTGGGTGGATGAATGGCGGAATGGATTGATGGCAGGATGGATAGATGGATGGCAGAATGGATAAATGGCAAAATGGACAGGTGGATGGCTGAATGGCACATTGGATGGATGGGAGAGTTGGTGGAGTGATGGCTGAATGGTAGAGTGAATGGAGGGATGGTAAAGTGGATGAGTGTATGGATGGGTGGCAGAGTGGATGGATAACTAAGTGGATACAATGAATGGATCGATGGGTGGCACAATGGATGGATGATTGGCAGAGTGTAGGGATGGATGGCAGACTGTCTAGATGGATGGATTGCAGAGTGGTTGAATGGATAGCAGAGTGGATGGATGGCTAAGTGGATAGATGGCAGAATGGATGGATCAATGGGTGGCAAAGTGGAAGGATGGTTGGATGGATGAATGGATGGAGTGTGGAAATATTGGATGGAAGAATGAATGGATGACAGAATGTAAAGGTGAAATAGTGGGTATCAGCCAGTGGATGAAATGGTGAAAGAATGAATAGACAGATGCATAGACGGCAGAGACAAGGAAGCTATTGTAAGGAGAGTTTGGCTCACTTGCTTTGCTTTCTTGGTGGCATCAGCGCTTTGGTTTAAAGTGGGGGCTATTTTCATTTTCTGGCTACTCCCTTGATGGATAGTTCATGTATTAAAATCGAGGAGCATAGCTTTGCCATGGGAGGGAATAACTGGAAATGGCCTTCAAGGGGCTTTCTATTTTTTACTGCTAAGAGTTGTGGTTTTGTTACGTTGGTATGGAGGACAGTTCCAAAATCTTATCTGAGACATTGTTGACGCAGAAGGGTAAGAAGTCACACCATTCAAGTCAATATGTTGGTGAATGCCATGCTCAGTTAAACGCACAGCTTCTTCACTGTCTGAGCCACTCCAGCGCGTATTTGCGCATGGTGACCTGTGAGCTGTGGGCAGTACGGAGCATGAGTGGCAGCAGCAGAGTTTCAGCATGCTACAAAGCATGCTGAATATCAAACTTGAGCATCCTCAGTGGTGCTGGGCCATTTCTCAGAGGGCGAGTGCTGCCATCAATGTTACATCACTGGAGTAAAAGGGGCTGTGAAAAATCCAACCGTTTTACAAATAACAAGAATAGCAAATTAGCCAGAAGAGTGGTAAAAGTGTGCTATGCAGCCAGTGGTGCATTATGGAATACACTGTGGCAAATATATTACAAAAGCATAATGTGGTAGCACACTGACATTTACAGACAGCACATTTTCCATTGAAATGACCAAACAATTTCTCACTTGCATACAGTTTTACTGACAAGTGTGTGGAATTCCATATTCAGTATATATTTACTATTTGCACTTCACCAAGTAAAGTGTCTTGATTGGTTTGTGTGAGGATCTGGGTGTACAATATGAAAGGGCTAGGTGGCCTTATCATAGAGTACACTTGCAGAGACCCCTTTGGAAAGAACAATCTAGTTTACTTAATCTCTAGTTCAACCTTTGGATAGCTGTGGCTGTGGGCAGTAGGTCTTAGCAAAGGAACTTAGTGTAAAGCATTTAACAGCACCATATAGCAGAACAAGAAAATCAGTACAAGAAAGTCACACCCCAGTAAAAAAAAAAAAAAAAAAGAACATTTACAAAAATAGAGCGTATATTTATGAATTTTGAGGGGCCTTGATCATCAAAATCGGCACTAGGGTTCCAGAGTTACAGTTTTTAGAACTTTTAAATACTTTTAAATGTAACCCCAAAAAAGCATTGTAAACATAAACTTTGAACATTTTTGGAAAGTTTGAAAAAGTTAGCTAAAGTGTTTTGGCCTGACTTGGGCAACCACATTCGACAAGGTCTAGGGGGCCAGAAAGGATACTTTGCACAGTTACCTAGCCACCAGAGCAAATTTAAAGAAAGTTTCCAACTTTAACACAAGACCGCCTTAGGAAACATTGGAGTGGCCCTGATACTGAGGTATACAGGCAAAGATGCTCTAGTTGTGGTGCGATCAATGGGGGTGTATCTAGTGGTTCCTTAGCCCATGGGTGACATGGGGTGAACCTGGTCACATGGATCGATGTCCTTCGAAGTTCTCTTTGTTGCAGTGGTTGCACAGCTGCGCCACTGGGATGTCAGTCTACGGTTGGAAGCAAAACATTTCGTGGGGGCTTGTGCCCTTGTATTCCAACAAATCCAGTCGTTGACAGCTGTCCCAGGTCAGCAAGATCCAGGTGCAGGCTTTGGGTATCTTGGATTCCATTGTTGGTGCACCCAGCAACAAGTAGCAGTGAAACTTCCATGGGGGCTACCACTTTGTCAAGTTGGACTCTTGCCGGTCTTGTGTCCCTATAGCATGGTCCACGGGACCAGCCACCTGATCCTTGAAGTCACTGGAGTTGGTGATATGGGGAAATAAATTTTTCCAATGTCAGGAGCCACAGGCATGGTCCCAGCTCACTAGCCCAAATGTACAGTAGTTGCAGTCCTCTTGGTGGTGCACCCTCTCTTTGCACAATCCAAGACCAGCAGGAGAAGCTTTCTTTGGTCCTTTCTTCTTATCTAAATGTGAACTAAGAGTAAGGATGCCATGGGTGCCCATTTTATCCAGAAACACACACCAAGGGGACGATGCGGTCACTAGCCAATGGATTACTGGGTCTCCTCCTTCCTAGTGACAGAGGTCCTGTGATGTGTGGCACCTGACTATCCCAGAGTGCCCTATTCTTGCCCCTTTCAAGATTTGCACGACCCTTCCTTGATCAGGAGGAGCAAGGTAGCCCACCCTCGGATGTGGCTACCAGTGGGCAGCATGTCTAGGGGAAAACCTGTTCTAACACTAGTTTCTCCCTCTTGGCCCTGTCTCCTAGATATCTGCAGGAACAAAAGGCCACTTGCTCAGGAGTGTTGTTGTCAGTGGCCCTTCAAAGGCGGCTTCACCTTTGAAACTCACCTTTTGTGCCAACACCCTTTGCAGCCTTCCTGGTGGAAGAGGTCACACCTTGTGCTCGGGCTAATGTTTTTGGTCCCAGGCCTGGGAGTTGTTCACATGTTTCCAGAAGTGGTCAGAAACCTGTCTATGTGTGAATAGCCTATGTGAGGCCACTGTACTAGCTGAAGTGCAGGGTAGCAACTTTCTAAAAGTTGCCTAAAATGAATAGTAACTTTAAATCCTATCTGACCATAAGATCGGGTTTAATTTTCCCATTAATTTGACACCATACTTGACCTGGTCAGGTGATTTCATTCAGATGTTAGATGCATTTAAGTGTAAACTGTATAACCCTGTGTTTGCCAATGGGGCACCTAACCTTCCCCAGCAAACTGACAATTTGGATGTGTTGCTGGAAAGGCATATAAAAAACATATGTCTAACTTGAGAAGATATTGCTCCCTGCCATATGATTTACTATGCATGGCTTAGTGGAGTCTGATACATAGACTTAAGGGAAGTGGTCCCTTTGCCATTAGGGGTAATAGCAAAGTCAAGTTAGCAGTGTGTCACACTGCCCTTTCAGTCTGCAGTGGCAGGCTAAGGTGTCTTTCGAGTTTTGTACGCACAGGATGGCACAAGCAGTGCTACAGTCTTGGGTACCATATACAAGGGTTTTATAAGTAAGGCAGTGCTTGCCAATTTGAGGTAGCCAGTTAAACAAACTTTTGTATAGGGTTAAAACAGTGGCACTGAGGTCTGGTTAACAGGCCTCAGTGCACCCTCAATGACAAACAACCAGCAGCATCAGTTCCAAAAAGTGGGGTGAACATGCAAAAAAATGCATTTCCTTACAGTTTGGTCCAATTAAGTATTTGTTTTCGTCAGAATTAAAAAGAAATGTGCTTCTTTGTGCCTTAATTGTACTTTTCTAACTGCTAAAGTTTTGAAATATTTGTAGATTTTATTTACAGGTATTATATTTTGTTATGTGTTGGAAAAAACTGACATCCTGCAGCCTTTCCTTTCATTGTAGTAAGAAAAAGATAACAGCAGTCTCTGTGTTTAAAGAATAAGCAAGCAGTTTTTTCGACGACATAGTCTGACATCTGTCCTCTGTCCTTGAACTCACAGAAAATTTGACAAGATAAAAACAAAAATTAAAGGTATCTTTATTGCTCATTCACCTTCTCAACACCAGCAAGGTTATTTTTTTTATTCTAGAGGTTGGAATAAGATCAAAACCGAGGATGTATATCATTTTCCTCTTATAGAAGACATTTTTGAATCCGTCCATGGGTTGTGAGTCTTTACAAATCTAGATGAACAAGGGGACTTTCAGCTACTACATATCAACTAAGGTGACGAGTGTAAGACAGCCTTCTACACCCTTTTTGGGCATTATGAATATCATGTGATCCCATTTGGGTTATGGAACACTCCACTCATTTTTCAGCACTTATGTGTTCTTTATTCTCTGATGTCCTCAATCAATTTTTCTTCCTTCACTTAGATGCCATTTTAGTATATTCTAAAACCCTTGCAGAACGTCAAGAGCATGTGGGTCTGGTATTGTTCAGCTTCTAGCAGCAATTTATATTGTAAACAAGCGAAATGTGAGCTTGTAATAGAAGAAGCTGAAAACATTTAGATTAAGTGCCTCCGGTCTATTTATGGATCCAAAAAGGTCTCAGCTATATAGGGTTGCCTTCTCCTACATTTGAAAAAGAGCCTACAGTTACGCTGGATTTATGACATGTTACCATCACTTTATCAACGATTTTGCAGAGATTATTTGCAGTATTAGCTGGATCTTAAAGAATAAGGATTTGAGAAAGCTCTTTATTGGGACTATCAGGCTGAAGCAGCTTTGAATACATTAAAACAGATGTTTGTGCAAGTGTTTATTCTACTTTAATCAGACACTTTAAATTCAGTGAGGAGACAAATGCCCCCGAAACAACAATGCAAGCAGTCCTATTATAGAAAACAGCAAGGCAACAGGAAGAAATATGCTGTATTTTATCTTTTGCATGTGCTATCAATATCACAGTGTACAATTATGGTGGTCCAAAGAGAGCTCTTGGCTTCTGATGAATTGAAACTTTTTTTGATGGGCTTTAAAAAAATATTGCAAAATCAAATTCATAATCGGAATTTGCAGTGTTTGCGAAAAATTCAACAATGTTTGCCATTTTTCTTTCCACAGTATGATGCCATTATCTCTTGTATTCCTGGTTCATAGTATGCTTTGACCCACTTTGATCTGCCATTACCCAAAGTCATTGCTTGCATAATAACTTTATTGTTTGCAGGATGTCCTTAACAATGCACACTAATAATTGAAACATAATGTAACCAGACGTCAGTTAATAACATACATAAGAATTACATTCTTATTTGTAAGATGTGGCATAACTAATAACAACAATAAAAATACGAATTGACAAACATCCACTTGAAGGATTGCTATTTCCCAGTCTATACAGAAATGTATAAAACAGCAACGTAATAAACAATATTTTCCTCAGCTCTGTAAACCTAAGGCTTCCCCATATGTATCCAGCTCTGCCAGATATATTTTGCCACAGAATGACAAATTTGTGGTTTTTCCATTCTACTACAGTGGGCCAGTTTACCAGTGGACTGTAGGCTACCATATTGTTTAAATAAAGATACTACCCATCTTTCTTTTTAGTTTGATGGTGGTTAATGCGTACATTGCAATGCATCGCTGTAGTCCAGACGGCTGATGATTAGGGCTTGCGTGGCTATTTTCCTGGTGCTTGTGGGGAGCCATTTGAAGATTCTTCAGAACATGAGGAGAGTGCAGAAGTTGGCTGAGGTGACTGTGTTGATCTGTTACTTCATGGTGAGTTTGCTGCCAGTATGATGCAGAAGTTGTGGGCTTGGTCTTTTGGTGTGAGGGTGGATCTGAGTTCTGCGGGTCACCAGGTGACATTCCAGAGGGAGGCATGGTTGCCAAAGATCAATACTGCTGTTGATCAAAGTGTTGTTGTTATAGTTCAGTCTTTTTTTATAAGGAATTACAACTTCACAAGAACAGCATGAACCAAAAGATGTAAAGGGTCTTCATCTAACTAACCCTTTGCTTCAACAAAGTGATATGTCTTTTAGTCTACAGGCTATCTTTCTTTCCCCTGAGGAATTACAAGTGGAAATCATGAAGATGTGTCAACATTCAGTCATTTCTGTCACTAGAGGAATTAAGACCACTTTGAATTTAGTCTTATGATCTTTCTGTTGGCCAAATGTGCATTTTTATGTCCGTAAATATTATTTTGTTTGTCCTGGTCAACATGGAAATCTTTGTGTAAAGCACTGAGAGTTGATAAGACTTTGTTTTCAGGATGTCACCCCCAATCTAAAAGGCAGACACAACAAAGTAATCAGACTCTGAAGCAATATTTATGATACTACTGTAAGACAACTCAAGATGATTAAACCTCTTATTTAACAATTGTAACATTTTCCAACAATAATGCAACTCAGTGCTGCTAAATTACACCACACTTTGATATGCAAGGTTTTCACAAACAAAAATATTCTTTCTTTTTCTCTAATTCGAACTTGGACACCTGAAATTACACGATATCAGATTCTATTTAAAGTGCATAGATAACTAGATTCAGAATGTTCAATTTACACTGAAGTCTTGATGAAGAGGTATAGTGCCAATTAAAGCTCAACTTCTGTACCTTTCACCCTGGAGAGAAAACTTGTCTGTCTTCCAGTTTTCTTACACTTCATATCTTGCCATTCACCTTTTGGCCACAGTTTTTGGTCTATTCATGATAACTCATCAAATTAATCCTCTGGCGCTCCAGTTAAATCTTCCTCATACTTAGATAGTCTTATTTGTTAAATTCTTCCAAACTAAAGTGGTATATCCTTGATCTTTACCATCAACGTCGATTTGAAAGTCCAGCAGTGATATGCAGGAAGCTGGCTTTTGATGTGGTGTACCAATGTAGGGTACACCAGGCAAACAATCCAGATGGCCCTTATTGGCTTACAGGGGATTACTTTAACAATGCCAAGTGCTTTATTTGTGGTAGTGTGGTTGAGCAGCTTAGGCTTATCAGAGGGGCGTGTTGAGCATTTGTTGTGCACACAGTCAATAAATGAGACACACACTCAAAGAGAGACCTGAGACCAATTTAGAAAAATAACACAGATTTTCATTTATATTTATATTTAGACACCAAGATCATTTATATATTGGGTAAGTACTTTAAATGTTATTGATTTTTCAAGAAAACAGTAAGAAAATTCAGAGCTGTCAGACTTGAGGCACGAGCCTTGCACGTTGTTATGTTATCCTATGGGAGAAACATACACTGCATTGAAATACTTGTAAACAGTTTTAAGGGTTCTTCTCCTGGACAGAAGGGGCTTAGAGGTCAAGGTCCAAGAAAACACCAGCAGTTCTGTTTTACGTGCCCTGATGTGTCCGGTTGCAGATTGGTTGAGTTTGTAGCCTTGAGAGCAACGCAGTAAAGTCAATGGAGAAGTACCTGCAAAAGAAAAAGGTTACAAGTGGGGTTTGGGGAACCAGTTTGGAAAAGATCCCGGGGGGAAAGGAGGGGTGTGCATAGGAGGATAGGAGGGTTCAGGTCTTGAAGGTCTCTGGAGCATGAAGACACAGTCGGCTGAAATTTACCCGGGCTACGGGGCTCAAGTGCAGAGGTGTTTTGCCTGGCAGATTGTTTGAGTCAAAAGTTCTCACTTGGTTTAGGTGACTTGGAGAGGGAGGGAAAACAAGACTATAGGACGCCTTTTGGTGATGACTGTGAAGATCCTGACATTCCTCATTGGCAGGTTGGTGTTGGCATTGGTGATGTCTGGGCTGGACACACAACAAGCCTTTGTGCTTGCAAGAGCTCTGTTACCCCAGGTACTGGTGCATGGATGTGCTGGGAAGGTTCAGCCTCTCAAGACTTGGTGTAGTGTTAGGGCCAACTTCCTGGACTCTCAATGGCCTCCTACTTGCGAGTTGTTCCCCGGATGGACCCGATGGCCAGCAACCGGGCGGATGCGATTGGTGCCTTTTCAGATGCAGGGAGATGGCTCCTCCACCTCAAGGGAGATGCTGCTTGGTTGGTGAAGTACTGGACAGACCTCTAAGGGTTTAAGGAGGCTGTTCAGCGTCCTGATTAATCGTTTCTTGCAATTGTCGGGAGGGCAGCAGCCAAGCAGGGGTTGGGGCTAATTTCAGTGCTGGTCCACAGTTCTTCTACATTGTTGACGCTTCTTGGTCCTTTTTCTGTTCACAGGCAGCAAAATCTAAGTTTCTGGTGTCGGGGGGACCCCTAACACTGACTTTAGGGGCATTTAGGGGAGTATAGGGTAGTGTCCAATGGGCTATTTACAGCTGGGAAGACTAAACCCCCTATATGACCACTTCCTGTGGAGAGTGGGCACTTTTCTGATCCAGGGTTCCTAGTTTCACCCAAACAAGATAGTGGAACCTTTTCTTGAATGTCCAGTTTAGGTAGCTCAACTTAGGGGTGTGAGTAGCCTAGAAATTAAACACACCTTCTGAATAAATAATTTCCTACCTTCTCTAGTGCCAACTGGGCCTCAGGGCAGGGGGTGGCATTCCCCAGGACTGGGGGAAACTGGGATCGCATATCAAGCTGTGAAGCCCCTGCCCCTGATATGCTAAATCGCTAGCCATTCTGCTGGAGGTGGTGGGATCACTTTCCTCTGGAGCAGGCATTGTTTCTGTCCTCTGAGAGCACAAGCTCTCACCTACGGGGGTCAGAAACTCATCTATGGTGGCAGACTGGTTGGGACCAGTCAGCCAGCACACCAAATAACTGGTAGGTTTTCTGGTGGCGCCTCTAAGGTGCCCTCTGGGTGCATGTCATAATAAATCCGATACTGGCATCACTACAGATTTATTAGGACAAGGTGTTTGATACCAAAACCATTAGTTTCAGTCCAGTCATCATGTAGCTGGGGCACTCCTGATGGTTAGTGTCCAGTACATGTCCTTAAGATGGCTGCCTGATCACTTTCAATATCTAGCAATGGTACTAAGCATCACATGGGCCTATCTGCTCATGGAGATTGGCCCTCACATGAAGTATAATGCACCCTGCCATAGGGTTCTAAGAACTGCTGTAGGGGTGAATTACATATAGTACATACAGTGGTAGTGGGCATTGCACACAGCTTGTGTGCAATGTTGTGTTTTCAAAATGGTTTGCACCATTTCACACATCCTGCAGTGGCAGTCTGAATGTGTTTGAGTATGCGTCCCTTAGGATGGCATAATACATGCTGCAGCCCTTACAGACCCTTTTTAGTACCTCTGCCTTAGGTACCAAGGATACCACTTACAAAGAACTTACAGGGGTGCTAAAGGCCTTGCCAATTGGGTTACAGTTGTCACGTGTCTCATTTTAGGGAACGTTCACTGGCATTGGGGGCCCGATTAGCAGAGACCCAGTGAAATTTCAGTTAAAAAAGCATCAGTACTAGGGCAACAAGTAGGGGTGTCCATGTCAGAAAGGACACTTTCATACATGATGATTCTTGAGAAGTCGACTTTGTTCATTCTTTCCAACTGAAGTAGCTCATTCATGAATTTTATCATAAACTTCTATATGAAAGTCCACCAGTGATGCTACAAGGACAACTTGAATATGTGGTTCAAGAAATTTGTGACTCTGGGAAGTTTCAACATCTACTTAATTGCATGATCCTAAGCAAGGGTTATTCTCCAAGTGGTAAAATGCAACTTCAGTTCATGCCCTTTGCTAATCTGCCTTTTTTACCAATGGCACATCAATAAAGCTAATGCTTTTGAAGAGGCATACTGTTACATTCATATGAAGAGCAATTTCAAGAACTCACTTAAGATTGCCTGGGCTACACATTGCTGGATGCTCTGTAAGGTGTGGAGCTCCCTAGCTGCCTGAGTCACTCTAGGGCTTCCACACTCATTGTGACTGGGAGAGTTTCCCACAGGCTCCATGTAGCGTGGACAGTGAATGGCCGCAATAGGGTTTCTGAATGCTGCAAGGCACAATGCAACCACACAAACAGCTACAGCAAAGGTGGAGTTCTTGATGGGCCACTTCTGATAGCAGACTGGCAAAGGCTTATAATTAACGTAAAAGGGTGAGAGGGTAAGTGAGTGAAAGGATGGATGCATGCAGGGATGGGTGTGGATGAGTGAATGGTGGATGGATGGGTGAGTGAAAGGGTAGATGGATAGATACATATATGAATGAGCAAAATTATGGATGTAAGGATGGACGAGTGAAAAGGGAGGGAGAATGGATGAATTGATGAGTGAAAGTGAGAATGGAGGGAAAGGCTAGATGGAAGGATGAAGTGAAAGGGTGGATGGATAAGTGTGAGGATGGATGTATTTAGGGATGGATGAAGGAGAGAATGGATAAATGGATGAGTGAAAGTTAGCTTAGCTGAATGAAAGGATGGATGAGTAAAAGGGTGGATAGATGAACAGATGAGTGAAAGGGTAGATGAATGAGTGAGTGAAAGGATGGATGGATGGGTAAAAGGGTAAAGGGATAGATGAATGAGTGGATGCATTGAGGGGTCAAAGGGTGGATGGATACGTTATAGGATGATTGGATGAATACAAGGGTAAGTGAGTGAAAGAGAGGATGGATGGATGGAGTATAAGGGTAGATGCAGTGAAAGGGTAGATAGATGAATGAAATGATGGATGGATATTGATAAGCAAAAGGATCGATGACTGAGTGAAAGGATGAATTGATGGATGGATGGAGGGATGTATGGGTATGTTTGGAGATGGATAGGTTTACAAATGAAAGGGGATGGATGGACGGGAAGTATGGTGAAAAACTGAATGATGGATGAAAGATTGAATGAATGACATAATCGAAAGTTGAAATGGATATCAGTGGGTGAATGGAAGGATCAAAGAATGAATGGGTAGATGCTTAGCTAGAAGACACAGACATGCTCTTCCTGGGAGGATTAGTTGCAATGCTTTTCGCTACCTGATTTTTCATCACAGTCATCACTCATACCGATCCATTTTTGTCCCTGTTTATTTCTTGAGCAGTTTGAAACATACATTTTGTGACTCAATCCCTTCCCTCTGTTTGAATCTGCTTGGCTCTGATCTTCTGATTTTATCAGCAATGTTTTCTTCATCTTCAATTAAGAATTACGAAAATTTCCAAAGGAGTATTTATTCCCTTTGTGGATTGTTCCTCCTTGTTGTAACCCTCTAATGGAGGCACTTGTCACCTTTCTTCTCTGCAGGGTGCCACCTTTGCTTCTCGGAGGAGTTACCCATTCCTAGGACAATCCAGAAGACACTTATCAGAATTTTTTAGCATCCAGTCCTGACAGATATTTTGAAAAGATTACAACTTATCACTTACTTTATGGAGTTCTAGCCATAAATGAAAAACCTGTGGTGAACTAGGAGTGGCAGCAGATAGAGGACAAACATAGGGACATCCCACCCCTCAGAGAGATTTGCTTTACCTTATGGGTGTTTGAGATTGAAGCTATTTGCACCGGTGAACTTCATGTGGTTAAGTCTGCTAGTGTCCTGAGTGTAAGACAAGATCTAGACATAAAGCCTCATTATGAGTTTGTCGGTCAGACCGCCATGTTGGTGGTGCTGAAAAGACAGCCATGTTGGCAGTCTTTCAGACTGCCCTATTACGAGTCCTACAGGCAGGCCTGCCAAACAAAAAAGGCAGACCTCCAGGCACGTGGCAGCCTGGAAATAGACAGTCCGACCTCCAGCGCTGACAGCACAGCGACCAGCCAGTGACCTTATTACAAGCACACAGTCGCCGTGGTGGACCCCTGTGGTGGTTAGCCAATGGGGGTCCCAACCACGGCGGTCCTCAGTCAGCAAAGTAAAACACAATTCTATGTCAGGACCGGAGGCTTTGGATTATGCTTTCTCTTTCTTTACTGAAAAAACACAGAAGCCAATAAATGTTTCAATAACCAAAAAACTACATCACCCAACATTACCAGTAGTCCAATCCGACCAATCCCTGGTCTACAGTCCACATAAACGTCCTTGTATCCTTAGTCCTTCCTCTTTCTTTGCTGCTTGCAGCCTTCAGTTAAGTACCGAATACATTGTGTGCAGTATTACTGTCTTATTGTATTTGTTTTTTCTTAAATCTGACTGTGGCCGTGGAGCAGGAGCAGGGGTTGAATGTCGCTTGTGACTGGCTCGTTCCAGTTTTGTTGTGCATGGCCTGCCGCGCTCGTTCGTTTTCCGTGTATTTCCCTTAACAGGGTTGCGGCGAGTGCAGAGGTGCCGAGGCCTTTGCCGAGCATCGGAACACCCTACAAGACGTCCCGGTGTTCGAGCGAGGCCATATACGGCTTCTCTAAGACGTATGAGCGCTGGCTTCCAAAGAAAGCTTTCCTTGGAAGGCTAGTCCTCTCTTTGTTTTCACAACAGGCGCATGTGCGGCCAAGATCCGGGACTTTTATGCATTGCATCTCGCAGACAGCAGATGTGTGTGAATTAATTTCAACAGAAATCCCCTTGAGTACGCCCAACGGGGCGGAATAAAAGTCAAAGAGCTTTGTCTCAGGGAATTTGATGCAGGTTCTCCCTCCACTTCTTTAGTGTCTCTTTTTGATTGGTGTTTCTCCATTTATCTACCTGCAGGGGCTTATCCCCCCTTTTGTACTCCTTCTTACCTCTTCATCTCTAGATGAAGGGTGATACCCTGAAACCGGTCCCAGGATGCTTTCTTCTGGTCCAGGGAGTACCTGGACTGGCAGTTCGGGCTGGACTGTTACCACGAGGAACAGGGTCAAGACTGATTTGCATATGGCTGGGTCCAAACTGGAATGGCATGGCAAGCAAAAAAACTGATGGATTAAACCCAGATCTGTGACTGGGGGTGAATGTTTGATTTGTTCTGCATTCCGTCCATCATGTGTTATTTTTGCTTATGACTAAAACTCCCTGCATGCACTGTTCCCATAATCACAAACACTAGCACAGTGGTCACATGCTATAATACATCTGCTAGTGAACTCTTACTTACAGTGTACTCCCCTGGGGCAAAGAACATTGGTCAAGTGTGTGTAGCAGGTTACCTGACTGCAACTCACAGGAGGCACTGTTCCTCTAACTCCAACCACCAGCACAGTCGTCACATGTCCCAATACATCTGTTTCTCAAAAATAATTTGCAGTGTATTCACCTGGGGGGTTAACTTTTGTATAGTGTGTTTAGTAGAGAGAGTGACATGACTCCAACTCCCAAGAGGCGCTGTTTATATAACCCCTACCACAAGCCCAGTGTTCCGTTGTTCAAAGACCCCTGTTTGCCAACTCCCAAATGAAGTTTACTCATCAGGGGGGAGAACATTGGACAAGTGTGTGAAGTAGATGGAATAACCTGACTGCAACTCATAGGAGGCACTGTTTCTCAGACTCTAAACACCAGAACAGTGTTCATTTGTTGAAAGACCCTTGTTTGGCAACTTTTAATTGAAGTATACACACCTGGGGGGGGGGGGGGTAACATTTGTATAGTGTGTGTAATAGAGAGAGTGACCTGACTGCAACTCCAGGAGGCTCTGTCACTGTTACTCCACTCATCAACCCAGTGTCCTCTTCTCCAAAGATTCATGTTTGGTAACTCACACATGAAGAGTACTCACCCGCGGTAGGGATAATATCTGTATAGTGTGGGTGGTACAGAGACTGACATGACTGAAACTCCCGTAGGCTCTGTTACTATCACTCCAACCACCAGGCCAGTGTTCTCTTCGCCAAATACCCTTGTTTGGTAACTCACAAATGAAGTGTTCTCCCCTGGGGGGGTTTACATTTATCCAGTGTATGAAATAGAGGGAGTGACATGAATGCAAAGATCAGGGGACTCTGTTTCTCTAACTCCAAACACATGTCCAGTGTCCACATGCCCAAATATCCATGTCTGTTAACTCTCAATTGAGGTTTAGCTGTATAGTTCTGGTTAGTAAAGGGAATTACTGGAATGCAAAATCCAATACGCCTCATTTATCTAACTCCAACCACAAACGCCGGTGTTCACTTGCCCAAATCCATCAATTAGTGAACTCTCAAATTATGTTTACTCACCTGAGAGGATAACGTGTTAAGTGTATGTAGTAGAGAGAGTGCCATGACTGCAAATCCCAGGAGGCACTGTTTTTCTATCTCCAAACACCAGACCAATGGTCACTTGTCCAAATACCTGTGCTTGCTTACTCTCCATTGAAGTTTACTCACCTGGGAGTGACCAAGCTACAGATCATGCTCAACTCTGAGATGTGTCTGGCTACGTAGCTCCAGCTTGACCTGCTAACCCAAGATGAAACTATTGAGGATAGAAAGGACAGCTTACCCAGTGTGCAAAACAATGATCCCAAAGGCCTGAAGATGCATAACCAGAATGGTGTTGGCAGCAGGCACATTAACACTGCACTGACCACATGATGACTCCAGTCACATATACAACAAACTCCTGGGTCTGCCTGCATCACATTCAACAAGGCCTTAAAGTGGTCAAAGACATATCTTGCCTAGCAACTGTTTTGCCTGCATTGGCAGCAAGATGGCATTCTCAGGCCATTCTACCAAGGGCTAATGATCTGCACATTTCAGCAGCTGGTTCAGTCAAAAATGATCTGGCATGTTCCACAAATGTCGTGTCAATACAACCAATAGCACGGGTACTTGCCACAATAGGATTAATTGCAACTTATCTTTGTACAAATGTAACAGTAGACAATTGGAGGTAGATGTCACAGTCCATCCAGTAACATTGTATCTTTCACATCAACAGGTCGAGCTGCCACTGAGCACAGAGTGTCCTCAGAAGAGACTGCCTTTACGTCCCTTGATGAAGCCGTCAGTGAAGAAGACACTCCTGGAGGTCTGAACGTGGAGGATGCTTCTGGACCATCTGGGCAACCTGGTCAGACACCAACAGTGAGTCTCACTGTGGCCATATGAACACCTCCCAGCCCGGTTGCCTCAATATCACAGACAGCACAGTGTCTACCATCTTGTGTTCCCCCCAATTCTGAATCCTGAGTTGCAGCACAACACTTCAGACAATGAGGTTCCAGTACCCAATGTGGGTCTATCAGAAGTCCCAAAGTGTGATGGGCCAGGTCTTGACAGAACTCGGGGAAATCAAGCAGCTACAGAGGTACATGCATAGGGACATGCAAGAACAAATGGTGGCTGACAATACCAACGTGGCCTCCCTAACAGGGGTGGTGAGGGACACGAACACAGTCCTGAGCAGGGCATTTCAAAGCCAACCTTCCCCTTCCTTTGGTTCATCAACACCAGGCACATCAACATCGATGCCAGCCACTGGAAGGGAGTCCCTGCCATAGGAAGAACACCCCAGACAGCCCTTCCTCTGTAGCAGCAAAAACCACCCCTTGTACGTTAGCAGGGACATTTAGCAATAATCCAAGAGGTGCGGATGTCAGGACACCCACTACTGCCACCAAGTGACTTTTTACTAAAGGACCTCCTTTGTGTGCCACATGTTCACTGTGTTGACTGAACTTCAACCACCTACCTGTTCCAAAGGGAGGAGTACTCTGGACTTTGGACTCTCAATGGTGTGGCATCTACTCCAATGATTTCATTCATCATGACTGACACCTTCACTCTACTATTTTGTTCCTTTCTGCCAAAATTGTATTTTCGGCTTCAGTATTGTAATATATTCACCCATCACAAACTCATTGTCTGCTTGTTTAATTTCCACATTTTGCTATGTAGAGAAGTAAGACCATGTGAGCCATACAATGAAGACACAAGCTACTTGTGCAAGGAGGGATATGTAACAGATACACAGTGTCCTGCTCAGGATTACAACCATTACACACAAACACATTAATACAAGTGTCTGGTCACACCAAACATTTTATTCTAGTGTACAGCACATAGGCTGTCTACATGTCTGGTCTTTTTGAAACAAGAATGTGTGACTCCTACTGAGTCAAAGTACATATTATAGCCTTAGAGCTAGCTGTAGTGAGTTATACCACTCATTAAAGGCCCACTGCAGCGTTAAAGACCCGAGCCGAAGGTGAAGGCCTTTAACAAAGGAGCAGGACTTTAATTGCTGTATAGCCCAGCTAGGAAGGGCTACAAGGCTATTAGAACACTCTGCCACTAGATAGCATAAAATAAATAAAACAAAGTCCTCATGGAGCCCGAGGGGATTAAAATCCCCTCGGGCTCCGTGAGGCCTTTGTTCAGAACTGATGATGTGAACAAAGAACATTGGCATGTTGATGCTCCGGGCTTTACCAGCCAGTAAAACCCCAGAGCACTCCATTGTCTCCAATGGAGCTCACAACATTCCAATGACCTAATTAAAGGTACAGCCCCAAGACTCGGAAGGAAGGGATTTGTCAGACATTGTGCTGTAGCATAGGGAAACATTAAAGTAGATGATGTCATCAGCTTGAGCCTTATAACATACCAAATAATCCAAACATCACATAATCTAAGATATAGGCAGATGGAAGAACAACAATCCCTGCTCACACGCCCATCATAATCCAATTTCCCATGCATCTGGTTGTATGACACAAACATATATCAGTGTTGTGGCACAGGCACTGTGGCCTGCAATGATGAAACCCATCTACAGCTACATACAGGTCATACAAGAATAATGTTTAGCAAATGTAAATGAAAAATGCCTTGGTCGCAATCTATGACTACATATTTCATAGCCACATGATGACACACACAATACACCGGCCCACCACAGCACACAAAACAAGCCCAGTGTGCACTTCTGACCTTCCACCCAAACGCTGTGCAAGATGCCTTAACACAGGTCTTATTCACCCAAAATCTGTGATCTACATTACCTGAAACAATCCATGTCCAATTTGTATGTTAGAACAGCATCAGAAACCTGCCAATGTCACAACTCTGAAATGCCCACATAAGGATGTCATGGTGAAGGTACCTGTACAAAAGCAAAACAAGGAGTACAGGCTTAAAACATACGACTTACACAAATCACATAGCAAGCATCTGGAAATGAAATTACATTGCAAGGAAACTGACACAAACAAAGCAACATTATCAAGGCGGGGATATGTCAAAAGCTAACTCACCAAACAGCCTTTGGCTGAATATTGCAGACTATCAGCTCACTAGTTGTTTCTAAAACACTCAACTCCACACATTCTCACAACTACTGTTCAGTGTACAGTCACAGTCATTACATCACATGACATTCTTACACTCATGAAAAGTAGCTGTTGATGAAATCTTCCTGCAAGTCAAATCCTTCCTCTTCAACAGTGACATCCTCACTTCGCATTTCAGGAGTCTCACCCAGTGACACTGCAGGCTCCCTGTCTCCTGGGATATACAGGATATTCTCCGCAGGGCGATGTTGTGGAGCATGCAGCAGGCCACAGTGATCTGACATACCTTTCTGGGTGAGTAGAGGAGGGCTCCACCAGTCCTGTCCAGACACCTAAATCGGGCCTTCAGGAGCCCAAAAGCCCGCTTCACTATCCCCCATATTCTTCCAAGGGTCTCATTGAAGCGCACTTACCCTGGCGTAGTTGACTTCCTTAGTGGCATCAACAACCAAGGACAGTTTGGATATGCAGAGTCTCCTGTCAAGGAACGAGACAAATGTGCAACAATGAGTCACTCAGTTCATGATTGTAGCACCTGACATTGCACATACACAATCAGGGCAGATGTGACTTACCAACCAGCCAGGCTCTCTCTGGAGACATTTATGACATCAGCTGGGGTACGGTATTCTTCTGCATTATAAAGGAATAATGGGCTCAACCAGGAGAAGGGGAACAGACCTGTGTAATGTAGAGATCCGCCAAAAGGACAACTTGCAAGTTGATGGATTTGAAGTTCTTTCTGTTATGATAAACTTGTTAATTGCAGCATGCATTGGCACCAAGCCAACATATGTTCCATCAATGGCCCCTACCACATGTGGAAGGCGTGCAAAACCATAAAAGTCAGCCTTGACATGGGCTAAATCCTAACGTCGGGGAAACAGGACATAGCTGTCAAGGTGTTTCATCATTGCTGAGAGGATATTCTTCAACACCAGACTGATCATAGGTTGTGACATACCAGCAGATAGAGCCACTGTATGTTGGAAGGACCCTTTGGCTAGGAAGTTCAGTACTGACATGACTTGTACAATGGGTGGAAGGCTGGTTGGATAACTAATAGCTGGCATCAGATCTAGCTCCAACTGAAAACATAAGTCCACTATTGTTTGTCTATCCAGTTTGTAGTACATGATAATGTGCCTTTGCTCCACGGTCTAAAGATCCGGCAGTGGATGGTGGAAAGGAGGTTGGCGCATCCCCCTCTCCCAGGGTACCTACGTGTGACAAGAAATGATTTCTCATATTAGTCAGTGGGTCTACAGCAAAATACATGATGCATGTCAATGATATCAAGTGACAAATGATTTCTGACTGTATAGACATTGCACCCAGTACACATCACAGCTGCCAACTACACAAAGGTCACATGAGACCCCCATGGTTTTCAACATGTGTCAACAATATGGATTTGGCCGAAACTCAAAGATGTGCAACACAATTGCCCCTCGAAATGTGACTGTATATTCTGACCGCCAAAATGACAGTTGGTGGTGGTGAACTGTGCCCCGTTGTTAAAGACCTATTGTGCCCTGCAACATACTATAATGGTGGTTGTGTAGTAGGACCTACATGACAAGACAGGATAATGATGTTTATGAGGTAAAATAACATGTTTATAAAGTTCAATACAAGAGTTCAGGCCGACAAAATGGCGGATGCCTGACTTACTCCACTAGACATTAGGAACTGCCTGCAACCGCCAGTGGAAACCATGAAGGCGGTATGCGGTTGCAACTGCAGCGGATATAGCCATAGGCTAACGTTGTTGCCAGTGGGGGTCATGGCCTAATGGCTGTGTCTGTCAGCGGTGATGACCACCTACACGGCGGACGTGACTGCCATGTTCTGCAGATTCACTCACTTGACTCCTGACACTGCTGCCAGCAACACGTCCACGACCTCAGCTGCTGTGTGCCGCCTCTGGAAGCAATCAAGCCACATCCAGCAGGTGAAAGGGCCCCTGTCTTCTCTCCAGAGGAGCTGGAAAGGCTTGTAAATGAGGTCCTACCCCTGTGGCTCACTAGAGGAGCAGGTAAGTATCTCATGTGCACAATTTTATATGTACTTCACCATCCTTTTCCTCTTCATAGGCTACAAAGTGCCCCTGTGTACCAGTTAGACTTTTTGTGCACTTGTTGCAGTCTGTGTGGCATCAATGGGATGTTGAGTGAGCAAGTAGTGGCAGCCAGTGCCATATGTTTAGTTCAGTCACATTGAGTTTTGTGAGGTTCCGGGGTCCTGGATCATCCTTGTGTTGAATGCACATAACTTGGTAAGGAGACAATATTGCCATCTAATGACACCTTTTTCCCCATGATTGTTGTAAATATTGCATTACAGCAGAGTGTGCATGACAGCATGAGCTGTGTATGCATCTTGTATAAGTCATTTGAGAATCGTGTGAGCAATGTGTATGTGCACAGATCTTTCAAACCACATCTGGCCTTGCTAAACGGTTGTTTGGAAGGCATATCATGACTCACTGACTCACTCACATGACTTCAGGTTGCCACACACACCACATGCTCAATTGCTGATGTCCATATGATGTACTGTCATGCATAAAAGTGATGGGAATGAAGTGTAATATAGGTTCTGTCTGCTTAGCCTGCAGAGAGTAGGTCTTTTCAAATGTATCCCCCAGTATGGGACCTAGTCTAGGCTGCGGGAGAGTCGCAATGGCTACGCAACTGTGGCACTGTGTCCACTCCCTGCACCCCAGCAGATCCTGGCATGTGGTCAATATGATGCTCTAGAGGAAAAATCTGCCCTGAATGCCTCATCCATTTGACTAGATTAGGAATGTGTACAGAGGTAAATCATTAAACTAGTCCATATGTGCTTTCTGCATTATTTTCAATATGTGTCTTAGAATCATAACAGGTCCCTTACTCCCACAGCTCTGTTGTTACCTTCTTACAGGTTATATTTGTCCTATACAGGCTTATTGCATAAATAACGGTCCCACAGCGCAGACAGTGTGTTGATTCCTGGGAGGCCATGATATGTGACTCAGTGGGTTGGTCACATAGCAGAAACTGTACAATGCATGCATTTGTATGTTGGATGCCATCTCTGTGGGATAGACACATATGTCCAAAGGGCTGTTTTGTGGTACAGGTACATACCACAGATTTGACCCCCTGAAGTGGCACTAGTCTGATTTTGTTACTCCACATGCTCACACATTGACAAGGAAGACACTTTCTGTACCCACCATGCCAGCCCCTTGATTGTTACTCAAGTGTAATGGTGAAGTAGTTTGTACTACAGCAAGTGCCCGTAGGGACTGTATGCAGTAAGTAAATCTCACAGAGTGTGAATGTGTTGGTCCTTTCAGGCCTAAGAGGTTTACTCTCAAGAAGCCACATAGGTGTGTAGTGTTTCATTATGGCTCACTTCATAGTACATGTTGCTGGAGCAGGGGCTACCTGATGTCATTAAGCTTGCTTAGTCATTGTAGGCCATGAGCACGGTAGTGGGGTAGTCTACAGATGCAAATACATATGCCTGTAGTCATGCCTCAGTACTTATGGGCTTTCACGCTTGTGGAGTGTTAACAAATTGAAAAGTTCTAGCTTGGTTTTTCTGACATGTATATGAATCAACCATTTGTGACTAAACTTGTGATTGTAATCTTTTGATTTGTCTTTTGCATCCATGCAGGTCAACATCCATCAGAAAAAGGAACTATGGAGAGCCATCGCCAAGAACGTGCGGACCTTGGGGGCTCACATCTGGTGGAGTGCCCACCATCGGAAGGGGGGGGGGAACCTGAGAAACTGGGCCCGGAAGATCGCTGAGATCCAGCTGGGGATGTCCTCCAAATGTGTGTGGGGTGCCTGTTGGACCTTGATCCCACTAATGGCCTGCATTCTGGTGGTGGCCTACCCACACCTTGGTGGTCGTTAGATGACAGCACAGCAGCAACAAGGGGGTGACTACAGGCCATATTCCTTCATGTCACATTGCCAAGTGAATATATTAGGTTCTGACAGCTCCCCCTTACGATTATGGGTGTAACACAGTAGAAAGAGTGATTGTTTGTGCAGACATCTCATGTGTTGCATACTGATGTGCCTTGCCTATTGGCCTGGGGATGTAGGACACAACTGTGTACAATCCACAAACAATATGCTTTCCAGGGGACAACATTTGGCTGTGTACAGTGATCAATCAAGTACTATTTTTTGTTGTAGTGGGTGTAATTTCTATACAACAGACCACTAATCGTCAGTGTTCCAGGCCAAAAAGAAGTTAGTGATTGATCATCGTGCTTAGCCATGTATCTGGTGGAAGGAGTATAGTGGCCTGTGCCACCCAGAGGTTACAGTGTATGATGGATGCTGGTGCCTCACTACTGTCTGTAATGTGAAGACGGCCATCATACATGTGACAGTGCATACGATTTTTTCTGGGTACAACTATAGATCAATATTTTCCCTTGGTAAGTGGGGAATGGCCATTGATATGATTTATTTGCCATCACTGTACCCAACATTCCTTGTGCCTATAAGTCAGCATGTGCCCCTTCCTCTTTAGAAAAACATTTCTAAGCTGTTGTTTCACACATGGTCTACGTATGTTGAGGGGATAATTTTTGTATTCCCTCACATATATGTGCATGCCAACCTGTATGTGGAATAGGGCATTTACAATGGGGGTTCATTTCATGTTGTACCCCACATAGCAGTGTGTCACCATTGATTATTGGCTGACACATACCTCACCCATCTTAGCATGTCATATGTTATGTACAACTGCAGTAGCAATGAGGGACATGAAGAGCATGTCTAGAGTTTTTACACACAATGTGCATTCCCATGCCATTGATGTAAAATCATGTAGCAAAGTGTTTTGCACATGTAAAATGGGGAAGGTTTGTAACCTGACTGTTGTCATGCATCATGGAGTGACTTGCACTTATGTTAGAAACACCTGTTTGGGTACAAGCATTCATCCACAGACATCTGGGTTTGCATGACCAAATGGGGACAATTGTGAAGCTTCCGATTGGGCAACATGTGGATGGCCTTCTACAAGTACCTGCAAATATTAGGGCCTCTCTAACATCCAAAGGACTAATGGTGTATACTGATGCACTCAGACTACGTCATTGTAAGCCAGACATTAGTGGTGATTTCCCTGGGACTTGCTGATTCATTTTTAGAGACATATCTCCCTGACATTTTGCACATCTTATATACAATGTACATTTTCATGCCAAATGTGTAGCCTATCTGTGCAACATTAGTACTACCTCCATGACTCCACTAGGACAAATATCACTTGGTGAAGTGTGAATTGTGGATCTGTTTCCAGTGTGACATCAATATTTCCATGTCCCCTTCTCCAGGCTTTGTGCTGTTGTCAGCAGCATGCATATTCTGTGAGCATTGTTTATTACTGTTGTGTCATTGTGTATTTAACAAATAGATGTGTGCATGACCTTGTATGGGACCTGTGGGAATGGAGTTGACATTGGCCTACTATTGTATGTCAACAGATAAGTGATGTATTCTTCATGAGGCAAAGCATTAAGGTGATGAGTTTTCCTACTTGTTTAATTGGTACTGTGATTGCACAACTTCAGTCATGCAATTGTAGTTGTATGAGATCCTGATGTTACTTTGGGCAACTTTTGACAGTTCAGATGGAATGCATGCATATGGCATGTTACATGTGTGGGCCACTTAGGTGGAGTTTGTTGCTGGGGCCTACTTGACATCATGGTACTGCTTGCTAGTCACAACTGTTGTTTAAGTGTGATCATGGACATGTGATGACCCTATTTCTCGTTGTATTTGCACCATCAGCCCAGAGTAGCAAAAGAGACAGGGCAGCTGAGTGGGGAAGTATCTGGCCATGGGACCGCGGGTAAAGACACCCCTGACACAGAGAGACCCGGAGGGTGAGGGGAGAGACCGGATCTACATCCTGGTCATCATTGGATTCGTCCTCCAGTGGCCACTCCCTAGTGGAGGCTGACCGATCAGGATGTGCCCCTGTACCATCTTTGTCTGCCATCCCAGTTCTATTGCCAGTCTCAATGTTTCTCCCCACCCAATTGGCCCTGCCTGCTCACCCAAGAGAGTGGGCGTCTCCTTTGCCGCAGGCACCTTCATCCCAGTCCCTGTTACCCCGCTGCCCTCAGTGAGGAGACCGTTAACCTCCTGACGACTATCTCTGTGTGTCAAACAGCCATTGTGAATGCAATCCAGGGGTTGTCCACCCAACTGCCGCAGACAAATGTATCTCTGGAAGACATTCATAGTGCAATATCTGGCCTATAGAGATATTTTCAGCTTCCACAATGATGGCAACCACTCACTACCCACATACCGTTCCCCCCTCCACCTTCCTATTCCCAATCTAAATCCCCCATTCCCCTACCTATTCCAAGCACACAGACTGATCTGCATGCACCCACCTCAACATACAAGAGCCAGAAAAACAAACACCAGAAAACACACCGGTACGCAAGCACTCAACAGACACCCACCCATAAAATATAAGCCACCACGTCCCCAGGTACCCCACCCAGCCCCACCATCCCCCACACCAAGTCAAGCATAGCCACAGACACCACCAAACAGTCAGTGACACACCTAGCATGCCTGCAGGTACCACCCAACAGTCACACAGACATCCACCTCATCCAACATAACTGCAGACACCACCCCAACAGACATACAGATATCCACCATACCTGCAGACAGCACCCCAACAGGCTCATACACAACACCATTACAAGCATGCCTGCAGTCTCCACCCCAACAGACACACACACATCACCACTCAATCTTGTTTGAGCTTGCCCTTTTCCCTCCACCCCATCCCAAACCCAAGAGGCCCCACCCACCTCCCAGCCCAACCCATAGTTATTCATTATTTTAATGTTATTGTTTTTTCTAAATAATCAACGTAATATTTATGTCTCATTTTTAAAATTTTCTGTCTTATTAATTCCAATTCCTTGTTTTTTTTCTTTAGGTAGTAAGGGTGAAAGTGGATTTATCTGAAACATCTTTCATTTTTTTTAAATATTTGTTATTTTATTTTTATATGACGTTTTATCTATAGCATTTTATTGACTTTTTTTTATCTTTGAATAGTATATTTGTTATTTTAAATATATGTAAATATTTCACTTAGTTGTATAGTTATGTTTTTTTAACCCCTTCGCTGCAAGGCCTTTTCCCCCTCCTGTGCCAGGCCTTTTTTTGCCTATCTGGAATAGTTCTCGCTTAGGCCCTCATAACTTTTTGTCCACATAAGCTACCCACGCCAAATTTCTCTACTTTTTACTCTGTAACTTTTTCCTGCAATGTCAGATTTTTTAAACCAATATACCGTTACGTCTGCTGGACTCTTCTGGTTGCAGGGATATATAGGGCTTGTAGGTTCACCAAGAACCCTAGGTACCCAGAGACAATAAATGAGCTGCACCCTGCATTGGGTTTTCATTCTATACTGGGTATACAGCAATTAATTTGCTGAAATATTAAGAGTGAAAAATAGCTATCAAGAAAACCTTTGTATTTCCAAAATGGGCACAAGATAAGGTGTTGAGGAGCAGTGGTAATTTGCACATCTCTAAATTCCGGGGTGCCCATACTAGCATGTGAATTACAGGGCATTTCTCAAATAGATGTCTTTTTTACACACTCTCTTATATTTGGAAGGAAAAAATGCAGAGAAAGACAAGGAGCAATAACACTTGTTTTGCTATTCTATGTTCCCCCAAGTCTTCTGATAAAAATGATACCTCACTTGTGTGGGTAGGCCTAGCGCCCGCGACAGGAAATGCCCCAAAACACAACGTGGACACATCCCATTTTTTGACAGAAAACAGAGGTGTTTTTTGCAAAGTGCCTACCTGTAGATTTTGGTCTCTAGCTCAGCCGGCACCTAGGAAACCTACCAAAACCTCTGCATTTTTTAAAAGTAGAGACCTTGGGGAATCCAAGATGGGGAGACTTGTGGGGCTCTGACCAGGTTCTGTTACCCAGAATCCTTTGCAAACTTAAAAATTTGGCAAAAAAAAACACGTTTTCCTCACATTTCGGTGATAGAAAGTTCTGCAGTCTGAGAGGAGCCACAAATTTCCTTCCACCCAGCGTTCCACCAAGTTTCCCGATAAAAATGATACCTCACTTGTGTGGATAGGCCTAGCGCCCGCAACAGGATATGCCCCAAAACACAGCGTGGACACATCCCATTTTTTGACAGAAAACAGAGGTGTTTTTTGCAAAGTGCCTATCTGTAGATTTTGGTCTCTAGCTCAGCCGGTACCTAGGGAAACCTACCAAACCTGTGCATTTTTTTAAACTAGAGACCTAGGGGAATCCAAGATGGGGTGACTTGTGGGGCTCTGACCAGGTTCTGTTACCCAGAATCCTTTGCAAACCTCAAAATTTGGCTAAAAAAACTAGTTTTCCTCATATTTCAGTGACAGAAAGTTCTGGAATCTGCAAGGAGCCACAAATTTCCTTCCACCCAGCGTTCCCCCAAGTCTCCCGATAAAAATGATACCTCACTTGTGTGGGTGGGCCAGGTGCCTGCAACAGAAAAAGGCCACAAACTTGTAGAGATTATGGGGATAGCACAGCGAGTTGATAAGCACATATTCTTCTTTTATACATCTTTAGGCTGACTGTGCTTTGGGGACCCACACAAGTGAGGTGTCATTTTACTTGGGAGACTGAGGGGAACGCTGGGGAGTAGGAATTTTGTGCTGGAGCGGTGATCGTACAAACGAAAGTCAGGAAAATATGCTTTTTTAAGCAAATTTTGAGGTTTGCAGAGGAGTCTGGGTAAGAAAATGTTGGGGGATCCACGCAAGCCACACCTCCCTGGACTCCTTGAGGTGTCTAGTTTTAAAAATGTTCTGGGTTTGGTAGGTTTCCCTAGGTGAAGGCCGCTCCCAGGACCAAAAACATAGGTGCCCCCTCCTCTCCAAACACAGGTAGTTTTGTAATATATCATTTTGATATGTCCACATTCGTCTGTGATGTGCCAAACTCTAAAATTGTGAAAAGAAACGCACTTAGGTTATGTGAAAAAGACCCCTCACCCACCAACCAAATGGGTGGCATGCTTCCTCATCGGGGTCCCACCTGAGAAACCTAGCGTGTCACAAGTGTGCTGCGACACCTGATTACAGCGGAGCAGGTTTTTTTATTTTTACTGCATATACTGGTTGGATTTGGCACGAGGGTGAGTGATGGTTCAGTAGATCAAATTTTATTAACAAGAGATTTCACCAAAGTGAAATGCACTGGTAATAACTGAAAGGCCAAAAAACTGAACCAATGACTCACAGCTCGTGAGATGTAAAGCCACGGCAAGGCACCAACCGCTTTACAATCCATTCACACACCTTTCATACATGACATGCACAAGACCATTCACGTCGCCAGCCACGGGCCCAGCCACACTTGCATCGACAGACAGCGCCAGTCAAGGGCCTATCACTTTCATACGCCCACATGCCTGTAACAGCAGTCACACCAGCTGATGAGTGTGTGGACTGGCGTTTGGCTGGCACCGCTAGCCAAGTGCCCCCCCACCCATACCGTCAGCCAAGCACCACCCCCCACACATCGCCAGCCAAGCGCCAACCCACGCACACCGCCAGACAAGCGCCACCCCAAGCACACCGCCAGCCAAGCAACACCCCAAGCACACCGCCATCACTTTTTTTGTTTGTTTATAAACAACAAAGAAACCACTAACTATTTATAAAATAAGTACAAAACTACAAACACAAAAGCTCTAACTAAATTCATTACAGTAATGCCAACTGTGAAACTGAACTTATGAAAATATAAAACAGGCAGTGTACGCTCACGGTATTTCCCAATTTTTTTTCCTAGTGTGGTAACTTCTAAAACAGCCGGGCACACACAGCCCAGGCTTTGAAGGGCATTCGGGGCAGTACATCCTGCTCTCCCTCCAGATTGCTCTCCGGGCACATACTCTACATTTCTTTGTGGGCAAGTCTTTTTTGGGAGTGGGAGGAATGTGATCTGGAAAGTGGTGATCTTTCAATCTAGCCACTTCCTCCACCACTTCTACTCTAGGAACTCTTGCCCGTTCCACCACAATAAGGCTTTCTATCACTGACTCCTGAAATTTAACAAATGTCATCCTTGACTCAGGTGAACAATCCTTGAACACAATAAAAGCTTTAAAAGTTGCCAAATGAAATAAATGTAGGGCCAACTTTTCATACCACACGTAAGACTTACGAAGTGTAAGGTTCCAACCTCTGATCTACTCAATCAACACCACCCATGTGCCTATTGTAGTCCAAAATGCATGCAGGTTTGCGCACTTCCGCAACCTGACCGCAAATAGTCACAGGGGAAGTACTCTCATCATGAATGGTAGATAGCATGTACACATCCCTCTTGTCTGAAAATTTCAGAGCTAGCAGCTCATTATTCCGCAAGGCACTGTCCCCTCTCAAGTTTTTCACAGACAAGCTCCCTTGGATAGCCTTTCCGGTTAGAACGGATTGTGCCACAAGCAACAGTGTCCACTCTAAACAACTCCTTGAACAACTGCACTCCAGTGTTGAAATTATCTACGTACAAATGGTGACCTTTGTTAAACAGTCGTCTACCAAGTTCCCACACAATTTTTTCGCTAACTCCAAAAGTGGCCGGACAACCAGGAGGGTCAATACTGGAATCCCTACCAGTGTAGACCCGGAAATTATACACATATCCTGTACTGCTTTCTGACAGCATATACAATTTAATCCCATACCGTGCCCTCTTACTAGGAATGTACTGCTTAAAAACTAAACGCCCCTTGAAAAGGACCAAAGACTCGTCCACACTTATCTCTTTGCCTTGAACATAGACCTTTGAAAACTGATCTACAAAATGATCAAGGACAGGCCTAATCTTAAAAAGACGGTCACAATCAGGGTGATCTCGTGGCAAGGCTAAAGCGTTGTCTACAAAATGCAGCATACGAAGAAGAAGCAAATAGCGATTACGTGTAATAGTTGCAGGAAATATAGCTGTTGCCATCAAAGGACTAGTAGACCTTCCTGATCAACAACATTAAAAAAGTCAAACCTAAAACCTTTTTCATCTCTTCCAGATATGTGAGAACCCACTGAGTAGCTCTAGACTGAGGCCTAAGTCTGGCAGCGTTGTCCCTCAAATATTGCTCTGCATACAAATTAGTCTGCTCCACAATCTCTTCCAAAACCACATCGTCCATAAACAAATGAAAGAAATGGTCAGGCAAAAAGTTTTCCGTATTGACTCTACACCCTGGGAGACCAGTAAATGCAGGTAACTGTGGCTGATCCATGTTTGGGGCAATCCAGGTGTCAGGTCTTCTAATGGGAAACGCTCCAGCCCCAGGCTGCTGCACTCATGCCACATCAATGTCCTCCTCTAACACAGGCCCTTCATCTGCACTGAGATTAGCTTCCTCATCAGAAGAACACTCTCGGACAGAAAACTCACTGCCAGAATCTCTCACTTCCTCCTCTGCCTCAGATGCCTCAGATGCAGAGTCAGTCTCGTAATCATGGTCTGAAGATGACTCAAAGAGCATGCCAACAAACTGCTGAGCGGTCACTCTGTGGCTAGCCATGATCCTCACTAACAACAAATTGATTGCCAACAACAACTAGCTCTAAAATAAGTAATAAACAAAGTGTAGCTTTATCACAGAGAGTTATGTACTAAAAAACTATACCACTCACTTGCCTGAAAAAGCTACTCACCAGCAACTACTCTGCACAGACACAGAACTCACCAATGATATCCCACTAAAAAGAAAAAAAGAAAAAAACAAATTAGACATATGACAACACAAATATCATTGTGCTCAAATCTAAGGACAATTTCACACACAATACTGCATTTAGTACACCACCTACAAACATGTCATTCATGCATGTCAACAATACTCCTTTGGAGTAAATTGCTTTCACTTACCTAAAACATGCAACTATGCAAACCGCAGGACAACTACTGCCAAAACCGCAAGGATCCACAGCAAAGGAAACAAAAGCTTTGAACTAGAACAAAAAGAAGAAATAAACTGTTATAATCACAAATACTTCGCCAATTGACAAACACCCCGCCACAAAGAACGTAGAAATTGTCCCTTTGGGGGGGGCGACCCTTGCCAAAGGTGCCGCCCCCCCACTCACAAAACATACATGATCCCTGGTGCCTAAGTGGATTCTGCCCCCCTTGGGGGCAGATGGGCGTAAAAAAAATTGGCCGATCTGACCCCAAGGGGGGCAGTATAGGCCAACAGCTCTGTGCCACCTTTAGGTGGCGACCCTTGTGAAAGGGGGCACCCTCAGCACAAAACAAAAAAAGGGGAAGAAAAAAAAATTCCCTGGCGTATTGGTGGTTTCTGCCCTCCTTGGGGGCAGATAGGCCTCCAAAAATAGGCCTATCTGCCCCCAAGAGGGGCAGAGATAGCCAATACAAAATTTCCCCACTTTGGGGGGCGACCCTTGCCCAAGGGGTGCCCCCAAACACACAAAACACACACATACCACACAATCCCTGGTGCCTTGTGGGTTTCGACCCCCCCCGGTGGCCAGATCGTCCAAAAACATAGCCGATCTAGTCCCGGGGGGCCGAAACATGTAAAAAATTATTGCCCCCGGGGCAGCGGCCCTTGCCTAAGGGGTCGCTGCCCAAAACATAAAGAAAATGAAATCCCTGGTGTCTAGTGGTTTTCGGCCCCCCCCGATGGCAGATCGGCCAAAAAATCAGCCGATCTGCCCCCAGGGGGGGTGGAGGGTGCCGAAATAGGATTAAAAAAATAGCCCCCAATGGGAGCGAGCCTTGCCCATTATATAATTATATATCCAAGAAAGAAGTGACTCAAACAGATGATCTCACTAAAGAACAAAAATATATTTCTACTACAACGTTGGATGGAGCATGAGTCGGCGGAGCACATGGCGATAAATGTCTTCAATACTGTCAATAATGTACACTCACTAAGGTAAAAAATGAAAACAGAGATTTACTTCAAAACTGTCATGTTTCGGCTGATTCCGCAGCCTTGATCACAACTCACGGCAGCGGAGTCGGCCGAAACACTTCTATTACGAAGTTAATCTCTGTTTCCACTGCTTACCTGAGTGAGCATACATTATTGACAGTATTGAAGATAGATATATATATATGTCCCAGAATGCTTCGCGCATATATAAGCTGTGATTGCGCTAATAATGTGAATGCAGACGAGATACCACTTGAGGAAGACGATAGTCGAAACGCGTTGTGGGGTCTGATTTCATGCTCTCTGGAAGAAATAAATGGTTACCACAAAGAGAAACCTCCGGGAGTGCAGCGCCTTTCTTGCGTTTGAATTTAACAAGGGTGGTGGTCTTCACCCTCACGTGTGCACCAGCAGCCAGAGTGCTCCACTTTGAAGACCGATTGTTGTGGATAGAATTTAGAGTGGTAGCACCCGGTACTGTGGATTCTTGAAACATCAATTGTGAAAGAGGAGGTGAGGGGACACTGTGCCTCTGCGTTTGTACTTTACAATGGAAGACTAAGGACGGGATGTCGAACTTCCAATGCGCCTTGCGCCACACTTCCACTTATGGGACAATCTCATCGCGAAAAATGGTGAGCAAGTGCCCCTTTGTTTTTCACAATACCGATGCGGCCCTTGAATTGGATGAGGGCCTGGAGGCGATGTGGAACTTAAATCAATATATTTAATGGTTCTCTAGGAACGTGAGAAGAGAAAACGGAAAGGAAATAATCACTGTGACATTGAGATGATTTATAAATAGACACGACTTGTGAATACTGTTTAAAATATCGGCATGAAAGTTAAATGTGCAGATGCACGGAGATAAAGGCAATGAGGCAATTAAACTACTTCATGGGAGCCGTTTTGAAAGTGAAAATGTATCAAGCCGTCCTGATTACCAAAATGGAAATAATGATGTCACAATTTACTAACAAGTCCCAGGTGGAACACATCAGAGAACTATAAATCCCAGAATGCACCAGCAATAATAAATATGTCCCAGAATGCTTCGCGCATATATAAGCTGTGATTGCGCTAATAATGTGAATGCAGACGAGATACCACTTGAGGAAGACGATAGTCGAAACGCGTTGTGGGGTCTGATTTCATGCTCTCTGGAAGAAATAAATGGTTACCACAAAGAGAAACCTCCGGGAGTGCAGCGCCTTTCTTGCGTTTGAATTTAACAAGGGTGGTGGTCTTCACCCTCACGTGTGCACCAGCAGCCAGAGTGCTCCACTTTGAAGACCGATTGTTGTGGATAGAATTTAGAGTGGTAGCACCCAGTACTGTGGATTCTTGAAACATCAATTGTAAAAGAGGAGGCGAGGGGACACTGTGCCTCTGCGTTTGTACTTTACAATGGAAGACTAAGGACGGGATGTCGAACTTCCAATGCGCCTTGCGCCACACTTCCACTTATGGGACAATCTCATCGCGAAAAATGGTGAGCAAGTGCCCCTTTGTTTTTCACAATACCGATGCGGCCCTTGAATTGGATGAGGGCCTGGAGGCGATGTGGAACTTAAATCAATATATTTAATGGTTCTCTAGGAACGTGAGAAGAGAAAACGGAAAGGAAATAATCACTGTGACATTGAGATGATTTATAAATAGACACGACTTGTGAATACTGTTTAAAATATCGGCATGAAAGTTAAATGTGCAGATGCACGGAGATAAAGGCAATGAGGCAATTAAACTACTTCATGGGAGCCGTTTTGAAAGTGAAAATGTATCAAGCCGTCCTGATTACCAAAATGGAAATAATGATGTCACAATTTACTAACAAGTCCCAGGTGGAACACATCAGAGAACTATAAATCCCAGAATGCACCAGCAATAATAAATATGTCCCAGAATGCTTCACGCATATATAAGCTGTGATTGCGCTAATAATGAGAATGCAGACGAGATACCACTTGAGGAAGACGATAGTCGAAACGCGTTGTGGGGTCTGATTTCATGCTCTCTGGAAGAAATAAATGGTTACCACAAAGAGAAACCTCCGGGAGTGCAGCGCCTTTCTTGCGTTTGAATATATATATATATATATATGTATGTCTCCAGTGCAAAGTCACTGTCCTTCACTCCTTTACTCAGAAGTGTAAACTTTCAATTCTTCACCATATGGAGATCCCCACAACTATTGTCCAGCCTATATGGTAAAGTATAGTGATTAGTAAGAACATTTATTAAACTAAGAAAATATAGTAAAATATTTCTATGCTAAATAGTAATGTAAAGTAGTTTTCTATATTTATTTTGACTGTAGAACAAAATAAAATATGGTACAGCACTATTAACTTAATTCTTCTGAAGACTAATATATTTGTCTGAAGTTTAAATTAAAAATAAATTTTCCCCTACAGTGAAAAAAATCCTTTTTTCAACACCTTAATAATTATTAAAAGTGATGTATAGAGTTAATTAAAAGCAATACATTTTTCGTGAATTTATAATTTTTAAAACTGTAGGTAAAATATTTTATAATTAACAAATGGATGTTTCATTTTAGATTGTTTTTACATTAACATATAAATATAAATTTTATTTATTTCACCATTATTTCCCATGGGCTCTTATTTTAAGTCCTCACTGACATTATTTTCTGTGGTAAAGTGTTACGGTATAAGTGTTTGGCCATAGGTGTTGCTGGAATTCCTGTGGCTCTGAGCAGGAAAAATTCAGTATTGTTTGGGTCCCTTTTTAGCTGTAGTAACTTTAGTAGTGAAGTTTGTGAATAGGAATGGACTTATCTTTGGCCTCCCTAAGCCCTTCTTTATTCCTGCCCAAACCTCTCTCGCTTAGTAGTAAGTATGCATATTTTCCAGCCACTCTCCTCATCCCTCCCACATGTACTACTAAGTAGTAAACTTACACATGTGAGGATCTCCCCATTGAAAGAATAGGAGAGATGGAGGTGGAGATGTACACTTGTAGGTTTGTGAATAGCATTTTGTAGTACACTAATAGTACTATTGTAGTACTTCAAAATGTACTACAAAATGCAGTATTTGAATATGCTGCAAAATATGTAAACCGGATATAATTATTCTCAATTTTTCTAATGTTTTTATTTAGTTTTCTAACATAAACAAACAATGGTTGTTCATAGTAGCTCATTACATATTACATTGATCATTTAACAGTTTAAAGAAGCAATCAGCGCTCAGGTTTCTGACAAGTATATACGTCTAGTATATGCATACTCTTTTTCTTTTGTTTAGGCATCACATATACCATGCAGTTCTCGTTCAGATACATAATTTGCCATAGTATTACTTTATATGTTCCATCACATTCATTCTCAGGTGATTTGTATACTCTATCACTTGTATAGGTCATTCAGTTCTCTTGGGGGACATAACATATTTTGGCTTTCCTCACCTCTTGCCAGTACCTGAATCATTTCAGCCCACATGAGAAGATCACCTGCTACCTTCTCATCAGTTCCAACCCCTCTAACCTCTCGCATCCAGATTTCTTCAGGCAGTGACCATTCTATCATATCTCTTTCCCAGTGAGCTACGACTCTGTGAAATCTGCCAAAAAAACAGCCAAAAATCTGAAACCGCCAGGATACTGGAGGACAGAAAAGAGACGGTCCCACCACCAGCACCGCTAGCCCGTCAAAAATCATCCCATCAGATTACACTCCTCAAATCACAACAGCAGTTCTACCATGGCAGAATACTATTGGTGGAGCGAACTGCGGTGGTCTCAACTCACAGAATACCACACCACATTGGATAGTTTGAATATCCCACACCTGACACACATCCACACACTTGACACACCTAAACACTGCACTATATAACACATCCCTACACAACACACAATCCTTTGTAAACAGAAGAAGGAATAACTAACCCAGATTTTGCAAATGAAACTTTTGCCACCTATACACCTTTCACCACGCATACATCCCAAACCTGCACAACATATACAACACATAAGTAACTATCACACACAATACACAACCGACACCCACTCACATCAAAACACCTACACCTCATCACTAACGTTTCTTTCCACCTTTTTTTTACACTATCTCACCGTCTCCACCACCACTACCATGTCTCGCACAAAAACATCCATGTTTCACAGATGATGAGTTGAGGGTAATGGTGGACGAAATTGTCAGGGTAGAGCCACACCTTTTCAAAACAGAGGTCCAGCAAACATCAAAAGACAGGTAAATGGAATTGTGGCAATGAATAGTTGACAGGGTCAGTTTTGTAGGCAGCTATCCACACACAAGGGACGACATCAGAAGAGGTGGAATGACCTCAGGAGAAAGGTACGTTCCATAGCATCCAGGCACCAGCTTGCAGTCCTACAAACTTGTGTGGACCCCCACTTCCTCCCTCTACTTTCACATCTTGGGAAGAGAAGGTCTTGGACATCTTGCATCCTGGGGGCCTGACAGGAATACCTGGGGGAGTGGAGTCGGGTAAGTCCCTATAACATTCATGCCACCTAGATGTATTGTCTTGCATGCTCCCTCATCACCTTTCCTCACCTCAATTACCAAACCCACCACAACCCCTCTGTGCCAAATATCCCTCTCTGGCATCCCACATGTTCACTAAACTCGCCTGGGTCTGCAGCCCCTGGGAATGGCATGTTAAGTCCTGGGAACTGATAGCACTACAACTCCCAGAAGGCAATATTCCACCATTAAGAAAACCTGAACAGTGCACCAAATTTGAGATGTCTTACATGTGAAACTAATAACCAATGTAACCTACCATAATGTTCCATCTGTGAAACAGTTTATGGCAACGACAGCAATGCAATGGGCCACTCCCACTACCATTATAAGTACAACACAGCTACAGCTGAGTACCCAATCACGCTGCCCTTAGAAAGAAAATTCCAAAGATTGAAATGTACTCACCTGGGGTGGAAATCTAGATGCCAAAGTGAATGCACATGCAGTACATCCAGATAGAGGCCAATGTCAATTGCATACCCCTATACTGTGCCCCTACTCCAACACCATTGTGCAGTGTTCAGCTTTTAGTGCCATGTATCATGCCATACACTTCACTAGGCAACGACGATTATCACCCATATCATTAGTTAGACAACATAAAAGGGTATCAACAGTCATGGAACTACCAACATAGTTTAAGATCTTTGAGCAAGATGTATTGTATTGAAATTTCTGAGTCTTGTTTTGTTCTAGCTGAGAATTGTTAGCAGCTGTTATTGTCTTTTCTGTGGATCATGTTAAGGCAGTGTATGCATCTCACACAGCATCACCACTACTTAAACTGAAACACACTTACAGCAACTGTGTGTTTCACTTCTCTCACGGGTAACCTTGCCATTGTCACCATGGAAAGGATAGCAGAGAACGCCACTACCCCTATGGATGAAGGCCCCAGGGAGGACAACACCCCTGGATGTTTGGACACTGACGACAAAGCTGGCCCATCAGGAACACCTGGTCAATCAACAGATGTCAGCCTCACCCTGCCCCACATTGATTCCCCCCAGCCGTGTTGCATCTACATCACAGGCAACCATTCACCCCCAAGCCTGTCTCCCAAGGACAGTTTCTTCCACTGAGTGCCCCTAGTACAGGTACCTGAGTCTCCTGTTGTCACCGTTGAATATGATGGACCTCCCACCACTTGTAGTGGGCACACTGTGCCTGGGGCACAGGCACTTGGGGATAGGGTGAGTGGGAGGGATGGTGTGGGCCAGAGGATGGGGAGTCAAAGGGACAATAGTGATCAGGAAACCATCTCCCAAGTCTTGGGTGCCTACCAAAATGCCCAAGGCATGATGGGGAAAATCCAACAGCTGTAGAGGGACAACCACCAGGAAGCCATGTAGCAGTGGCAGGTACAAAAGGCCACCCTGACTTCCATTGCTGGAATGCTGAGGGACATCAATACTACCATGAGGACGTCTGCCACACAACATCATGCCTCTGGCACTAGTAATGAGTCACCAGCCCCTTCAACATCTGTGGCTTCTAGTGGAATGGAGGCCCTGGCAGGGGAAGAACTTGCCTCAAACACCCTCCCCCTCTGTAGCAGAGGAACCCCACCGCAAACGTGACATCCCTCCAGACATCCAGGAGGAGCAGATGCCAAGACAAAACTCACTGCCAGGAAGTGACCCTTTCCTGATTGTTTCTCCTTGTGTGCCGCAGATTTACCCTGTTGACTGTTCTGATACCAAACTCCATTTTTGTATGGTGCAAGAACACTGGGCTTGACTTTCCAAACAGTGTAGCAGCTACCTTGATGATTTCATCCACCATGATTGAACCATTCGCTGTTTACTTTCTGTTATTTCAGTTTCAATTGACACATTTTGTTTTGCACTCCCCAATAAATACAACTTAAACACAGGTACTGTATAGGTGTCATGTATCAACCATGTACAACAGTCATGTATGATACCTCTTGTACCAATATATCCCTCTGTATTGACAACCTTTGTTATGGGCATCACAGGTGTACTCTATAACCAGGAGACTCATTACATTGGGATTGTAACATAGACATAACCCAAATCAACTGTATTGTGCATCTCAACACATTTATTAGTAGATGTGCAATCGGTAGATAGAGTAGTATACTGCTGGTGACTTTAGAAAGTCAGCTTATGTGTCATACATTAATAACCCACAGCATACAGATGTTGGGGACATGTCAGTCTTTCTACAGGTCAGGAGACAAACAGATTGGTCCTTTTTATCACCAGGTAAAGCCTTATCAATACCCACATCTTAGCTTCCTAACAACCATACCCCATGATACAGACAGAGATCAGTACTGATGTCCCCAGTCCTGGAACCTTTCACTTACCATGGTCAGGTACCTGTAGGCTTCCCACTCACCTATGTCAGTCCTCAGCGATATGAACATTGGTCTGCAAAGTATTAACACACTGACAGCTACATACAAGGTAGGTCACATACAACAGAAACCATTATGTTGGTAGAGGCTCTGGTTGAACATTTTCATAAGTGATAGACACATATGGACACACACATGGCACCATGTGACCACCTCCAGTACCGAACAGGTATTCTTGTAGGAAAAACACACTTCCATCCCAGTGTCCTGACAGTCAGACCAAATAAGTGACACTCCATATATTCATGCTAATCAGAACCTGGTGTCATCCATGTCCACGTCTCATGTCTGCCTGCAAATCCCATCTGCCTCTGACACTGTCTATGATTTGCCATTGATAATGAGTCAAACAGAAACTATGCAAATCTGTGATTGTCAAAGATAAGGGATAGGACATAATTGTAAACATAAATCTATTCAGTAATTTGTACAAGGGTAACTGGGCTTGTGCAGTAACAAATCCTGACACTGTATACCACACTGTTCAATACACAATACCAACTAACAATCTGCATGCATACCTGAGTCCTGAACAACCTAATACCTCACAAATGATGGTAAATAGGAGGTGACATGCCAGGCATCAGTTATAGACTACAAAATGGAACTTCACTTTTAAGAACACACCACATATCTTTAGTTAGTTGAATTACTGATTGATTAGATCTGTCCTGATATCTCCAGCTTCATCTTCATCAGGCTCATCCTCACTTGGCAAATCTACATTTCCACCCACAGGTTCTGCTGGTTAACCCTCATCTGGTATGAATGGTATATGACGTCTCAGGGCAAGGTTGTGGAGCATGCAGCAGGTAACAATATTTTGACATACCTTCTTGAGTCAATAGAGGAGGGCTCCTCCAGATTTGTTCAGGCTGCACAATCTTGGCTTCAGAAGCCTAAACACCCACTCCAAGACACACCTTTTCCTTCCATGGTCCTCACTGAAGCGGACTTCCCCTGGTGTGGTTGGGTACCTTACTTGTGTCAATAACCAAGGGAGGTTTCAATAGCCAGAGTCATCTGTAAGTAATAGATATAACAACACAAACATATATCTTGGACATGCACATTTGGGATAGCAGGGAAAAAACTTTGCAAGCACACGTCATATATAACTTACCAACTAGCTAGGTCCTCTCTGTGCAGAGTCATGTCATGAGCAGTGGGATATTGCTGTTCCACATGATGAAGGAATCATGGACTGATCCAGGATACTTAGCACATACTTGTGAAATGTACTGCTCTGCCAAACACACCACTTGGACGTTGATGGAGTGGTAGTTTTTCCTGTTCCTATATACCTGTTCATTGGCACTGGGGGGAACCAAGGCTACATGGGTGCCATCTATTGCGCCCACCACATATAGAATGTGTCCCACATAATACTCTGCCTTCACATAGGCATGGTGGGGAACCCTGATGTAGCTATCCAGGTGTTGCAACAATGATGACAGTACAGCCTTCAAAACCAGACTGAACATGGGGTGAGACATCTCTGCAGTTAGGGCCACTGTAAACTAAAACGACCCAGTAGCCAGGAAGAGTAGCACTGACATGACTTGAACGATGGGAGGTATGATATTGGAATTGCGAACGGCAGGCATCAGATCAGGCTCCAACTGATTACATAGATCCATGATTGTATGCCTATTCAGGCGATATATTTGTATAATGTGTTTCTCCTCCATGGTATGCAGGTCTACCAGGGAGCAGTGCACTGGAGGTTGTCTTCCTCTCCTCATGCCAGGGTAACTATGTGGGATAGAAACAGATTGTAGGTGAATTTTGCAATGCACACATTATGAATATGTTCACATACAAGTCACACATATCTCCATATGTCAGATGAAATATATGACATTTGATGTACAGCATGTTGCTATGCATTTGTTGTCAGTTCCCTTTGATGCAGATTCCCTAAACCCTCAGATGTAAATACATGCATATATATACATGACTGGCAGTGTTTGATAGTCCAACATTGTTTACATGTGAAGAATAGATTTTCATTTCCATTACCAGCCTTACCTCTTTTACACAGCTTTCATCTACTCACATAGACATTGAGACTACTAAACATGAAAGCAATACTTAAAATGTGTTCTTACACAATAGTTAATAGAAAATGATGCACTTTCCATTACTTTCCCATACATATAATTTACTGGACATGAGGAAGTGACCTAACTCCACCAGCGGATGTCTTCCTGGCGGTTACAACCTTGGTAGACATTGCCATTGGAACACATTGCTGCCTTTGGCGGACTTGGGCCAATGGCAACATCTGCTGGTGGTTATGGTCATGTACTTGGCAGACATGACCATCATCTTCTGCAGAATCCCTTACTTGACTCCTGCCACTGCTGCCTGCAAGACCTCCACTACCTGAGCTGCTGTGTACTGCCTCTGGGAGCTGTCATACTACGTACTGTGATGCTGCGGGAACCTGTGGCATCTCCTTTGCGGGCCGTGGCTGGATTGGTGGTCCGCATTCTGGGCAGCCAGTCCTGCCTCGGGCCGCAACCTGTTTTCTCAGTTGCGGCGTGGTCTGCGAGTCCTAACTTGGGGTCCGGGTCGCGCCGTTTTCGTTGAAGGCCCCCTTTATTCCCAATACCATACACTTGTACTCCTCTTTCTTCTTTCTTATTCTTCTTCTTTTCTTCTTGAGGTCATATTGTCTTTCACCCAGGAGTCTTTGGTTTCCCTGCATACATTGCTTTCTTATTTTTTTGACATGGCGTTTCTTATGTTTATGCTTATGTGGTATTCTCATTCCAAGATGGCATCATTGGTTCTTCCTTCATGTCACTTCCTGTTTTTAGGTATATAAAGCACAGAAGGCCTTCCTCTCCTTGCAAACACCTCTGTCTTGGTGGTGATCCTCGCTCCTGTTCTCAGTTTTTGGGAATTCTTCTTTCCTGTTTTCCAGCTGTTTTTGATTCCTGTTTCCTATTCTTTGTTGATTCTCTTTTTTTCTCGTTTCAAGAGTTCCTGTGGTTTGAGTTTTTTTCCCTTTTCTTGGGTTTTTCCTCCGGGAACACTTCTGGAGGGTATGGCCCGCTTTGGCATTATCTAGTCGGCAGCACCATGGCTACTGGAAGGGGTCACCCTTATCTTGCCCAATCCAGAACAAGCAAGAAACAAGGTAATATTTCAAGTTTTGCAGACCAGAGGGGTAAGAGACATGCAAACCATGACAGATTGCAATGCCTAAAGATTCACAGTGGCTCCAGAACTATGAAAGAACCTCCAGAAGACGTAGTAGAAACAGCACAATCCATGCCTCATACTGTACAACAAAAAGCCCAGGAGTTACAACAACTATGTGACGAAAATACAGTACTACGACGAGCCCTGGTTTCTAGATCCTCCGATATACCCACTGTTTCTGCCTTGGCACCACGCTATTCTGGAAATCCTAACAAATTGAGAGTTCCTTTATTCATTAACATTATTTTTTGCATTTCCTCCCTTTCAATTTACACAAGACAAGATGAAAGTGGGAAATTTGATCGGTGCTTTGTCTGGTCCAGCCTTGGCTTGGGTGACTCCATTGGTAGCCACTGAAGACCCACTGTTGTCTAACTATACTGCCTTCATTGAGGCCTTTAAACAGATGTTTGAACAACCTAGACTGGAGTCAGCTGGTGAGGAGGCCTTATGTGATATTCTAGAAGGCAATCCGGATGTCCTGCAATATATAACCCGATACAAACAGTTAGCGGCTGAAACCACTTGGGTGGAACACACCTTTGTCTCTCTTTTTCGCAGAGGACTACGAGAAGAAATAAAGGATGAATTGATGATTTCTACTCAGGTAGATTCTATGAAAGAACTGATGGATTTGGCGTTTACCATTGAGTATCGTCTATGAGAACGTAGGATAGAAAAACTGAAAGTTCGGTTGCAGTCCCAGTCAGGAGTTAATCGTTCCGAAATACGTCGCCCAGACGAAAGCCATTCTGAGAATGAGGCATCTACAGAATAAGAACCCATGCAAATAGATTAGATGTAGTCCGTTGACCCATATCTGAAACAGAACAAGAAAACAGATGATGTAAAGGCCTATGTCTCTATTGTGGCTATGCGGGTCACTTGATTCGAATGTGTCCTATCCATCCTTCCAGATCTATGGGAAATGCCAACTCCCATCCCCTGTGAGAAGGAAGGGGACAGGAGGTGCTGAAATACCTTCTGTATGTTCCCCTAAAGAATATACCACAACATCTTACATGCCCTCATAATCAAGAAGAACAAGTATTCTCATTATTAGATTGTGGAGCAAGTGGAATATATCTGGATGAGATATGGACTAAAAAAAAACGAATTCCTCGTGTACCCAAAGGGATACTCGAACAAGTCCACACCGTTGATGGCTCCCCTCTTACTTCTGGACCAGTTGTTGATACCACTTCTACCCTTTGTTTGCAGTTCGGTAAACATCAGCAATATATTACTTTTGACCTGATTTCTTCTCCTAATCATACTGTAATTTTGGCATTCCTTGGCTGACGCGGCCCAGTCCTTACATTAATTGAGAGACAAGAACAATAACACTCTCATCACAGTTTTGTCAACAAAATAGTTACCCAACGGAAACCTATTGGTCTCCTAAAGGCCTGATTATTCCTCATAAAGAAGCGAGTTGTACTATTAACATGATACAAGGGGTACCTAGTTGGTATCAAGAATACTCTGTCGTGTTCCAGAAACCAAAGAAGCATGTTTTACCCACCCACATCAGGAATATGATTGTGCCATTCCTTTGGTACCTGGGGAAGTGGTCCAGTTCAGAAGGATGTATTCATTGTCTGAGCCAGGGAAAGAGGGACTTAAAGAATATATAGAACAAAACATACAGAGCAGATTGATAATTCCCTCTTCATGACCTGCTGGGGCTCCTCCTTTTTTGTACCAAAGAAGATTAAATATCTATGTCCCTGCATTGACTTTCGCTGATTGAACAAGATTACCATCAAAGATAGGTATCCCTTACCCCTTATTAAGGATGTCTTAGAAGCAGTCCGAGGAGCCAAAAGATTTACAAAATTGGATCTTAGTGGTGCCTATCATCTTTTACGAATCAAGGAGGGAGACAAATGGAATACAGTCTTCCGTACTCCTATGGGCCATTTCAAATACAGTGTCATGCCTTTTGGTCTGACCAACGCTCGGTCCACATTCCAGAGATTCATGGACTCCGTGTTTTCCAATCTACTAAATCAGAGTGTCATCATATATCTAGATGACATCCTAGTATATTCTTGTTTTCCAGAATAACATACACAGCATGTCCTTCAGGTTTTAGAAAGACACCAACAGAATAATTTGTACTGCAAACCCAAAAAATGTGAGTTTGAAAAAACAGAGGTACAATGCCTTGGTTTTCCCATCGATCAAGTCAGCATAGACATGGACCCAGAAAAGGTACAAGCCATTTTAGACTGGCCTTCTCCTTCAGTTAAGGAAACTCAGTGCTTCTTATGTCTGTCTAACTTCTATCGGCAGTTTATAAACAACTCTTTGTGCCTATCAACAAAGCCTTATCACCCAGACCATTAAAAAAGAAAACTTTAAAAGGTTTTTTTGTGGACTGAGACTGCTCAGACGGCCTTTCAATGTCTTAAACGTGCCTTTACCAAAACCCTGATATTCTGCATCCTGACACGACAAGGAAATTCATAGTGGTCACTGATGCATCAGACAGAGCCATTTGAGCAGTGTTACAAGAACAAGAAGACAACAGCTTGGAACACCCAGTCTTTTATTTATCCCTCATGGTGACAGATGCAGAATGTAATTACTCTGTGTTAGAATGGGATGTGCCTGCTCCAAAGGCAGCTTGTAAAGAATGGAGACGATTCTTAATGGGTACCAAGGAAGCTTCCGAAGTCAGAACAGATCATCGTAATCTTCAATGCCTCTGTAGTTTTCAGTGTCGAAACAGTCAGCAGGCCCGATGGGCTTTCTTCTTCAGACAGTATGATTTTGTGGTAACAGATGCTTTATCACGCCGTTATCCAAAAAGTGTGCTTTCTTCTTCACTGAATATAAATGAACAATGTTGAATCATCGGAGCTGTACAATCCTTTCTGGATCGAATAAAATCAGAATACAAACACCTTCCTCTTGAAAATTGGAGCCCTCAGTGTCCTCAATTACAAAAGAACCAGGGATACTATTATCATCAAGGTACCTTATTTCTAGCAACTAAAAGAGGTCAAACAGAAGCCTTGCAGATGTGTCACAACTCTCCTAAGGCTGAATACTGTGGAATAAAAAATAAACAAGAGCTACTCCTGTGTTTATAATGTTTTTCCTTATGTGGTATTCCCATTCTAAGATGGCGTCATAAGTTCTTCCTTCATGTCACTTCTTGTTTTTAGGTATATGAAGCACAGAAGGCCTTCCTTTCCTTGCATTGCAAACACTTCTGTCTTGGTGGTGATCCTCGCTCCTGTTCCCAGTTTTTGGGAATTCTTCTTTCCTGTTTTCCATCTGTTTGTTTTATTCCTGTTTCTGACTCCTTGCTGATTCTCTTTTCTACTCATTTCAGGAGTTCCTGTGATTTGAGGTTTTTTCCCACTGCCTCTGGGACTCATCCTGGAGGGTACAGCCTGCTTTGGAGTTATCTAGCCGGCAGCACCTTGGGTACTGGAAGGGGTCACCCTTAACTTGGCCAATACAGAACAATCAAGAAACAAGGTGGTATTCCAAGTTTTGCAGACCAGAGCAGTACGAGACGTGCAAACCGTGAAACTTCCTGCAAATGATAGGGCCCCAGCCTTTATTCCAGAACAGCTGGACAAGCTTGTGGATGAGGTCCTACCCCTGTATGAACAGCTATATGGTGCACCAGAGAAGCAGGTGATGTGTGAAAGGTGGAGTATGATGGTGTACATGAAATGTGCAGTAGTGAAGGATTGGGCAATCATGCGTAGGTGAATGGACATGTGTACATGCTCACAGGCAGACACACAGTACTGATACATGGTAGATAGTGTGTAACCTAACTTCCTCTATACAGAACATATATTGCAGCATATCCAACTATAATGGTGTGTGAAATGTTAAAAGAGACATACCATGTTATGGACAATCATGTGGCCTGCTCATATGTGTCTAGTCACTACCTGGTACTGATCATGCATGTTGTATGGATGACTGCACTTCACACATGGGCTGGCTGAAGATGGAAAATTGGGAAGCAGTTTGAACTGAGAGGAAGGGAATGTTTACTTACTTGCTGTGACTGAAGTATTCTGACCACTTGTGTTTGTATGGTGCAAGTGGACATAACTTTCTCTTTTTGTCTGTGTAATCCATGCATGTCAACACCCCTCAGAAAAGGGGAATCTGTCATGCCCTTGCCCAGCAAGTGCTGACCCTGAGGGTCCACATCCAGAGGAGCACCCACTGTAGGAAGCGGTGTGAAGACCTGAGACGCTGGGCCCGGAAGATCGCAGCGGTCCAGCTGGGGATGTTCTCACATTGAGGGCGGGGTGTCTGTCGGACCTTGACCTCCCTAATGGCCAGCCACAAGGGGGTAAGTACTGACTACACACATGTGCTTCCCTCTGCAAGTTCAGTGTATAATGTTTAATTATTTATGCTGTGTCAATGTGGTAAGTGCTAAAGGCAAAGGGTCCTTTAGGAACACCTAAGTGTACAGTTTATAACATTGATACACAGGTGTGGACATCCTATTTTGTATATGGGACATAACACTCACCTATGTTAACCATATTGTATTAAACCAAGTGGTGATGCACATGTGACTGTGCCATATGTGTAACACTATACTGCTGTATATGTAACCTACCGGGTCATCTTTCCCACCTACTGATCCATACTCCAGATATCCTGATGGTAAGTTGTCCAGGTCGTGATCTCTGTCCATTCCTATTCTACTGGATCTAGCTCTACGTGCAACATAGGGGCTGAAAGATGAGAATCAGGCCAGTTATTCATGAGTTGTGAACTACATGTAAAGTTCATGTGAGGGTGCGATCTCAATCTGAAATTTCACATGGCATACTTGCTACACTTACTCAAAGGTGTGAGGAGGTGTACCCATTGTTAAGTGTGGACTGTAAATTGGCAAATATGATGTTTAATGAGGGTGGACATCCTACATGATAAAAAGCATGATGCTAATTCTACATTCCTAGTGCAAGTCATATCACTGACATGTGAGTTCAGACTATGTGCACCATGTACATGATATTGTGAAGGTAAGTGGCTAGCCTTCTATTCCTCTAGCCAATGTACCGTGGCCATGCTACATAGGGCAGGACATCTCCTATATAGGTACAATATACACTGTTTTTACTAACATCATGTGTACATTGGTAATTCCTGCCATTTTTAAGATTTGTGATCCGAGTTTGGCATTCTTACTTTTACTTTTCTGATTCTGTTTTGCATGATTTTCGTATGGCTAAGGTCTATTTACACTGACTTCATTGTGTTGCAGGCGTTGTAGTTAACATATGCATGTTGGTGGAATGGTTTATGGTATCAGTCAATTTGCTGGACTCAAGGTGTGTGGCTCAGTCATGGTTACTTAAGAAGTTGTTTATGTCAGTGTAACCTTATCTCCAAAGATGCCAGGTTACTTATTTCTGAAGTGTTGATAGTGATGTTGGTAATTTGATATTGTTAGTTTGAGGTTGATACTCATCATGATAAGTAGAACTGTATATGCCCTTCATGCACGAGAGGTGTTCATTGTATTGAAGGTGTTGGTATGCTCCCTGAGATTGTGAGTAAATCCTGTGTGCTAAGTAGGCCCCTATTGCTGTACACGACTTTGTTTTCTGTCAGAATGCCTAGGATGAGTAGGTCCACAAAGTATGTATAAACCTTTGCTAAAACACAATTGATACATGCGTTGTTGAAATAGAATTGAACTCTATCATGCTCCAAATTTGGCTATGCCAAATGGAGTAGATGCATCTGTGGTATTTGCCATTGTGAATGTTATAGACACAGTTAGATGTTATGGATGTGATTGCTAAGCAACATCCTATGTTGTAAATGGAATGTGATGAGGTAACTTTTATGGACCATGCCATCTGGTAATAGACAGAACAATTGTAGATTTGGAGTATGTATGATGTTGAAATCAAAGTTAACACTAATTCCTATTGATGGTTTGTTGTTTCACAATGAAGCTCTGTATAGGGACATACTTTTTATGTTTACAAATCATCGTGTGCAGGAATACTTTGTGTTATAGCTGTACAGACAGGATGGTGATGTAGTGGTCAGATAGTTGGCTTATGTTGTGTGTGACATTGTTGTCATACAGGGTTGTGGAAAGTATGTTGTGGTGACATGATGTTGGTTCAAAATGGTTCCTACCTGGGGTATTTTAAACACAGATGTGATGTTACTGTTGTGAATGGTGTATTGTATGTGTATGTAAAGAATGTGGTGATCCTACCTCTCTCGCTGTTTCTCAGCATCAGCAGGCAAAGGAGACGGGGCACAGCCGAGTGGGGAAGCTGCTGGCCACGGGACCCGAAGTGCTGATACCACTGACAGACCCAAATGGCCCGGCAGGGGAGGGGAGTGCCAAGCTGAAGACAGGATCCACATCTTCATTTTCAGAATCCTCCTCCAGTGCACACTCCCTGGCAGACCTATCTGGGACCATCCCAGCACCATCCAAGTCTGTGACCATCCCAGCACCATCCAAGTCCACCACTCCCCTTACTACCACCTTGTTGGCCGTGGCTACTCACCCAAGAGGGTGGGCGTCTCCTTTGCTACAGGCACCTCTGCCCCTGTCAAACCTGCTGCCCTCAGTGAGGAGGCTATTGACATCCTGAGGTCCATCTCTGTGGGTCAGTCGATCATCGTAAATGCCATCCAGGGACGTGCAACTCAGATCCAACAAAGAAATGCGTTCCTGGAGGGCATTCACTGTGCACTGGCTGGCTTACAGAGATCCTTTTAGGCTCTGTCCTCCACACTGACTGCAGCCAGTCACCTTTTGTCTCCCGTCCCTTCTCCACCTTCCTCTTCCCAATCTCAAACCCCTCTCCCGACCCAGCAAAAGCACACAGACAGACAGGGGTAGCTCAGACAACCACAAGCACCACAAGACACACCACTGGCATGCACACAAGCAACATTCAGATGCACAGCCAGCAACAGTCACAACCTGCCCTGACACCCCCAGCATCACTGACAACACACCGGACACACCTGCACACACCACACATTATTCACAGATCCAGCCACTACACCCATCCTACTCACAGACAGCACTGCAGCAGACCCTCATACATCCACCCCAGTCACCACACCTGCAGACACCACAATCACTGACACACCTACATGCAGTAACATCACAAAACAAAATAAAATGATGGATGGAGTGTTGAAACTTTTCAAACACTCACCCCCAGTCACAGATCTGGGTTTAATCTATTGTTATTTTGCTCACCATGTCACCCCGGTTTAGACCCAGCCACATGCAAATGAGCCTTGACTGCTGGATTGATTAAACCCAGATCTGTGACTGGAGGTGAGTGGTTGAAAAGTTTCAGCACTCCATCCATCATCGTTTTGTGTTGCTAAAGTTACACCTACATGCAGCACATCCACCATACCAGCAGTCACCACCCCAGCAGGCAGTCATCCACCCACCACGGCATACCCAAGCTCCTCCACCCCCCTCATCCCAAAACACATAAACACCCTCACTCACCCACCCAAAAGACACCCACCATACACAAACACACCTTGCACATACACATGCACCCAAGACATCCACACCAACACCTCAGACAATCACTCCCTCTCCCTCCACACCCAAACCCATTTGCTATGACCGTCCCATGTGTGTAAAAATGCTTTCCTTCCTGAGTTTGCCCTTTTCCCTACTCCTCTCCCACCCCGCGATGCCCCTAGACGTTCAGTGTCCCACCCCATGTCTGGCCCTTCCACTTACAAGACCTTCCCTGTCCCCCTGCAAGTACCCAAGCCCCTCCCCCGTCAAGAAGCCCACCCCTTCCAAAAAACACAGAACCCTCCCCTAAACCTAAAACAAAGCCAAACCCCCCTCTCAAGCCAGATCCCAAAGTTCTCCCTCCAAAACCTAAACCCAAACCCCCCTCCGCCACTCCCTCCAGATAACCCCTGAGGTGCCTGCCTGGCCCATTTATGCCCCTACCTGTGGAGGTTACATGGCAGTTAGGAGTCAAGTTCAGAGCATACATCTGTCCACTGTGTGTATAAAGACTGTTATATTTTGGACTGGCCTATGGAATTTGACTTGCACTTTCCACTGAATTTTAATACAATTCAACCAACCTGTTGTTGGTTTAGTGGTAAAATCTTTGTCATGCATTTTTTTCACTAGTATGGAGTTTTTTCTGACTGACATTAGTTGTGTGTCTGTATCTGTGTGTGTGGTGCTTGTGCTACCTGTGTTGTTTAGCCAGTATGTGAGGTTATGTACAGTACTTTGGTCTGACAGTGTAGGGTGTGTGTTGTGTGATGGACATTTGTGTTCGACACATTTTGTTGTGTTGGTATTGAGTGGTGTTTGTGTTGACGTGTTTGTTGGTGTGTTGTGTGACTTTGTGGGCTTTGACTGTGTGCGTGTATTGTGTATGGTATGTTAGATACGATGTTCTTTGCAAGTTGATCTGTAAGTAGTATGGTTGTGTACTTGTGTGTGTTTGTTCCCTGTTGGTATTATGCTGTGATGTATGTGTAATGTGGCCCTGGGTAGTGTCCACTATTGGTCCCTGCAAAGAGATTGGAGATGGTGCCGTTGTGTTGTAGCTGTGATGTGTTGTGGTGTTGTGTGGTACTGTTTTAGGGTGGGCCTCTCCATTGTTTCCACGTGTACCTGAGTGTATGTGTGTGTGGTGGCCACAGCGTGGTTGTTGTGTATGTGCAAGTGTGTGTGACTGTATGTGAGTGTGTGTCAGTGTGCTGTTACGTGTGAGTGTAGCCCTTGCACCCCCTTCCCGTATGTATGTTATGTAAGTGTACAAAAATTGACAATATACAACAGTGACAGGTAAGTGCGTATACTTATGGTTGCTGTCTTCATCGTAGTCGCAGATTCCAAAGTCTTTTTGCGAGCAGGAGCAGTGGGATGACATGTAGTTCAGCTTCCATGGTGGCTCCGGACGAGAATGGCTTCCTGAAAGTAGGTGTCTCCTTTAATGCAGTTTGTTTCCACCTGGGTTTCCTTGGTGGTGCGACCACAGTGGAAACCTTGGTGGAGTGCAACTTTGTGATCTATTCCATGGAAACATAGTCTCTGCCGGCCTGCAGGTGGCTTCCATCATCCATGGACATGTGCCAGACCTCTGTGGTGTTGCTGGCGGTGCTTTGGCTGTATTCTGTTCTGTATACCACCAATGTCATAATTTGGCAGTCTTCTCCACCAGCCTGTTGGTGGAACGACTGCCAACATGGCGGTCCTACGACCGCCAAACTCGTAATGAATGTGTCTTTGCGCTAGCATCAGCCCCAAAGATACAAACTTGTGCTGAACTTCTTTATGCTTAGGTTTGAATATAATCTCCTGAATACACTACATCATGGAGCTTTGCAGATCCAACTTTTTTATTGCTCTCAACTTATTTATTATATTTACCGAGTTCATGATATTTTTGATGCAATGTTAGTGTATTGTTCAGTAGCAGGCCCTAGGGGCCTGGACAAAGACCCCAGGACCTGGGTTGCAAGACGCAGTTAGCAGGACCCAGCACACATGTCACAGAGGGCATGGAGAGCAAGACACAGGATCTGGCTAGCAGATCCAGGACCTGGGATCCAGTTTCCAGGACCATGATCCAAGTCACAGTGCCAGTACACAAGACCCAGGTAGCAGGACCCAGGTAGCAGGTAGAAAGACCAAGGACTCAGGTAGCATGAGCCAAGTTCAAGGACAAAGGTAGTAGGACACAAATAGCTGCACCTTGGTTGCCAGGCATAGGATATAGGTAGTAGGACCCAGGTATCAGGACCCAAGACCCAGATAGCAGGGACCAGGACCCAGATCACAAGACATATGGCACAGGCCCTAGGTAACAGAAACAGGAAATATGTAAGGAAGCACATTAAAATGCAGAGAGACTATTGCTAAAATAACATGCAAAACTAATGATATAAAATGTTTTAAATGCAAAAATATAGTATGCAGTCATACTTAAACATGCTAAGCCTGAAACACTAAGGGCCTGATTACACTAAGGGCGGTGGTTGTTGGACTGCCACACTCCAGGTGGTCCGACCACTACAGTACAACCCTGGTGGTCAGACCGGGGACCACCGTGCCCGCCAGGAACATGGTTCCCAACAGGCTGATGGTGGTCAGAACTGTGGTCAGCCACACAGGCACTGAGTTCAGTACTGCCTTGCTGATCATAAATCCAGTTTCTGCCAGACTTTTCAAGATGGGAACCGCACCGTGTAAAGCCTAGTGGAAACACTGTGCAGGGGATGACAGGGGTGGCCTCTGCACTGCCCATGCCATGTTTTGCAGACAGTGCGCATCCGAGGGTGCTGGTGTGCTATAGTATTGGCCTCGGCTCCCTTAAGAGAGCAGAGACCAATTCCACAGCACTGTTCCCGTCAGGCTGACCGGCAGAAAACTTATAATACGATGTTCCCGCTGGTAATACAACGGGCGGTGAGGGAGACGGGTTGACTGCCTCATCCCCAAAACTTTTGTGGTCGACTCATCAGACCGCCAAAGTCGTAATGAGCCCCTAAGACACTGCCATATTGTAACTACCTAAAGTACAAGAATTGTAGAATCAGCGCAAGGACTGATATTGACCTTTTGAAAGACTTGTTTTTCACAATGAATGTTTGTTATGCAAAATATTTCTCTCCTCATTTATACATATTTCTACTTCTAAAATTACTATTATTAGTTAATGAATAGACTTGTTATTCAGAAAGATAGATATGAAAGTTCATACAAGGAGATGTGGTCTTGAATGGGAGGAAAAATCATGAGAAACCAGATTAAATAGTTACATGATAAGACTCAGGGCCTGGTGGTCCAAGGACCTCCAGACTCGCAGTGACGCTTGGACTGCCGCAATTGTGATGGTCTGACCACCACATTGTGACCCTTTCGGGCAGACCCACCAGGGAACCGCCGCCCTCACTGGGAACATGGGTCCCTATGTGGTGACGGTGGCTGGAGTTGTAACCAGCCAAGGCGGTGCTGAACTCAGCGCCACCTGGCTGATTACAACCCCACTTTCCGTCAGCCTTTTCATGGCGGGGACCCTGCCATGAGAAGGCTTGTAAAAAGCCAGTGCCAGGGGCCACATGGAGGCCCATTCACTGCCCATGCCCAGTGGCAGTGCCCCCCCCCCCGCCTAGCACTGTCAGCAATGTGCACTATCTGCAATGCAGACAGTGTGCATTCTGAGGGTGCTGGAGTGCTAGGTTATTGGCCCCTGCTCCCCTAAAGGAGCAGAGGCCAATATCCTAACACTGTTCCTGCTGGTCAGCTTGGCGGAATGCGTATTACAAAGTTCCCATCGGTCAGCCCTGCGGGAACACTGTAATACACTCGGGGGGAACGCCACCAGTATGATGTCCTCCCCACGGCTTTGGCAGTCTGCTTTAAGGACCGCAAAAGTCATAATGAGACCCATAGTTGCAGCCTTAGAAGTTGCTGTCAGATGTTTATTGTGTTCCTGTGAGAGGACAGGGAGGGAACGCCTTCCCATGGGTGCATCAGTAGCTGATAGGGCAACTGAAAAAAGAAGAGCAACAAGTTTCAGCACTGATTTCTGTGTCTGTAAGGGTGCGTGTCCCTAGACTAGGAGAGAACACTTGCTTCCATTCAGCTTTGCATACTCTTTTTAGCACGCTTCTTAGAGACTCTACTGAGTTTTTTTAATCTCTTGTGATGAGAAGTTTTGCTTTGATTGATTTTTGAACTACTGAGTTGACCTTTCGATGCTGAAGCTTTATGCTTGATTTCTCTTGAATCAGAACTCTTTTGGGTTTCTGAAACACATCTTTTACAGCTCAATACAGCTCAACACAGTAACCTAGAGATATCCTTTATTCTAAGTCTATCTGTTGTCTGCCCAGATGAAGAAGGCACACAAATTTAGTATCAGTCATAAAGGCTTATAAGAGGTGCCACCATATGTGCCCTACCCCTGCCAAATAGGCCTGTACATAACCAGAGTGATTCACAGGTTGGAGGAGGGAGAGGAAAGAGAAGTACACCATACCACGTGCTCCCTGAACTGTGGTTCTCCTGCTGTGCTGACCAAGCCAAATGAATCAACCCTTCATGTGCACCCCGGTCTTGCCATGGAGCACTCCTAATGTTGATGTTTATGCTGTATTCCCTGGACCTTGAGACTGCCACCACAGGGCACTGATCCTGCAGACTCTAGCTTTCAGGCCATGCCTGTTCTTTACAGTTCCAGGGCCATTTCTGCTACAGCCAGCTGTCTACTTCATGCAGATGGGGTACCCAAACAACTTGATCACAGCTGGATTCATGCCACAAACGCAGAGAAGCAGGCTCCAATTCTGCCGTCCAATTGAAAAGTGTGCACCTGGCTAGCAGCATAGATCTCACTAATGTGAGGGGGGTTATGTTGCCTCCCCCTGACAACAGCCAGGTCCTTCAGAGGTATCCACAGGTAAGTGTCAGGTACTACACCTAGAATCACTTCCATCTTCAGGAGGAAATAATATCACCAACAGTGTACTTGTGTTATAGCATGATGCTGTGTGCCAGGCCACACCAACAGTACCAAAATATTTAAACTTTTTGTAGTAAAATTGGACATTGCTCTTACTGTGGATGGCAGTGCTCACGGCTTGGATGGTGTTTTTGCAACTTACAAGGGGCCTGGAATGACCTATGACATTAGTGTTCAGATCACTGAATATGGCTACGAAAAATGATTTGGTTGTTGAAAAGGAAGAGTTGGCTGCAGCATGGGGTGTGGATTTTTTTTCATGTATCGTAGGAGCATCAAGCTTAAATTGCAACCAAATAGTAAGGACTTATTGAAAGTTTTGCAACCTGGTCTGGTTGTCAAGCAATCTGCTAAACTGAAGGGGCTTGTGGGCAGAATGCAAGACTTTCAATACATGGTGGGACATGTGGCAGTGTGGTACAATAAAAAGGCACCTTGTTTATCATGTTTACTACTAAAGCTGGACGATATGGATATCAGATCAGAAGAGCGTAGATTTGCTGAAAGTGTGATAAAAAAAAGTAGGACATTTGATGGGTGAAGAGATGAAGAGAAGAAAGAGTGAAGAATAGTGGAGATTAGCTGGGAGCTTTGATTCAATATAGGAGGTCTTAACAATGAGTTGAAAAAGGAAAGATGATCCAAAGTCAGGTTTGAGCATATACAGGATATTACGTGAGGAGTTGTTTCTGAGTGGAGATTGGTGGATTTTGACTAGAGAGGGTTTGTTGGCATCCCTGGTGGGTATTCTTACACAATTTGTTTGTTTGTCTCATGAGGTCCAGGTCATAGGTCAGACTGTGACCAAAAAGTCTTATGGACTTGTTTTGGTAGCTGGGCATGGAAAAGGAAATGTTCAAGTGGGCTTAGAATTGTGTTCTGTGTAGCGACAGTGTGAAAAGAGTAAAATTGAGAGGAGGACAGGCCCATAAGTAGGATATTCTCGGAGGTGGGTGAAACAAAATAAATGCTGATTTCATTGAACCCATGGATTACCTGGAAGAGGGTGACAAATTTGCCTGCTTATCTTTTCATATTGATTAGATGTGTGTTTCCTGCGTGGTGTCAATACTGAGATACCTTCAAAAAGGTTGAAAAGTATTTTTTATGAGGAAAGGTTATTTTTACTGCCTGATAATGGAGTTCAAATGAAATGGAAACATTTCTAACCAGTTGTGGTCTGCAACGTGTTAAAACATTGTTGTATAACCAACAACCCAGATAAATTGCTATAGGGCATCATTCAGGTGGCAGTCTGGGTACAGAGACAAAAGGCTTTCAGGACATGATGAAGGCTTTCCTAGAACCTAGATCATAAAGGGTGGAAACGAAGGAAGGAAAGGAAAGACTGGTTGTGAGGGAATCACTGGTTCAAAGTTAAGTAGAGAGGAGGCCAGATGGTGTTTTGAAAACTCTGAAGGGAAGGAGATGTGATTTACGTATGTTGTTTTGGTACGTGGTCAGAGAAGGATAAAAGAAGGTTTGCATTGTATCAGGGAGGAGGTAAGAGTGAAAATGGTGTGGACTGCAAAATGAACTGCAAAAGGGGATAGAAGGTTGATTGTAACGGATGATTATTTATGTTCTGGTAGGAGGAATTTGAGTGAGGGGAAGAGTGAAAGGCTGAATGAAGCAGGGAATGGAAGTATGGATGGGGAGCTGCACTGCAGGATAGGCGGGTAGACGTGGTTTTGATGAATGCCAGGTTGGAGGACTATATATTGATGTGGAATTGGTTCACCTATTAATTATATTACATTTTTTTCTTGTCTCAAGGTTTTACTGTTTTTTCCTTGGTTCATTAATGAGTTGTGCATTTAAGGAAAGAGGGTATGTTTTATAGATGATCGCTGCCACTCTTTTATTTAGTTCTGTTATAGAATTTGGAGGTCTCTCTGTCGTAGTGCTGACCTGCTGGTAGTGTTATCTGACACCATACTAGTCATTTGAAGCAGGGTGGGCAGAGGGATCACCACTAAGCTTTATGCCACCAAACAACTCATTTTGAAGCATAATATCTGGCAGTGGTCACTCTGATTTTGTTTTTTTTGTGTGTTTCATATGTTTCTTTTGGTGTGGCTATAATTGTTTGGGCATTTTGCTGAACCTATTTTACCTTGTATGGCACAGGGAAGTTAAGGAACAATCAGGGGCAAGAATGATTCTTCTAAGCCTGGGGTCTTTAGAGAATCCCCTGCCTTTAGATAAGATGCTTAGGTGCTGGAAGATCCAGTGCTCTTTTGGCCAGTTCGGTTGGGACAGAGGAGATGCAAAACAAGCCGATAAGTAGATGAAGTAAGAATGTATGTCCTTGCTAAAACTCCGAAGTTCATATATGTGCAACCTACATGTCCAATCCCCAAATTAGGGCAGGTCAGTTTCAAACAAAAACAGATTGAACAAATGTTAATTTATAGTTATTATTTGCTTTTCAAGTTCCGGGACCGGGTATGTATTTTTTATTATACCTTTCTGTTGAATGAGAACAAAGTATGTAAAACTCCGACAATATGGCCAAAGCTAGTTTTGGCTTGTTACACTATGGTTGCTTCTACAGTAGAATCTTAGTTTATGAAGATACTAACTGTACCTAACACTCATCCTAATCTTCGTATTTAAATCAGGCCTGGGGGAAACTTAATTTATATCAGTGTATCCTTGCCTAATTCCCAACAGTTTGCGTTATGCTTGTTATGTAAAATGCCTGAGATTATACCATTACGCCACGTCGTGTAATTGGAATTATATTTGTGTAAATACCATACCGCAAGAGCACAGGGATAATGTGTATGAACAGAACAAAAGCGACTATTGTTAGCATCATGTGTGTTTCTGTGCAGTTTGTAAGTACAAAAGGCCAAGTCCGCATTTGCACAAATTTGCACCACATTTTGTGTAATTTCAACAATGGAAATTATGCAAATTCTGGCCTGATCTCATATAAAATTGATCTGTCTACCATCAAATATTGCTTTTACACAATTAAGCTAGGACGGTTTTTAAGGTCCCCAATGGTGGTTTAGTTACTGGTGTAGAGCGCTTCAGAGGCCTTGGAGTACTATTGTTTAATAAAAAGGGAAAGCAATCAAAGACAGATTTTCCAGAAAGTAATGCAAAGTAAATCAATCAAATGATTACACTATGAATTGAAAATCCCCTGAAAGAGCAGTCTGTAGCTACCTCAAATATATCAGTGGAGTAGAAGGCAACAATATGACATGGCCTGGGAAAGTGCATTCGGCTCCCACACACGTCGAATTGTGGAGTGGAGTTTGTAGGAAGGGAAAAAGCATGAAAACCCCCAGACTCGAGCTTATTAAAGATGCCCTCTGACCTCTCTAAAATTTCAAAGCTGATGTTTAAAGTGCTGAACAGACTGCGCGGCATATGTAACATGACCTCAACTCTGCTCAGCCACAGCGCTGATGGCATCACTAATGAGAGGTGAAAGGCCCCTTGCAGCTGAGAGTTTTTTCAGCGACTCCTCAACTTCTGTTGTATAGTTTTTGCTTATTTCTTTTTCAATTAAGTTTTCTCTTAATTAAATTCATAGCTAAAATCCCTTTCAGTGAGCTTGTTTTCACTTTACACTATCTGTCGATCTGGTTGTGTTTTTAAGGAACGTCCATTTCATTTTTAGTGATACTAAAAAATCTAATTTTGTTATGGTTTATCTATAGCCAAATATACAACGTGTTGGTCTAACCCAAACTAGAACTCACATTTCGCTTTAAAATAAATAAGAACATAGAAGAGACAAGCAAATGCTATGTAGCAGAATTGTCAGACTAAGTTACATTTGTATGTAAAGGTGTTAAAAAGGTACCTGGGTCCCAGCTGCAAGCTTGTAGATTATGTTTTGACATTTTCGCATTGCCAATGTCCCTTTACTTTTCTCAACAAGGAATATTGTGGCTACTGAGATAATATCTGAAGAACTCAAGAATGCAAATATTGTAATGAATGCTGGTTGTATGACAACACCAGTCCTTTCATGTACAGTTTGAGTTTCCAAAATATATGTTCATTCAAAGGCCAGTGCTTCTCAAAATTGCTTACAGGCCTATTGTAGATTTGGAAACAATAGGATCATTTATGAATCTGCATTAAAGCAATAAATGGAATGTTGAACAGGTGGAAACTGGATGTCAGGTCTGTGGGACCATGACCAGTAAGCCTTCCATACCTGATTTGCTCATCATCAGGCATCAACTGATTGGATGACTGCTCTGGGAATGTTTGACAACACTATTTGCTCTGATGTGGTGCATGAAATTGTGAGCAAATATCAGTAATATCATGAAAATTATCCAATTTAAATACATATCTTCAACATGTCACACATAGCACAACCTGGCATGAAAGTAAATAGTCTGCTACAATCTGTTGTATGCAATTAATTGCATGCACATTGATTTTCCTTTTTTCGTGTAGTTTTTAAATGTCCATGAAATAACGTCTTATATGAATTCCTTCACTTTGGGACAATCCCACAAACTTTAAAGCTTTATGAAGACTTGTTTGTACTTACAAAATTCACAAAATTAAAAAATAAAGTGCTTTCGTCTGATGTTTTTCACAGAGAGTAATTCATACACAGTTACACAAATTGGAACTCATTTTATCAACAGTGGGGAGAAAAAGGAGTATGTCAAGCAACATCACATTCCCACAGGATGATCACACAGACAGGCTGAAGTGTATTCTGATCATGCAAATTATAGGGTATACCATAGAGCATTGTAAGGTGCAATCATAACATCATGTTTTAAACTGTTAATTACATCACAATGTACATAGTCATACAGATATACATGAGAGAGGGTACTGCACAGTATACATAGCCCTACATAAATGCATGGCTTTGTAGAGTAGTGTACATGATTGGATATACATGTGGGATGGGACAGTATAACAAAGTGTTTGTGTTTGTATACATATATACATGGCATTGCTGAGTGCAAAGTATCAGTTTAGGAATACAAACATCAGAGTGTTTAATCAACAGAATTGTCATGGCATTAGAGGGTAAAACGTGAGTATGCAATGATACAAATTTAAATGCCATGGAGAGATAATCTTAAAAACATCCATTACTGTCATGATTATGCATGGCACAGGAGCATAAAACATATCAGAGTACAAAGTAGTAAGACTAAAAATGGTGTTGAATAGTAAAACATATAGAGTGCATAATGATTGTACAGTTTTATATGGAATCTGACATATTTTAGTATATAATTCTACGAACATGCACAGTTTTTGGGCATGAAAGTTACTAGTGTACATAACGGTAATGTTCCATACATTTAGAGGCAAACTAGCTTGTAGGAAAATTAAAGGTTTCCTGACATGCCTGTGACCAAGCTAAGCGGGCTGAGAGTATCACAGCCTACTAGATTACAACAATAATTTCTCATTATCACATAGACTGCCTAAGGGAGTTTAAAGGTGGGGCTAAGGGGATCAGATCTATTCCAGGATTTCAGGAAGAACACTGTGTAAATTAGTTGCATTCAGATTCATTGCATGTAAATGTATTGTGTCTGAATATTTGGAAAATCTGGAATTGTGAACAGCCCTGGGCTACCACTTCTATATTCACTTCATCGTTCAACTGAGTGTGCTCACTTAACACCCAACAGTGATTATTTCTATCAATTTTCACAGGGATATTATTTTCTGGTCTTTCACTCTGAAGGTTGGCCAGTGAGGGTTTGGTAGGTTGTGAGCATCTCCAGTACCCCAGAGGTATGCAGCAGACTAATCCACATAGACTCAAACCATCTGTACTTTAAGTATACTGGCACTGTCAGGTTCTATATACCTGCATTTCTTACTGCTCAGCAGAGGTGTATTACTTTTAAGTGGAGTATCAGCACTTCTCAGAATCAAGTAGGTAGTCTGATATAAGGTAGCAGCACTTCTATTTTTCCATTTCAAGCACTGCTACCACTTACTTGCGGTAGCATGAGGATTCCTGAAGGTAAGTACCTCGCTCTAAATCATAATAACCCCACTGATCACTCGTGCAAAGCCTGGCCCCTGCGTACCCTAATGGATAGAAAGCTAACGCGACAGAAACTAAAGTGTTGCTACATCATAAAAAATAAAAAAACAGCAATAAAAATAAATAATTAAGAATATATTTTATGTTTTTTTCCTTGAGGCCCCAAGACTGAACTAGCATGCATGTTTGTACATCTCTTGAAATTGGTAGAGAATGAAGGAACTCAAAACACATCACTCATTACCTCTTAGCATAAGCCTATAACTTATATATTTAAAAAATGTTATCTGCCTTACTACTCACCATTTCACTGTGACGTGATAAGCATTATGTGTAAGACAGACGCTCACAATATAAACTACACTTTGGCCCATATTTATACTTTTTTAGCACCGCATTTGCGTCATTTTTTTTACGCAAAAGCGGCGCAAACTTACAAAATACAACCGTATTTTGTACGTTTGCGCTGCTCTTGCGTCAAAAAGCGACGCAAATGCGGCGCTAAAAAGTATAAATATGGGCCTTTGTGTCTGTATTTTAATGCATATTTGCCCTATCTGCAAATAAATTAATTAAAAAAGCAATAACTCTGTTTTAAAATTAGTGGCAGTCACTCATCTGAAAGTCTTGATAAGTTCAAAATTTAAAGAAAGAGTACAGATCATCAGAATTTGAATCCAGTAGAGTCTATTTAAAAAAGAGTTTAAACTCGATTTATCGCACATTTCACGAGCTTTAATCTTGCCTGTGATCAGGCCCCTTCGGCTGGGAGCGCTGCAGACCCGAGGCAGTGGGACACAGAGTTCAGAGGTGTTCTTTGTGTGAGGCAGGGGTGGGAGGGTCATGCGGCCTGACGCCCTGAAGCGCTTCCAGTTGGGGGTTAGGTGTGACATCTGGAGACCTCCTCCTCCCGTCCAACTGGCTTCAGGGGCAAAAGCCCTTTCAGGTACGGGCAGAGAGGGTCCTGAGCAGGCCTCTATGCTCCAAAATTGATCGCCCCGTTAAACGCTGTCTGTCGGGCTGACTCTAAATAAAGCATGGCCTATTTGAGGACTCCTCGCTGCCAGTAAACTCCAGCCAGTAGACAAAACAGACACCCTCTCCTGCGTTAGAATCTGCCATTCTACTACGGGGACTTCAAAGAGACACGGCAAATATGTTGGCATTTTTCTGCTTGCCCATATTATTCAACATTCGGAAATGAGAGCTGTTCGTGTAACTATGGTTTTAGCTAACCGAGAATCCCCCTCCTAGCCTCTAGAGAGCCACCTGGCCTCTCCTCAACATTGTAAGCAGTGTCGTGGTTTTCTGACGTGTCTTTTCCATGTTCTTAAAAAACGTGCGTCATACACACAATGGAACAAACAGCCAGACACAGTTCGCCACAGCATGTCTCGCTTTATTTTACTGGTAGCTCAGCTTTCCTTCAAAGGGAGTCGATTTCTGGCTGTGAACTGGCGCCCTCTGTCTGTACCGAGTTGACATGCAGGTCTGGTAAAAGGAGCAACGCCATGGACTATTTTTCTTATACGTAGCTTCCTCGTAACCGTAACGTAATATCTGGTGAGCTGAAGCGTTGCCTGAAAAATACAACGCCAGTTACGAAACGGGCCTGCAAGGAGATAGGAAAGTTCATCAAGGGGAGTCGAAGTTGTTGGGGACAGACATCAAAATACCTTATTTCCTTTTTTATTTCTGTTAGAATAGGATCTAAACTCAAGCAAGCTGTACATCAGGCCACGAGGATCCCGCAGTAATATCAAGCGACATATTTTCTGATTAAATGGAATTTTTTAAGCATTGCCTATGTCCCTGTTATTAGCCCACTTATGTGAATTGGAGGGAAGCACTTTGGGCCATATGTACGAACACATTTTCCCATAGACACAGAATGGGCAAAACTGCTTGCTACATCTGGCCCTTTGTCCCTTCTACCCCCTCTCAAGAACCTGGTTCTGGAATATAAGAGAAGATTTACTTCAAACTCTTACAAAAAGAGCTATAAAACGGGCATAAATTACAAAATGAATAGTTATGTCTAAGCTTGTGGTTATACTTAATTTAAGACTGTTAGGAATACACAGACATTTCCTTCCAACGTGCACATGTTTCATAGTCTCATTCACTGCTGAGCTGGTGATTGCAACCATCTACTGATAGCTAAGCCAAACTTTGCATGCAAAAGGCATTTATACACTTTGGAACAAATTTGACAAATCTGCATGAAATTCGGCACTCCCTTAGACTATCCAGATAATTTTCACCATGACAAGTTTCAAGTAGATGCATCAAGGGGAAAAAGTTAAGGCTGGGGAACAATAAAAAAACATTTTGCAATTAAGCTTGCAAATTTCAGAAAATTAATTTTTTTTTATGAGATCAGACAAAATAAAGGAATAAGTCACATCTGTAAGCCAGTTTGAAAGACAGAAACTCTCATTATGACGGTTGGACCAATACCCCAGGAAATACTGCTCTGGCCAATTTTGAGTGGCTCAGTGTTACCCACCTGGAATTACAAGTGCAGAAATACTGTGTCAATTTTACCCTGAAAGCAAACGCACCTAAAATTACATGTGGTTCTGCTACCATTTTCCATGTGATCAAAGCTGGCATGAAATATCAGTGGTAACAGCCCTGGAATCAGAAACTGCATACAGGAAAGATCCCAGTAATTCTAACTTTTATATTTATTTGCTCATTCTGGGACATTTAACTCCTAATGCACATATTCATGTCTGGAGATATGGACTGGAAATCATAATTGTGGTAGTTTTTTTTCCACCACTGAATTCTGGGCAACTTATTATGGGAGTGACCGCACAAGAAAGAGGTACAGAACAATCGTCGATTGAAAATATAAAACTCGGTTTTGTAGACATGGAACTCACAGATACGTGGACATTGGAGAGTTTGCAATGAAAATCATAACTAGCTACCAAAATTATCCTCTTATGACCTTACAACATTTATACCAATAAACAGAAATACATACCAATAAAACATAATTTAATAACAACACATGTCCAAAAATAAAGACAATGTATCCATAGTATTGTGATTGATGATGTCACTAGTAGGCGATGCCTAATGTCACTGGTCATTGTGGTATTTCCATCTGCAGTTTATGTAGCCCATCCATCTCTTTTCATGGAATGCTTCTGGAGACATGGAATGTGAGGATGGAGATTCTAGTGGGTGGTTAAGGCTGGGCAGAGGAGGAAAAGGATGTGAGGAGAGCTGTGGGCTGATTATCTGTGGATGGGATATTTATCCAGGATTTAATAAAAGACAACAGAGCACATCGACTATGGATATCTTTATTACACTGGCGACGAGGATGGGATGCGCTCAATAGAATATCTCAACACAGCAGTTGGATCGTTGGACGTTCATTTGACAGTTGGATCCTATCTTACTATTTTCAGAAATTACTGTTGGTGAGTTTTTCCAGTTTTTTTTTTTTTTTAGTTTTTTTTTTTCCTTAGCTTTTGGGTCTGTCTTTATATTGAAGAGTGAATATATTGAAGAAAAGAGGAGGAGAAAAAAAAAGAGGAAAAAAAAAAAAAGAGAGCACTTTTATGGACTATGAGATGGAAAAGAGGAAAAGTTTTACCCTCATTGTGTTATAAAAGTTGGATCCATTACGTGTTTTTAATCAAGGAAGAGATTTTTCTGTGATTTTGGCAAGCGCTTCTATGTTTTGTTTATGTTTGAAATACGGGGTGCTTGCCGCGAGCGCAGTCACGCTCCATCACACTTCTTTGAGGAGCGCCGCATGTCTGTTTAGTCGCGCGGTCTGTTTCGAAGAACAGACTGGAGACCACGCGCTTCCCATTAGTTGTTAACGCGTGTCGCGGTTATTTACCGGGAGCGCGTTAACTTCAAAATAATGGATACTGAGCATTTAAAGTACTCTACGAAATGAAAAAGGCAGGAAAATAACTCACCTGCCTCTAAAGTGTTATTGTGACTCAGCCCACAGCTTGAAGTTTTCTTCACACGTTTCAAGGTGAACTGCCTGTAGAAAATGGTCTTCATGTTTGAACTTTTCTAATGACTTCGATATTTCGAAACATTCTATAGTAATTCCATAGTAATTCAAAGGAAGTACATAAGGGGATTACTATAACATTATATATTTAAGGAAGAACATTGGTTTTATTTTATTTCAATTCTTATTTTATCTTTCTTCTCTACAAAACAACTATAATGCAAAATATACCTCCACCTCCGTTTTTTTTTTACTGTACCTGGCGAAGCGCCTATTATATGGTCGAAGTGGAAAAAGTCATTTTTGCACTATACAAGAGTATGTGGTTCATCGCTATCAAATGAAAGAAAAGTTTCTCTTCTCATTCATTGTTTGGGATGTGAAGGACTGGAGATTTTTGAAACTTTGCCTGAGCCGGAGGATGAAGGAACGGATTTAAATGAATTTGAACTCTGTATAAAGAAACTCGATTTACACTATCTTCCTAAGATTAGCACGATTCTGGAGCGATATCACTTTGGTATGCACGAACAAGCTCCAAATGAATCTTTAGAGTAGTACATTACTGCCTTAAGGAAATTGGCGGCTATCTGCAAATTTGGATTAACGCTTGAAGAACGTATAAGAGATCAATTTATGCTCAAGTGCTCAAGTGACAAGATCAGGCAAGAGCTTTGGAGTAAGGACGATCCGTCTCTACAAGAAGTTGTGACAATTGCCAAAAGTGTGGAACATACCTTAGCATGTGTGGGGGAATTAGAAAAAAACAGATTTCCTCCAGTGAATAAGGTATTTCCTAAAAACGAGCAACAGGAAAATCACGCATTGGTTGCCGAGGGAGGAAAGGATGACACAAAACTAACACAAATTCAGAGACCTAAATTCAAAGATACCAAGTGCTTTCGGTGTGGAAATTTAGGACATTTCGCATCTTTTAAAAAGTGTCCTGCTATTAATGCTATCTGCAAAGTATGTGGAAAACGTGGGCACTTTGCCAAATGCTGTAGGTCACAGAAAGATTCTGCAGTGAAAATGATACAGGATTGCATATTGATGGTTGATGAGCAAGGGAAGAAGAAGAATTATCCGAGAGACACTGTAACAATGTGTGGTATTAAGTGTGAACTTCTCTTTGATTCTGGAGCATGGTTAACGTTGATGTCAAATGAAATAATTGATAAATATTTGAGTAACAATGTAAAATTGGAAGATCCTGATGTAGTCCCAGGGGGCTATGGAGGTCAAACCATAGAGCTAAGGGGATACTTTGAATCCGAAATTATCTTCAGGTCGAGTTCCATTTATGCCAAGATCTATGTTCCAGTAAAAGGGGACAGCGTCTTAAGCTGGCCCCATCAAAGAGAACTCAAGGTCATCTTAGATCCTAATAATACCACACCTTTTTTACTCAAAAAATACTTTCTTAAGAGTATTAATGATGTGTGTGAAATATCTACAGATGTTAATAAGGAAAGTGTACCAAACTTTGTGCATGAATTCAAGGATGTGTTTAGTGACACTCTAGGGTGTCTCACCAAATATGTACATCACATCAAACTTAAGGAAGGTGCAATTCCAGTGGCTTGTAAGGTGCGGCCAATACCGATATCTGTGAGGGATGATGTGGAGAAAGAGTTGAATAGTCTATGTCAGAGTGGGATCATTGAACCTGTTGAGGCTTCAGAATGGGTTTCTCCCATTGTGGTTGCACGTAAGCCCTCGGGGGATATCAGACTGTGTGTCGACTTAAGGAATCTTAATAAGGCTGTTGTGAGTGATTTATTTCCACTTCCAAATATCACAGAAATGGTTACTCTTTTGCATGGTGCTAAGTATTTTAGTACATTAGACTTAGCCTCAGCCTATCATCAGGTGAAGCTTCATGAAGATTTAAGGGATCTCACTACGTTTATCACTCCTTTTGGAACGTTTAGATATATAAGGATGCCGTTTGGGCTGGTATCAGCCTCATCGGTGTTTCAAAGGTTAATGCATGATCTATTTAGTTCAGAGAAAGGTGTGAAATATTTTCAAGATGACATTCTGGTGTATGGGCGACCTAGAGAAGAACATGAAGAAAGGGTTAGGAGAGTGTTAAGTATTCTAAAAAGTCATGGACTCACGTTAAAGCTTAGTAAATGTTGTTTTGGTAAGGAGGAAATAGAGTATTTGGGACACAGAATTACTTCTACTGGTCTATACCCTAAACAAGACTTAATAGAAAGTATTTTAAGACTACACTCACCAAAGAACAAAGAGGAATTGCAGGCTTTCTTTGGTATGGTTGAGTTTCATGGAAAGTTTCTACCTAACTTAGCTATGAAAACAGAAAATATGCGGAGATTACTGAAAAAAGGTATTGAATATGTATGGAATGATTTGTGTGAAAATGAGTTTGTGGTTGTGAAAAAGCAATTGACTAATGTGGGTTGTTTGAAATCGTTCAATCCCAATGAGTTGAGTATGATCATGACTGATGCTAGCACAAGAGGTTTAGGGGGTGTTCTCTTACAGAAAGGAGAAGGACAAGATTGGAAACCGGTTGTGTATTGTTCGCGAACTTTAAAAGGGTCAGAGGTGAATTATTCTACAATTGAGAGAGAAGCGTTAGGTGTTTTTTGGACTGTAAACAAATTCAAAAATTTTGTATGGGGAAGGCTCTTCCATGTTTATACTGACCACAAACCTTTGATTGAAGTTTTCATGAAAAACGGTCTTGACCAAATTTCTTCCAGGATAAGTAGGTGGGTGGTTAATCTTCAAGATTTCAATTTTCAAATGTTTTATGTTCCGGGAGCTTATAATAATACAGCTGACTGTTTGTCCAGACTTGCATCGGTTTCAGAAGAAAATTTGTGCGATAGCCAGGAAAACAATTTCAGTGTGTGTAGTGTTACGGAAGAAATTATTGGCCATGATGACTGGGTTCGTGCAGTTGCAAATGATTCAGTTTTGCAAAAAGTATGTGATTTCCTTAAGGACAAATGGGACTTTGATGATTTAAGGAGTTCTAATATTTTAAAAACATTCTGGAAGATAAGGGATGAGTTGTCAGTTTCAGATGATCTATTGTTTCGTGGTGGGATATTAGTGGTACCGAGTACATTAGTTGAGAAGATCATTCAACTTGGTCATAGTGGTCATCAGGGCATAAGTAAAACCAAAGCTAGGATTCGTATGAACTATTGGTGGCCTGGGATGGATTTATGTATTGAAAGAGTAATTAGAGACTGCTCTGACTGTTGTAATAGCGATAAAATCTACAAAACGAGAGTACCTTCGATGGGTGTTAGGAGTTTGTCGAACAGGCCCTGGGATGTTGTGGCTATAGATATTGTTGGACCTATCAATGGTAAAGGTGGAAGCAGTTATATTTTGGTTTTAATTGATCAATTTTCCAGGTGGGTGGAAATTGGTATAGTTAGTAGTGTTGAAACTGAGAGAATAATCAGTCTTCTGGAAGACGTTTTTGCTCGAGAGGGTTTTCCCAATGCCATCCTGACTGATAATGGTCCACAATTTGTGTCCAAGGAAATGGAATGTTATCTGAAGAGATTGGGGATTAAGCACAAGTTGTGCTCATTGTATCATCCTGAAGGGAATGGTATTGTTGAAAGGTTTAATAGGTGTGTGAAGGAGTGTGTGCAGTTGGAAGTAGCTGCAGGGAGATGTTGGAAGGAAGGGCTGAGAAAATTCTTGATAGCTTATCGTTTTACCCCACATGTTACGACAGGATCTGTTCCCTTTGAATTATTCAGGGGAAGGAAACCCAATACTATGCTTGTTCCTGGTTGGGTTACTGGGGGTAAGGATAAAGCTGTTTCTTGGTCTCATGGAGAATAGGATAGGACGTGTGAGAAAAAGTCAGTGGAGAAAAGGAAGGAGTACTTTGACGGAACGAAACGTGTTTGTGATGTGAAAGTGAATGTGGGTGATGAAGTTTTGGTTAAGAGACCTGTTTTGGGTAAGGGTGAAAGCAAATTTTGGGGTCCGTTTAGTGTAATGAAATTGTTCAAAAATGCTGTAAAAGTCAATGATGGCTGTATATGGAATCTCAATCGTATTGTGATCTCGAAGAGGAAAAGTATTTGATTTTTCAATGTGTTCTTACTGTATCTTGTTTTATAGTTTGTAATCATATTGTAGAGGATAGTTTATTCTTGTGTTCAATGTTTATAGTTTATGATATTAATTTTCTGTTTTTGTTTTGTTTTCTTTGGGGGGAAGGTGTGTGGTATTTCCATCTGCAGTTTATGTAGCCCATCCATCTCTTTTCATGGAATGCTTCTGGAGACATGGAATGTGAGGATGGAGATTCTAGTGGGTGGTTAAGGCTGGGCAGAGGAGGAAAAGGATGTGAGGAGAGCTGTGGGCTGATTATCTGTGGATGGGATATTTATTCAGGATTTAATAAAAGACAACAGAGCACATCGACTATGGATATCTTTATTACAGTCATGTCAACAGTATCAATTGTTAATTCATCTATCATGTCATGGGTGAGATCATGACCACTTTGTTTATGGGCAACTTATGTTTTTTATGTCAGTGGTGTTTGTTAAAACCTTTCTGTAGTAAGACCTATTTATGTTCAATTAAGCTTATTGAGAGCTACTAATGTTATCAGTACTGTAATAGTGACCATATCAGACAAGATTAAATTACTGGCCCCCACATACAAGATTACTGAAAGTGATAATTTCAGTACATAAGGCATGGCTGCCAGCAGTAATATAATAAGCCTTTCTCAATATGTTATGCCTCCACATGGGCAATACATAACAGCCATAGTTGCAATGCCTCGGGCATCAAGGTAATACCATTTGTAAAACGTCTCCCCAATGCCACATTACTTAATACTCAAATAACAGCTTTAAATATACATTAGAAATGTAGCCATTTTTCTCCAAATATCGGCTTTTGAGTTCTGAAAACAGACATATGTTCATCTTGAATATGCACTCTTCATTTTGGTATACGTATTTTAATTCAACCAAGCAAAAGCTTACAATTTAGAAGGCTGGGCTGCACTCATTAGAGCTACTTACAGGTAGCTGGAGACCTACTAGCAGCTCACAAGCTACTCGTTGGAGAAACCTGCTATAGAACCATAACTGTCTAATTGCAGTAGATTGCTTTTCCTTAACTAAAACTTCTCTTTAAATTTTTCCAGTGAATACGAGTTATAGGTGGGTGAGCCAAGGCTGGTATAAGCCTGGCACAGATCGAAGGTCCGGTAGTTGTCTGCATCGGGGACCCAATTTAATTATGAGTCACAAATGAGCCAGGACATCACACTCTATCTCCAACAGTTACATACGCCTGAACACATAATAAGTGAGTAATTTATGTAATATTCCGCAGAAGTATGCTATTCTTCCTTCCACACCAAACATTTGTCACAGACTGAACATTCATTCTCCAGATAATGCTCATAAATAGGTGGGTATAGACATGCATTTAAGCAATTAAAGAGAATATTTTTTTTTTGCCTATATCCCTCCACCATACTCTCTTGAATAAAGCTACAATACCAAGATGAGTGCAGCATCCAGCTGCAACAAAGACACTGCCCCTGCCCGTAGCAAGCCTTCTCTAGCTTTTCTGCAGCTGCAGACAAAAGTAACTTTCTATCCAATGACTGCAAGCAAACTCTCCATAGTATCCCCTGCACCGCACACATGCTCAGGAGAAAGGCCTGTGGCCTCAGGGCTGTACGACAAAATTTAATGAACAGCAATATTGTGACACAAGAATATTGTGCCAAAAATATAGTTTACAAAAATATTGAGTTTACATATTTTGTATGTAAACTACCAGAATATTATGTCAAAAATATTGAGGTACAGAGTAGTGCCTAAAAACGGTAATAATATTGAAATTCAAATAAGTAATGCAAATAACATACATATATGTGAACAAGGCCACAAGGCCGAAATATGTTGTTATGCAGGCTGTGTACCAATAAACTAAACTACTAGAATTAGCACTATGCCGTAGGTGCGTGCATATAGTATTTTGGATGGTGGATTTATTTACTTGTTGGTTTCCACAGCAGGAGTGCGACACCCTCATTGGGCAATGTGTGCTGTGGAGGCTTTGATGTGTGATAATATATATGTATATATATATCTATATGAAAGAAAAGATGTCCTGATCTGCGTGTTACGGCGCACTTAATTCTCCGGTGGTGCTGGTTTGAGGCAGGACAACCATATTTTCAAAAAACAAGATTCTCTTTCTGTTTTAGCAAGAGAAAACCGCACTCTGTCGTTGTGCCAAAAATACCTTAACTTTTAATACATTAGTGAGATCATAAACAAACAAACAGGAATCCCCTGACGCGTTTCGGTCTCACCAGACCTTGTTCACAGGTGTTTCCTGTGTGCTAATTTCGGCGCTTAAAATAAAGTACTCCAAAGTAACAGAAAAAATACTCAAGTTACACCACTTATCAAGAGTTACTCCATAACATCACTAAATATATATACTTTAACAAAGAAAAATTAAACGTTTTTCTATATACATATTTACCAAATTGTAACAGTGTTTTGACTATACATTTGTATATATGGGTTGAGCCCAATTACAGATCATGGTGAGATCTGATTGTCTGTCAGCATGTCAGCCAGGAAGTGCTGGTAGCCATCTTGGGACAAAAATACATGATAGTACCCGATTGAAATGCACTTTAGGGAATGGCAGGTTTTGGGAGTTACAAAAAGGAGAACGTATAAATGGTGATAACAGATTTTAGTTACAATATAGATAATTTGTTGATGGTTCCGTACTAATTTTAGGAATTGTGGTGTTTTCTAAGGTGATTTTACCCTGTGAAAAAGCTTTCTGCTGGGATTTCATGAATCATGTTGAGAGAAAACTGTTTTCACATGATTTTCCAATAGGGTTATGGAAGGTGCACCAGAAGCTAAAATGAGACCATATGTTCTGTAAATTCACACTATCTTTCTCAGTCATATGAGAATGAACTAAGACATTCCCAGTAAAACATGTACTTCCAAAAGGAGCAGCCTGTCAGTTGATTCCCTTGTGTTCCACTGCAGCCTCTCAGAGTGTTCTGAAGAACAACTAGAGCACCAGCAGTCTTACCTATGACAAAAGTGTGGCACACCTGAAGCCATTTTGATTGAATCAAACTGGTAAACCTTAAAACATTTAATTTAGAAAGGAACAAAATTAGTGAGTTCATTTTGTTATAAAAAATTATGGTTAGTCCTGAAGGAAGAAAAACTAGGACAAGTTTTAAGTGAGCTCCTAAAAATCTTCTACTATTTCATTAAAATATTCAGACATGCAGATTGAAACATGCACTTTCAACACCAGTAGCAGACTGCCAGTTAACTCCCTGCTGATCAACAGGTTTACTACAGTGTTCTAATGAGTGCTAACATTCTGAATTCATGCCAAAAGTGTGGCACGTCTGAATGCCATCTTGATGGAACAAAGTGGAAAACTGTAAGCATTTTCTTCTGAGGATACTGTACTAAATGAGGAAATAAAAGATTTTCTAGGTTACGCGTCAACAATTTTCAATTTTATTAAGGGACATGGAAGCGAGGATTATGCTTCTCTTTCGTTTACTGGAATTTTCAGCAGCCAATCAAAATAAGTAAATGATTCAAACTACAATACCCATGAAGTATAATCACATCACATGCCCCAATCACCAGGAATTATCATTTTGTATAAATACAGACTGTCCCAAACTCGAGTCCTCTTTTTTTAAAAGAACAGTCTCAACATTATGAACTCCCCAGATCCCAACGGGGATACGTGCCATACAGAAAAAACCTCACATCTTCCCAAAAAACACTGAAGCTCAACCGGAGTTTGATTAGGAATGACAATCCGACCAGCAGGAACCGAAGAAGGTCATCATCACCAGAGCCTCATCCTCCGAAATTGCAGGAAAACACACACCGGAGTATTCTTGATATCGGCCTTCTGGTCACTCCCTGAATTACAAAACCTGATTGTAACCTCTTCAAATGGTAACATGGTGAATGCAGTCATGCATACTATACAATAACAATGATAAGGGTAGGTGAATATTCAAGGTCATAATGAAAAAACATGAAAAACAGTGTCATAACGTGTATCATACCACAGTAACATATATTTGGGTGGGATAATCCTCACCTTCATGTCATTAATAGAATTGAAAATTCTTGATGCGTGAGCTAGAACATTTTTTATTCCATGACAGGACCGGAGGCTCAGATTATGCTTATTCAAAGCTGTCTCACCACCACAGAGTAACATCAACTATCGGTTTATGATAAAAGCTTCGGAAAGTAGACTTGGATGACCAATTGGCCGCTGTCATAATGGTGACCAAACATGAACCAAAAGCATAAGCCTTTGAAGCAATGGCTCCTCTAGCCGAATGTGCTCAAAACATGGTATCAATATCTGCTTCATCCAGTAACCATCTCATCCACCTGTCTAAAGTGGCTGTTGACACAGGCCTATAAGGCTTCTGCAGGGCAATCAACAGTCTATATTCATCTGTAACTGTCTTGTAAGCTTTCAAACATTGCACGACACACAAATGTCAAGAGCACACACATCTGAAACTCTCTTGCATGAAATTAAACAAAGCAACATTGGCAGTTTTGCGGAGATTGGTTTCTGGGATAGGTATTGATTTTCAGGCCAATTTTCTAAAACCTCAAAACTATATTAACATCACAAAGAGAGGTGTATTAGGGTTTTGTAGGAACTTAAAGTCGACTCCCTTTCATCACTTTGCAAATTAGGTGATGTCCCCCCCAGGTTTACCGTCTACAGGAACTTGACCAGTGGAAGTGGTGGACCTAAAATTATTAACAGTCCTGTATACTAGCCCTGAAGCTGCGAGTTCTGATAAAAATTCACACTCATGCAAGGGAAGCCACCACAGGATCAAGACTTTGCAAGTAACACCAATCACTCCATCTCTTTCAAGCTGAGGCATACATTTTATGGGTACGCATTGCTCACACTTGTCTAAGGAAGTCCGCAGCTTGTTGGAAAATGCCTTGTTGGAAAATGCCTGGGGTGTTCCATCTTTCCCTGCAATCATCCAGGCCATCAATCGCAGGTTTCCCTAGAGGATCAAGGGATGTGGAAATCCCTTAGGATTCAGCTAAACATTTGGATTGGGAAGAAGAGGAATCCGGGGAGCACAAGCTAACATGAGGGTCACGGGGAACCAGGGCTGATGCCCTCCAATAGGGAGTCAGAAGGATGAACTCCGCCTTCCAGCATCTGACCTGAGACAAAACTCTGGGAATCATGAGGCACGGGGGTAAGGCATATCCCCGAAACTGGAACCAGTCTGGTGAAAGGCATCCGTAGCCAAATCTTGCAGATCAGGGTGCCAACTGAAGAAGCTTGGGGGTTGGTGGTTGAAACGTGATGTAAAAAAAGGCCCACTTGGCAGGGACCCCACAGGTTGTGAATCTGCTGGAAGATCAAAGGATCCAGTTTCCAGTAGCTGGAATCCTTCAGATATTGGGAATTCCAATCCGCTATTGTGTTCTTGGACCACAGTAAATATTCCGCCGTAATGGACAGATGGTGAGAAATCCTTGGCAATCTCCACCAGAAGTCTGGATTTTGTCCCCCTCCCCAATTTGTTGACATATCGGACCACTGACACGTTGTCCATTCGCAATAGGATGCAACAGTCAGTCTTCTTGGGTGACAGGCTCTGATGGCGAAGGAACCTGTCAGAAGTTCTAGACAGTTGATGTGGAGACCCAATTCTCTCTCTGATCATCGACCACCCATTGTGACCAAACCACATCTGGCTCCTCAGCCCCATCTGCTGACATTCGATTCTATCACTGTCTCTTGGAAGGAGCCAAAGATGGCTCTGCCATTCCAGGACTCCATGTGCTGTAGCCACCACATAATTTCCCTCCTGACTTCTTGGGACAGGGCAATTAGTTCTGAGTAGGTCATACCATTCCCTAAGTGTTGAATCTTTAGCCTCTGAAGGGCTTGATAATGTAGAGGACCCGGGAAAATGGCTTCGTTAGATGCTGCCAGATGGCCCACAATCCTGATGCTTGACCTCAAGGATACAGTCTGTTTGGATAATGCAGACCTCAGTTTTCTCTTGATATGGCGAATCTTCTGGGCTGGCAGGATCAAGAGGGATAGGACGGAGTCTATTTGAAACCCAAGAAAATCTATCCTCTGGGAAGGTTCACAGAGGGATTTTTGGGCATTGATAAGGAATCCCAGCTCCTCTAATCAGTGGATGGTCCAAAAGAGATGGATCCGCAGAATCTGGGGAACTTGCACCATAAACAAATCATCTAGGTAGATGATCAGATGATCTCCGCAAGCTCTGAGAGACTTTATCACAGGTCTCATCAGCTTGAAAAAACACCTCTGGGCTGATGGCAGCCCGAACGGGAGAGCTTTGAATTCCAGGCAACGTCCTTGCATTTGGAATTGTAAGAACCTCCTGTGAGGCGAGCAATGGGCACTGCTAGGTAAGTGTTCTTGAGGTCCAGCTGGACCATACAGTTGCCCTCTAGCAGGATGTATTTTACCATGCGGATTGCCTCCATTTTGAAATGTCTGTACAGAATCCAGCAGTTGAAGTCTTTGAGGTTTAGGGGACGACAATGGTCCCGCCCTTCTTTTCTACCAGAAAAATAGGGCTGAGGAAGCCTTGCGGCTGTGGCGTGGAGAAACAAACCACCCCTTTGTGTAACAAAGCCTGAATTTCTACATCTATAAAATACTTTTCTACTTGGGAAAAAACACCTGCCTTCGAGGGTTGTACTGTGTGGGAGTACTGTAAAACTCCAGTTTGTTTTCAGCACCCAAGGGTTGCCAGTAATTTGTCTCCAATTGTTGAGAAATAATACCACTCTGCCCCCTAAAGCCACCTCTGAATAATGGATAAGTCTTACCAAAGTATCCGGAGTCCTGAATAGCTCCTTGCTGACCTCTGCGAAGACCACGTTGAAAGCGGGGACTGCCACCCCTAGGTCATGTAGGGTAAAATGTGGATTCTGAGGAGTCGCCTTGCCAAGCTCCTCTTCCTCTGGGGTAATACACTTGCTGAGGGCTTGAGTAGAAGTCTCGGCCAGGAACACGCCCTCCATAATGTCCGGCCCTGACAAAAAGGCCTCTGTTGAACACTTTATTTAGGGTTATTTGTGCTTTATTGAGGGTGGAGTAAGTGGAGCAAAATATTGCCAGTTCTTTCACTAAAGGACCCCCAAACAGAAGTCCCTCTGCCACCGGGCACGCCTCAGAAGAGGCTAGATCGATAAGTTTGGGATCAATCCTAATCAATATTGAATGTCTGTGTTCAGTAGACACGGCGCAGTTTGTATTACAGAGTTGGCAAATGGCTCTTTGTGCACAACCAATAAGAACATCAGCATCAACAAAGGAATTAGAGTCTTTAGCGTAGTAGGCTATTTCGAGGATTTTGGTTAATGGGCTGACATGTCTAGGAGTTTGTATTGGCAGGTACGCCAAGCCCGGTCAAGACTCTTTTTGGGGTCCTTAGCATATTTTTACATAGAAGTGACCATAGTAGGGTCAACTTCAGGAGTGCCTATGACCTTTACCTCCAAGTTAGGCCTGGCAATTTAGCTTTTAGACTTAAAAGGCCCTCCCACTCTAGGCCGGTGCATGTTCAATGTTACAACCTGAGGCTTTCCAGCAACGGGCCGTCACAAGGGGAGTTAAAATCAATATAGGCCCATATTCTCAATGAGCGCATGGCAGAGGCGAGCGCAGACTGTAATGAACTGGCGTCTCCCGGCTCGCTCAGCAACATGCACGTGAGAACAAAGGCAGATGAAAGAGAGCTGCACTCTAAGAGGAAACATGTCTGCTCCCCACTCCACCGAGACAATAATGCGAACTGTGATGATTCCCGCCAAGCAAACGTAAACACAAACTCCACTTCTAGCAAGCGGGAGCATGAAAACTGCTCCGCTTCCTGGGAGTGGAGTTTTCATCTGCCTCCCGACCCGCTGTCATGCGTGCAGGGAAACAGATGAAAGTTTGCTCCTGCATGCAGGGAGCTACATATTTAGTGCAGTGTGCAGGAGCAATGCCGGCTCCAACATGAAGCAGGGAGCTGGCTGGAACCCCAAGGGGCCTTTAGGCTCCCCCCACGGTCCCCATCAGAGTGATGGCAGTATTCGTGATGCAAAGGAATAAGATCTTATCTCCGGCAAACAAAGAAGCACTTCTGTAAAGTCAAAATCATCCTCACATCTTGCCGATGGTCACGGCAAACCATGGGTGTTTTTTTTCATGAAGTTCCATCCTGAAAAGCTTTTTGATGAAGACGCTTGAAGAACAATCACATTGGCAAAGTTACAGACACAGAAGCTCTCTGGAGACAATATCACGGTGTCCTTTACACAGCAGTAGTGTAGGAGATGTGCTATACATTTACCAAAAAGGTAGCACTTACTCATTAACCAGTAGAAAGTACTCCAGTTGAGTAGACATTTTGCAAAAAATGGTGTCCTCTTCTTGGATAAATACACAGGGCAGGATTCATTCTGGCACAATGCTCATTTCATAGAAATTAAACCTCAATGGGAAGCACTTACAGATATAAACAAAGCAGGTGCCCAAGTTGAGGCTCCACTTTTGTAAAGTACTAATCATTCTAACTTCTTGTGCATGGCCAAGGCAAAGCAAGTGTGTCTTCTCTGTATTTCCACCTTGAAAAGATATCTGAATTTCTTGATGGAGGGGTTTGCTAACTAAAAAGACCCTGAGCACATTTCCTGCTGATTTTGGAGACGCGTTCTTGATGCAGAGGGATAAGATCACATCTACACCAAACAAAGAAGCACTTCATGCATGGTGTGACACTGGGTGGCTATAGGGCCTGTGCCCAAAATCCTGCCGCATATAGCCAAAAGCCCCATGTGGCCTGGGTGGTTATAGGGGGTAGGTCCCATGCATGCTGTAGGGTTGGTTGGCACCTCAGTTTTGTCTCAGCCATATGCAAATCAGTCTTGGCCCTACTCCTCATTGGAACAGTCCAGCCTGAACTGACAGGCCAGGTCCTTCCTGAACTGGAACACAAGCAACCTTGGTTTTGCCTTCGTTAGGGCTCTTCATCCAAGTATGACTTGGTTCCAGTGGCAAAGTGAGCCCAGGAGCCACGTCTGGGCGTACTCGGTGCACCTAGGGTGGCAAATGCAAAAAAAGCTAGGTGATGGAGGGAATGCTTGAATTAATGTCAGCCACTGGCAATTGCTTGGGGCCCTATCCCAATCCAATGTTTTTTAGCCCACCATGCCTCCTGAGGTTGGACCCAGCCATGTGCAAATCAGTTTTGACCCTAGTCCTCATGGGGAAAGAAAGTCCAGACCAAACTTCCAGGCCAGGTCCTCCCTGAATCAAAACACAAGCAACCTAGGACCAGTTTCACCCTAGTCAGGGCTCTTCAGCCATGTACCACTGGCACAGTCAGCCAGGGAAGCACATCAGTCATAACTGGCGCACTTAAAGTGGCCAAGGCAAAAACAACAAGGTGATGGATGGGATGCTTGAATTAATCTGCGTCACTGACAATTGCTTGGAGCTGCATCTCCAGCCATAATTTTGTGCCCATCATGCCCACCTCAGTTTGGACCCAGCCATATGCAAATCAGTCTTGACCCTGCTTCTCATGGGAACAGTCCAGCCCGAATTGCCAGGCCATGTCCTCTCTGAACCTAAACAGAAGCAACTTCGGTTTCATCCTAGTTAGTGCTTTTCAGCTAGCAATAGCTTGGTTCTGTTGGCACAGTGAGCCCAGGACCCACGTCTGGGCATAACGGGCGCACTTAGAGCAGTAAATGCAAAGACAGCAAGGTGATGGATGGAATGCTTGAATTCATCCACACCAATGGCAATTGCTTCGGACTACATCCCAGTCCATACTTTTGGGCCCACCATGCCACCTCAGTTTGGACCCAACCATGTGCAAATAAGTCTTGACCCTGTCCTCATGGGAACAGTCCAGCCTGAACTGCCAGGCCAGGTCCTTCCTAAACTGGAACACAAATAACCTAAGACCGGTTTCACCTTAGTTAGTGCTCTTTAGGCAGATATAGCTTGGTTCCAGTCACACAGTGATCTCAGGACCCACATCTGGGCATACCTGGAGGACTTAAGTTGGCAAACGCAAAAAAAACAACATGATGGATGGAATGCTTGAATTCATCTCAGCCACTGGCAATCACTCAGGGATGCATCCCAATCCATCATTTGTTTTTGCCCACCATGCTACCTCAGTTTGTGCAAGTCAGTCTTGACCTTGCTCTTCATGGGTACAGCCCAGCCAAAATTGCCAGGCCAGGTCCTTCCTGAACCTTAACACAAGCAACCTAGGGCCCGTTTCGACCTAATTAGGGCTGTTCAGCCAGGTGTATCTTGGGTTCAGTGGCGCAGTGAGCCTGGACCCATGTCTGGGCATACCTGGCACACTTAGGGCAGCAAATGCAAAAACAACAAGGTGGTATTTTCAGCGGCTGAGATTAAGTCAAGCATTCCATCCATCACCTTTTAGTATACTTTGTTATGTAAATCTAAGTGGGACGGGTATGCCAGACATGGGTCTCATGCACGCTTTGTCACTGGAACCAAGCTATACCTGGTTAATGAGCCCATAAGAAGGGCAAAAACGCTCCTGGGTTGCTTGTGTTCCTTATCATGGAGGACCTGGCTTGGCAGTTTGTGCTGGACTGCTCTCATTGGAGCAGAGTCAAGGCTGATTTGCATATAGCTGGGTCCAAACTGAGGTGGCATGGTGTGCAAAATAACAAGGATTGGGATGCAGCCTGAGTAATAACCTGTCACTGAGATTAATTCAAGTATTCCATCCGTCATTTTTGTATACTTTATTACGTCATCCTAAGTAGATGGGTATGCCCAGATTCTGGTCTTGTGCACACTGTGTCATTAGAAACAAGCTATACCTGGCTGATGAACCCACATCAAGGGTGAAACTAGACCTGGGTTTCTTGTGTTCTGGTTCAGGGAGGCTGGACTGCTTACATTGGAGCAAAGTCAAGCCTGTTTTGCATATAGCTGGGTCCAGACTGAGATGGCATGATCTGCAAAATAATGCTGGATTGGGATGCAAACCACAGTAATTACCAGTGCTGAGATTAATTAAAGCATTCTATTAATCACCTTTTGGATATTTTAACCTGAATGGAAGCAACATTCGCAGTTGAAGGATACCAGTCAACCAATCAGAACATTGTGAGGTCAAACTGCTCTTGGATGGGGCAAAAACATGGATAGGGAGGAATACCACTGAATTAAGAGGAGACCACTGAGATAGACAAGAAAGCCATCCTATCATGAACAAGGGACTGACCCAAATCTCACTCTCTGTACATTGGAAACAATATTTATGGCTAACTAACACTTGTATTTCATAATACCATTCTCAATGCTACAACAGTATAATATTAAATTATACCTACCAGTTTAATTGCTGCTGTACCAGTAAAACAATTGTGTTCTTTAAAAAAAGGGGTCCAACAATGTTCTCTGAATACTTCAAAATAAGCTACAGTCCAATACATTAAGAATCCATGTAAAATAATTATTTAAAAAAAACAGAAACATTTTCTAGCATAATCTTTGATATTGGTTTTAAATCCTCCTAGTTTCCACACTGAATTAACCACTACTCGTAACCTAAGAAAACAATCTTTTTTGGTTGGATCAGGAAAGAGAGATACATTTTACAGTATTTGGTGAGCCCAATGCTCTAAAGCCTATGCTACCAAAGATTTTTCATTAAAATGTGCTCTATCAAGACAAAGGTTATCCAGAGGCACAGACTTTATTTTTGACCAATTTTATCCTTTGACTAGGGGTCATCCTTGAGAGTAAAATAAAAAATTATGAAAAAATGACTTTTTACTTTACCAAATCAATGCTCCTAATATAACTCTCAGGGATGCCCCAAAAGCAAAACTTGGAGTGCTTAATCTGATTGAAATCTGTTACATGTTATTTTGCTAATATGACTCACAACATAACCTTAGCTCTGTTCTGAACATGGAAGAAAAATGGCTTTTTCACCCCTTACTTCAAGCTCAGAATATCTTTTAGGGCCGTGGGGTCTACCACCTTCCTGGGGCAAGAATAGACTATTAAGTGGTAGGGCTGTGCACCCATCTACAAAAGATTATGGACCTCATTAAGAGCTTGGCGGACCATCGACCGCCATGGCTGCAGCGGTGGTCCGACTACTGTCGGGTTGGTGGTGGGACCGCCTGATTACAAGTCATGCGAACCTATGGAGAAAAGACCGCTGCGGTCCTACCAGAACCACCAGGCAGCACAGACTGCCATGTTCACGAGTCGGCACAAAAATGCTGGCGAAGCCTGTGTTTCTGTTTAACACATTATGAGGTTGTACACCAACCACCATCTGCACAATGTCGAAGTTCAAGTCAACAAAGCACATACAACTCAAACTGAATGGACATGCCTCTACATGAACTAGCTGCAAGGTACAAACAGGGAAATGGACACATGCACAGCCAATTGCAAACAAAGGTAGCACAACTGAACACACTCCATGACTGCACAAACAAAACTCGAGCTGACACACATCAGATGACTATATAATCCATATATTAGGTGGACACGTCTAACACTATACATGCTCACATTAGACAACACAAGATTAAATATTTACTATACCAAACAGTACACAATACCATGACACCACCATTGCATTTACACCCAAATATCCCTACACTCAACATATACTCTTGGGGGACACCAACACTGCCCACAAAGTCAGATATTGCAAACAACAGCAAAAAATCAGCAAACAGGCTGAAACACACACAACTGTAGGCAGACAACAAAAGTCACTCAGGGACAACATAAAGGTATAAAAAGGAATTGCAGGACTAATGTGTGCCCATAAAACAACAAGTGTTTGGATCTATTCCAAATTCTAACTTCAAATAGTCCAATGCCATTGGCCAGTCCAAATATATGTCCAAATAGCATAGTATTGTGCCAACACGTGACTCCTAACTGTCAGGGAACCTCCACAGCCATGGGCATCAAGTGGGTAGGCAGGCACCTCAGGGATCATCCTGGAAAGGGGGTGGATTTTGGGAGCGGGGTTTGGTCTTGGGTTTGGGAGTGCTGGTCTGCTGTTTTGGGGGGGTGGGCCTCTTCTTGAGGGAAGAGGTATGGGTGCTTGCAGGGGAGCAGGGGGGACTGGGGGTGGAAGGGAGGGGCTAGGATCTGGGTGGGGGCCTCTTGGGTTTTAGACAGGGGGATGGAGGGAACAGGGAAGGTCAAGGCCAAACAAAAAACTTTCTTAGTTACATAAGGATGGTCATCAGAACGGGGCAGGGATTTAGAGGTCAAGGGAGTGGTTGTTTGCTGCGCTGGTGTGGGTGTTGTGGGTTCGCGCTTCTGGGAGGTATTCTTGTGCTTGTGTGCTGTGTGTTGGGTGGGTGAGTGAGTGGGTTTGTGTGTCTTGGAGGTCTGGGAGAAGGAGGTGCTTGGGGATATTTGTGTGTCTGTTGGAGTGGTGACTGCAGGTATGCTGGATGTGGTGACTGTCTGTCTGTTGTTGTGGTGCCTGGAGGTATGGTGCTTGTGGTAGATGTCTGGAGGTCTGCTGAGGTGGTGTCTGTGGGTATGATAGGTGTGGTGGATGTGTCACTGACTATTGGTGTGGTGCTTGTGGGTATGCTGGATGTTGTGTGTGTAATGTTGGGGATGGTGGGAGTGTCTGGGGAAGTGGTGACTTTTGTTGTGTCTGTGGGTGGTTGTTTGATTGCAGGCCAGTGTGTTTTGTGGTGATTGTGTTTGTGTGTGCTGCTCTTGCTTGTTGCTGTGGATGCATGCATACCTGCCTGTGTGCTTTGGGTAGGTAGGGGAAGGGGGGATTTGGATTGGGAAGAGGGAGGTGGAAGTGGAGTGTGATTGAAGGTGGGGGGTAACTTGCTGCCGTCAGTGAGAAGGCCTGAGCTTGAAAAGACCTCTGTAGGCCAGCCATTGCACCATAAATGCCTTCCAGAAATGCATTTGTCTGTTGTAGTTGAGTTGCCAATCCCTGGAAGGAATTCACAATGGCGGACTGACCCACAGAAATACTTCTCAGGAGGTCAATAGCTTCCTCACTGAGGGCAGCAGGGGTAACAGGGGCTGTGGTGGAGGTGCCTGTAGCAAAGGAGATGCCCACCCTCTTGGGTGAGCAGGCATGGCCAACTGGGTGGGGAGCAACAGGGAAGGTGGCAATAGAACGGGGGTGGCGGACAAAGATGGTACAGGGGGATGCCGTGATGGGTCCACCACCACTAGGGAGTCTCCACTGGAGCAAGAATCTGATGATGAGGATGTCACAATCTCCACTGTGGCACTCCCCTCGCCCTCCAGGCCACTGGGTCCCTCTGTGTCGGTGGTCTCTTGACCCTAGGTCTCATGGCCAAATGCTGCCCCTCTCGGCTGTGCCCAGTCTCCTTCGCGTGCTTGTGCTGATTCTGTAAATACAATAGAAATAGGGTCATAATGTCCATGAGCACACTTGAACAACAGGTCTGATTAGCATGCACTTCCATGATGTCAAGCAGGCCCCAGCAACAAACTCCACCTAAATGGCACATACATGTGCCATACCATATGCATGCATGCCATATGAACTGTCAACAGTTACCAACAGGAAAATCAAGATCTCAGACTACTTCATTTGCATGGCTCAAGTTGTGCAATCACAATACCCATTCAATAAGTAGGATACACCATCACCCTCAAACTTTTGCCCCATGGAGTAGACCTCAGTCACCTGTTGTCACACGATAGTAGGCCAATGCCAAATGCATTTCCACAGATCCCACACAAGGTCACACACAAATCTATTTGTCACATACATGATGACCCTCCAAAAAGAAATGATGCTACAAAATCGTGCCATGTCAATGACAAAAGTACAATTTCCTGGAGAAGGTGACATTGAAATACCCATGTCGCACTGGAAACATATCAGAAATGCACACTTCACCAAGTGATATTTGGCCCAATAGAGTCATGGAGGTAGTATTAATGTTGCTCAGATAGGTCGCACATGTGGCATGTAAATGGACACTGTAGACATCATCTGCAATATGTCAGGGAGAGATGTCCCCAAAATACACAACACATTGAATCAGCAAGCCCCAGGATAATCACCACTAATGTCTGGCACGCCTTAAAATGACATAGTCTGAGTGCATCAGTAGAAGCCATTAGTCCTTCGTATGTTGGAGAGACACAAATATGTGTAAGGACTTGTGGAAACCCCTCAACATGTTGCCCAGTGGGAAGCAACATCACTGTCTCCATTTTGGACATGCAAACCCAGATGACTACTGTGGATTAATGCTTGTACCCAAACATGTGATTTCAACATAACTGCAAGTCACCCCATGTTGCTGGCCAACAATCAGGGCACATACCTTTCCCATTACATGTGTAGTGCACTTTTCCACATGATGCCACATAAAGGACATAGATATTCACATTGTGGCTCTAAACCCTAGGTCTACCTATCATATCCCTCATTGCTACTGCAGATTTACATGACAAATGACACCCTATGATGGGTGAGGGTATGTGTCAGTCAACAAACAATGGTGACACTCCAGTCTGTGGCACAACATGAAATGTATCCCCATTGTAAATGTACAATTGCACAGTTTCCCATGCACATATATGTGAGAGAATACAGTCATCGTCCTTTCAACATAGGTAGACCATGCACGAAACAGAAGCTTACAAATGTTTTTCAAAAGGGAAAGGGACATATCCTGACATGCAGCACAAGGAATGATGGCGACAGTGATGGCAGATAAATCATGTCAATGGACATTCACTACTTATGAAGGGAAAATATTGACCTATAGCTGGATCCAAAGAACAATGTAAGCCCTGTCACTTGTATATTGGACATCTTCAAATTACAGAATGGAAGGTGGCAACAACGCTATGGGAGTAAGGGACATGGCATGAGTAAACGACACACATTGACAATGAAGCTATGGGGGTCATTACAACCCCTGGCGGTGCTTCCAGGGGCATTACGACCGCGGCAGAAGCACCGCAGTCGCACCGCCGGGACCGGTGGCTTCCCGCCATATTGCGGTTTCCCGCCACATTGGTCCCGGCGGTTTAAATCACCCAGGGCAGCGCTGCTTGCAGCTCTGCCCATGGGATTACGAGTCCCCCTTCCGCCAGCCTTTTCATGGCGGTAAGAACTGCCATGAAAAGACTGGTGGAAAGGGGAGTCGTGGGGCCCCCCTTTGGTGCATGGGCAGTGCAGGGGCCCCCTGCCACGGCCCCATGGAGCTTTTCACTGTCAGCCGCAACACCAGGTTTCCGCCCGCCGGCCCAGCGGGGTTCTCATAATAGACCCCGCGGGAGTGCGGCCGCATTGGTGGCCGTCCGGCGGTTCAAGGTTGTAATGAGGGCCTAAGTGTACATATGGGTTACATTAATAACTTACCTATGTATCCATTCCTACTTCAATCAAAGGAATGAGGCATTCTGGGCAGGATTTTCCACCACAGCCTCATATTGGCCACAGGATCTGCTGGTGTACAGGGAATGGGCACAGTACCACAGTTCCATAGCCACAGTGGCTCCATCCCAGCCTAGACCCCATACTGGTCTCTTCAGGCTGAGAACCTTCATGACACTCCATTCCCACACTTCCATGCATGACAGTACATCATGTAGCCAATAGTAATTTGGCATGTAGTGTGTGTGGCAACCTGAAGGGAAGAGTGTTTCATAGTATGCCTGCCAAACAACAGATTATCAAGGGCAGATGTGTGTTTAGAAATCTCTGTGGCACCATGCACATTGCTCACATTACTCTCAACTGACTCATATAACATGCATACTCCGCTCATGCTGTCATGCACATACATGTTATCTGACACTTACAACAATCATGAAGGAGATGTCAGTGTATGGCAGTAATGTCTCCTCACCTACTTATGTGCATCCAACACAAGGTCCCATGAACTCAAAAACCTCACACCACACAATGTGCCTGAACTTTACATATGGCACTGGCCACCAATACTTGCACATTACACATCCCATTGATGCCACACAGACTGCAACACCAGGCACATGAGTAGTCAAGCTGGACCACATGACCACATTCTAGCCTGTAAGGGGGGAAAGGATGGTGATGTAAGAAGAAACTGTGCACATTTGGTACCTACCTGCTCCTCTGGTGTACCCTAGAGCTGTTCAGACAGGGGTAGGACCTCATCCACTAGCCTCTCCAGCTCCTCTGGCAAGAAGGCAGGGGGCCCTATCACCTGCTGGACGTGGCATGATTGCTCCCAAAGGCGGGACACAACAGTTCAGGTAGTGGAGGTCTTGCTGGCAGCAGCGTCAGGAGTCACGTGAAGGAATCTGCAGAACATGCCAGTCTTGTCCAACATGTATGCAGTCCTCACTCCCAGCCGATACAGCCATTTGCCCATGACCTCCACTGGCAACAACGTTAGCCCATGACTGTTTCCACGATGGTTGCAAATGTTACAGCCATGACGACTTCCGCTGGCGGTTCCTAATGTCCAGAGGAGCAGGTCAGACAGCCACCATTTTGGAGGCCTGAAATTCGGTACTGGGCTTTATAAACTGCATCAACCCTCGAAAATGTTGTTTTGAGCTCACAACTATGCTTATCCTGTCTTGTCATGTAGGTCCTACTACTCGAACACCATTGTAGTAAGTTGCAGAGCACAGATGGCATTTAACAGTGGGGCACAGTCCACTTCTTCCGATGGTTATTTTGGCGGTCGGGATATCCAGTCACATTTTGATGGGCAATTGTGATGCACATCTTTGAGTTTGGTCCAGATACATGTTGTGGAGACATATGTGGAAAACCTTGGGAGTCACATTTGACCCTTGGGTTCTTTGCAGGTGTGATATGTCATGGTTGCCATGACTATCCCTTCTGAAATGCATTGTCGCATGATACCATTGACATGCATCATGTATGTTGCTGTGGAAAAAATGACTAATGTTAGAAATCATGTCTTGTCATACACCGCATGCCAGTGAACAAGTATACTGCAACGGAAAGAACTTCCATTCCTTCAACGTGCAAGTTGTCTGTTTGGATGATCTCTACATTTCACAGGCCCGTGCCCATTACTGAGGTTCAGCCCATGATTCCTGCAGGATTAATATGGAACAACACCATACCTCAGCTTGTGTCACAACTGTACACAGGGAGGGCCTGGCTGGTTGGTAAGTCACATCTGTCCTGTTTGTGTGTAAAACGTCAGTTGCTTCAATCAGGAAAAGAGGGACTGATTGTCGCACATAGTCCCATTCCTTAACAGGAGATTCCTCATATCCAAATTGTCCTTGGTTGTTGATACCAATAAGGAATCCAGCCACGCCAGGGTAAGTCTGCTTCAATGAAGCCCATGGAAGAACACTGAGGGCAGTGGAGCTGGCTTTTGGGCTCCTGAAGGCCAGATTTAGGTGTCTGGACCAAACAGGTGGAGCCCTCCTCTACTCACCCGGGAAAGTGTGTCATATCACTGTGGCATGCTGCATTTGCCACACCATTGCTCTGAAGAGGAATATTCCGTACATTCCAGAGGAGGGGAACCCTCAGTGCAACTGAGTGAGACTCATGCAATGCCAAGTGGGGTGACAGTGGTGAAGAGGAAGGAGATGACTTGCGGGAAGATCTCATCAATAGCTCCTTTTCATGAGTATAAGTATGTCACGTGATGTAATGACTGTGACTGTACGAAGAACTGTAGTTGTTAGAATGTGTGGAGTAGAGTGTTTGGCAACAACTAGGGTGCTGATACTCTGCAGTATTCAGCCAAGGGGTGCTTGAAGAGTTAGCCTTTGACATATCCCCACCTTGATGTAGCTACTTTGTTTGTATTGGTCTCATTGCAATGTAATTTCCTTTTCAGATGCTTGCTATGTGATTTGTGTAATTAGTATGTTTCAAGCCTCTACTCATTTGTTTGTCTTTGTACAGTGCCCTTCACCATGACATCCTCATTTGGGCATTTCAGAGTTGTGACATTGGCAGGTATCTAATGCAGTTTTGACATACGAAGTGGACATGGATTGTTCCAGGTAATGTAGCTCACCGATTTGGGGTGTATGAGACCTGTGCCAGGGCAACTTGAAGAGTGTTTGGGTGGAAGGTCAGAAATGAACATTGGACTTGTTTAGTGTGCTGTGTTGGGCTGATTGCATCATGTGTGTGATCATGTGGGCATGAAATATGTTGTCATGAATTGGAGGCAAGACATTCACCCTTCACATAAGCTATACTCTATTCTTGTATTACCTGTATGTTGCTGTAGATGTGTTTCAGCACTGCAGGCCACAGTGTATGTAACACAACACTGACATATGTTTGTGTCATAACACCAGATACATGGTCATTGGATTATGATGGGCCTGTGATCAGGGACTGTTGTACTGCCCTCTGTCTGTACCTTGGTTTATGTTATATTGGATTTCTTTGGTGTGGTATGTGATAAGGCTTAAGCTGGTGACACCATCCACTTTTCTGTTTGCCTATTCTGTAGGACAATGTCTGACAAGGCATGTCCTTTTGTGGTCTGGGTGCTGTACCTTGGTATGTGTACCTTGACACAATATGAGTCAGCCATTCTTGGCTATGACAGTCCAAACATTTCAACAGCCTGTGCTGTACATTGGAATAAATTATTTGGTGTAACCAGACACTTGTAGCAATGTGGTTGTGTGTGTTGGTAGTAATCCTTAGCAAAGCATTGTACCTGCAACATATCCCTCCTTGCATTAGTATCTCATGTCTTCCTCTTTTGCTTCACATGGTCTTAAATCTCCACATAGCGAAATATGGAACAGAATCAAGCAGACAATGACTTTGTGATAGGTAGTTTTATTGTAAATGTGTTCAGTCATCTTGGATGAAATCATTAGAGCAGATTCCACACCAGTGGAAGTCCAAAGTCCAGTACATTCCTCCCATTGGAAATGGAAGGTGGTAGAAGCTGGTTGAAGAACAGTCAACAGTGAATGTGTGGCACACAAAGGAGGTCATTTTGGAAGGGCTCACTGCTGGCAGTGGTGGGTGTCTTGCCATCCAAGCCTCCTAGAGTCTTTTCTGGATGTTCCTGCTTGTGTGGTGGGGGGGGGGGAATCTGCTGCTACAGAGCCCTGGATGTCTGGGGCGGGTTCCTCTCCTGACAGGGCCTCCCTTCCAGTGCCTGGCATCGATGAAGGGTCTGGTGTAGATGCGCCAAAGGAAGGGGTAGAATGTTGTCGATGAGCTCTGATCAGGGTGGTATTAATGTCCCTCAACACTCCTGTTAGGGAGGCCATGTTGGTATTGTGGGCCTCCCAATGTTCATGAATATCCCTATAGATGCCCTGTGTAGCTGCTTGATCTCCTGGAATTCTGCAAGTACCTGGCCCATAACACCTTGGGACTCCTGATAGACCCCCAAGACGTGACAGATAGTGTCCTGTCCAGGAGCAAAACCATTGGCCTCACCCCGCTGGCCCACAGCATCCCTCCCATGCACCCTACCCTCATGGCCCTGTGCTTTTGCCACAGGGTGCCCCCACCCACTGGTTCCAGGACCATCATCATCAGAGGTGTTGCACTGCGATTCCTGTACTGGGGGGAAGATGGTTGCCTCTATTCAAAGGACACAGGTTGGGCGGAATGGCTGCCTGTGATGTCAGGGCAACCGGGCTGGGAGGTGATATAATGGCCACAGTGAGACTCACTGTTTGGGTCTGACCAGGTTGTCCAGGTGGGCCAGAGCCGTCCTCCACGTCCTGACATCCAGGAGTGTCTTCTTCACTGAGGGCTTCATCCAGGGGGGTAGTGGCAGTCTCTTCTGTGGGCTCTGTGTGGCCAGTGGCAGCTCGTCCTTTTGATGTGAAACGCACAATGTTACTGGTTGTATTGGGACAGCTACCTCCAAATGTTTACAGTAACATTTTGTAAAGACCTTGTAGTTGATGCAGGTTTTTCTATTTTGACAAGTACCCATGCTATTGGTTGTATTGACCTGCCGTTTGTGAAGCATGCCAATTCCATTTAAGTCAAACAGCTGCTGAAGGTCATTAGCACTTAGGAGGATGGGCTGAAACTTACATCTTGACACTAGTGCAGACAATACAGTGGCCAGGCAAGATATGGCTTTAACCATTTTGATGCCTGGTTGATTGTTATGTAGGCAGACCCAGGACTTTGTTATTATTATATATATAATTGGAGTTATCATGTGGTCAGTGCATTGTGAATGTGTCTGCTGCAAATACCATTTTGGTGATGCATCTTGAGGCCTTTGGGATCATTGTTTTCCACACTGGGTAAGGTGACCTTCCTGTCCTCAATAGTTTCATCTTGGATTAGCAGGTCAAGATGGAGCTAGGTAGTCAGACACATCTCTCAGTTGGGCATTATCTGTATCTTGGTCCCTTCCAGGTGAGTAAACTTCAACTGAGAGTTAGCAGGCAAGGCATTGGACAAGTGACCACTGTACTGGTGTTTAGAGTCACTGAGATAGTGTCTCTTGGGGTTTGCAGTCATGTTACTATCCATACTAGACACACCTGTTAGATGTTATCCTCCCAGATAAGTGATCTTCACTTGAGAGTTCATAGATAGATCGAATAGGGTAACTGAACATTGTTTTTGTATTTGGAGTTAGGGACATAGGGTTTGGCATTCTGGTCACTCCCTCTACTTCTCCCCTCCATACATATGTTATGTTCCCGGATGAGTAACCTTCATTTGAGGGTTGAGAAACAAGTGTATTTGGGCATGAGAACACTGGACTTGTGTTTTAAGTGGGAGAGAGAGAGACTCCTGGCCTTAGCAGTCATGTCACTCCCTCTACTTTATACACTTGATAACTTTCATCCCCACATGTGAGTACACCTTATTTGTGAGTTAATGAAGAAGGGTTTTAGAGAAATAAATACTAGACTGGTATTTTGAGTTAGCAAAACAGTGCCTCCTGGGAGTTGAAAGCAGATCACTCCCTCTACTATACACACTATATAAATGGTATCCTCCCAAGCGGATACACTTCAATTGAGAGTTACCAAACAAGGGTATTTGGACATGTGGACACTGGTCTGGTGGTTGGAGGTAGAGAAATAGGGCTTTATGGGAGTTACAATAATATCACTCACTCTAGTGTGCACACTACACAAATGTTATCTTCCCAGGTGAGTACACTTCCTGTGTGAGTTGACAAACATGGGTCTTTGGAGAAGAGGATACTGAGCTGGCTGAGGTGGAGTAACAATTACAGTGCCTCCTAGCCTTAGCAGCCATGTCAGTCCCTGTACTACACACTATTCATATGTTATCCTCCCAGGTGATTACACTTCATTTGGGAGTTAACAAACAAGGGTATTTGGAGAAGGAAACACTGTGCTGGTGTTTGGAGTTATAGAAACTGGGCCTGATGGGAATTGCAGTCATGTCACTTACTCTAGTACACACCCCATACAAATGTTATCTTCCCAGGCGAGTACTCTTCATGTGTGAGTTCACAAACCTGGGTCTTTGAAGCCTCCTGGCCTTAACAGTCATGTCAGACCATGTACTACATACACTATCCATATGTTATCATTCCAGGTGAGTACACTTCAATTTCGAGTAAACAAACAAGGGTGTTTGGACATGTGAACACTGGTCTGGTGGTTGGAGGTAGAGAAGTAGGGCTTTCTGGGAGTTACAGTCATGTCATTCACTCTAGTACACACACTATACAAATGTTATCTTCCCACGAGAGTACACTTCATGTGTGAGTTCACAAACATGGGTCTTTGGAGAAGAGGATACTGGGCTGGCTGAGTGGAGTAATAGTAGCAGTGCCCCCTGGCCTTAGCAGTCATGTCAGTACATACTCTACACACTATTCATATGTAATCCTCCCAGGTGAGTACACTTCAATTGGGAGTTAACAAACAAGGATATTTGGAGAAGGAAACACTGTGCTGGTGTTTGGAGGTACAGAAACTGGGCCTGCTGGAAGTTGCAGTCATGTCACTCACTTTAGTACACACCCTACACAAACGTTATCCTACCAGATGAGTGCACTTCATGTGTGAGTTCACAAACATGGGTCTTTAGAGCCTCCTGTCCTTAACAGTCATGTCAGTCCCTGTACTACACACACTATTCATATGTTATCCTCCCAGGTGAGTACACTTCAATTGGGAGTTAACAAGGGTATTTGGAGAAGGAGACACTGGTCTGGTGTTTGGAGTCGTAGAAAAGTGCCTGCTGAGAGTTGTAGTTATATAACTCCCTATAATGTGCATGCTATACTCAAATGGTCCCACCCCAGGTGAGTGTGCTTTAATTGTAAGATGCCAAAGAGGGATCTTTGGTCTGGTGGACACTGGGCTGGTGAGTGCAGCGACAGGCAAGGTGGCAAAAGCTGAGCTATGAGCTTGCATGACATGGCATTTTGGTGACATTTTCAGTGTTGTGACTTGCCAAACTCCACTCCCCTGATATTCCTGTCAAACCATCAGAATGCAGGATTGCCAATACCTTCTCCTTCCAGGGAAAGAGATGCAATGAGGCACTGAGAGGGCCAGTAGCTGGTGCCTGGAGACCAGGGAACGGACCTTACCCCTGAGGTTGTTCCACCAATTCCTTATGTCCTCCTTTGTGTGCAGGTTGGTGCCCACAGCATTCACTCTGTCAACTATCCTGTCCCACATTCCCATTTCCTACGGAAAGGAGTGTGCTGGACTTGGGCTCCAAACAATTGTGGCTCTACTCTTATGATTTCATCCACCATGACTCTCAACTCATCCTCAGAAAAAAGTGGATGTTTTGGAACGTGACATGGTGAAATTTGAAAAAACAAAGTGACAGTGACTTACTAAAGAGGGGAAGTGCAAAAGGGTGTGACTGGACAAAAGTGTGTGCAGGGTGTTATATGGGTTGGTGAAAAAAAGTGGTGCCTAGTATCTGTACAGTGTGGAAAAAAATTGCTTTGGCTTCTGTGTGTGGTGTTGGTGATGCAGAGAACTGTGGTGTGTATGAAGGGGTTTGTTTTATAGTGACCCTTGCAGGTGTGTCCAGTGTGCGTGTGGCAATCTGTGTCAGCTGTGTTATTTTCAAATCGATCCAATGTGCCGTTGTGTATTACTTGGGTGACCGTGAACCACCGTGGTTCAGACTGCCATGGGCTGACCACCCTGGGTCCCCATCACTGCGACTTTGGGCTTCTAATATGGTCAGTGTTTGATCGCTGTGCTGTCGGGACTGGAGGTTGGAACGCCTATTTCTGAGCCTCCAGGCCACTGCAGTTCTGCCTCTTTTGGTTGGCGGTCCTGCCTGTATGACTTGTAATACAGTGGTCTGAGAGACCGCCAACAATGGCAGTCTTTTTTGGAACCCCCATCATGGCGGTCTGACCGCCAAACTCGTAATGAGGCCCTACGTGTATTCCTATTCCCAAAATGCACTTCTGGAGTTGGTATAGCCAAAAATTACCCATAAAAGTTGTAAATGTACTTCAGCTTAGATCTGGAGTAGGCCTAGCACCACATATAGCCAACGACAGACACTGCAATGCCTTTCCATTGAAAATATTGAAGGTAAAGACTTGAAATAAAACCCTATAGCATTTTTTTTTAAATTAAATCATTTTAAATAGTTACAAATATAAACACATTAATTCTATGTTCCAAAATTATCTAAATATATTACATTTTTTTTTATTTTAAAATATTATAACATCTTTTTTTAATTTGCAAAATTAACGTAACATTAAGTTTGATTAAAGTGTGATGACATTATTACCTAAATTATTGAATACAGCATCTTTATTATTTAATAACAAATAATAACAAATGTATCTGTTTTACTTTAATTGGGTTTTTTGTTTTTATAATTTAATTACATATATTCAAATTAGTTCATTTTTAACTCTAAGCAAAGTTATTGTAACTTTTTATATTTTGTTCTACATTTAAAATGAATGTAGAAATAATTTACATTGCTATTTAATATGAATATTTTTCAAGTATAATATGCTTTTTTACTTTTCTATGCACTTTACAATAGGAAGAACTACATAACTGTGCTGAGACCTCCCCATAGCAGAGTACAGAAAAAGTACCCCAGCATTTGGCGGCACGGCACCAATGGGCTGGTAAATGGTTCCTCCACCTCTTACTTATTTTACAACTCCTTCAGATACAATAATGAGGGGGGTCAGCAGTGCCTCAAGGATTAAAACTTGTCGCCCCATTTTGTCAACCACAGTTTTTAACAATAAAATTGAAGATATTTAAATTTCATGAATTATTTGCACATCCTTTTTAAAACCCGAAATATATTTCCGTTAACCATTTCAACCATTCAGTATAATTATTTAAATGTTTTTTAAGATTTCAACAAACAGCCAATTTTGTGGGCTCCTAATGCAGATTGAAATGCAAACACTTTGAACTTAAAGCTAGAATCAAGGAAAAACGCCAAGATAAATCAATACGTGTTTTAATTAGTGTGACAGACGTAAGCATTGAAATAAATCCGGAAGCAGAACACTACAAAGCTTACTAGTGGCACGGATCTAGATTTTTCCCACTGGAGATTTTGTCAGTGTGGCTGCCTCCTCACTGTCAGACCTGAACCTGACCTGGCAGTATGGACCACTTAAAGTTTTATGCAGATTTCAGAATCCAAACTAGACACACTAGATTGTAACATTGTTGAGGCGATAAGGGGGTCTTAAGAATAGAGCACAATTCTGGGCAATGGGGTACTTGGAATTAATGTGATTAACTATGATAAATTAAATGGTGATCGTACCATGATGCCTATACATTTTGCATGGCATAAAGATCTGGGTACCTAAACATGTTTTCTGTTTTGGCTGCAGAACAACCAGGATCTAAGTGGAAACTCTGAGAGGCTGCTATAAGAGGCACACAATGGGCCTGGCCTTTCTCTTTGATTAGTAAAAAGGGTCTATCTTCTTGTGACCAATTAGGTAAGGAGTTTTTTCTGGTGTCAACATGGGTTTGAGTAATAGGTAGACCCTTTGTAATGGTGTAGTGGTTGCATGGGACCAATTTTGTTTTTAAAGCCACCCGCAATATTTATTAAGTAACCGAACTCCAGATTAAGCTGATGCCATACAGATCCTTATGGCCTTGGGCCTTATATTTCCCTGAAATCCCTTTGCCTAAATGAATTGGTTTGAGATTGCAAAAACCCAAGTCTTTTTGGTGTGTGTGAACTTTTAGTTGGGAGGGCAAAGGTCTAGACGGCTTCCCTCTCTCCCTTGAATTGCGAAGGATGTCTTGCACAGCAGTCAGTTGTAAAGTTTTGGTGTAAAGTAAATAGGATAATATCCAACATTGTGAATCTTGATAGAAAAAAAACCCTATTCTTAGGGAAGGGACTTGTAAGCACCCCTGCAATGACCGAAGAGGTGGTCACTAGCTTGAGGGCTCCACCAAATTTGGGAGACCCTAGCTTTACACAGGCATATCCTCTGGCTTGGAGGATGAGGGGCCTAGTCCAGAGGAACAGAAGGGAAAACATATTTCTAGAGATTTATTGCCTAACCTGGCCAAACATGTTAAGGTCAATATGTGAGTCCCTGAAGGAGAGTTGCCTGATACATCTTCTGGGTCTTTTCGCTGGCAGTTTCAAAGTGCTGTGCCTGTTGATGTTCTGATACATCCTTGCATTCAAGAGGTGATTAAAAGGGAATGGCTTGATCCTGATAAAATTATTCTACCACGCTTCCTGACCAAATTGTACCCCTTACGGGATATGCGCCAGGTTCTGCCAGACTCCATCCCTATTGACTCTTTTGTGTCCAGCTTGATGGGAAGGACTTCGCTGGCTGAAGATGCAGTAGTTAAAGATGCTGTGGATAAGAGGGTGTATGGTTCTCTTAAAAACGTTTATTCTGGTTCTCATCTGGCCTTGCGGGCTGGCATATATGGCACATAGGTTGCTCAGTCTCTGATTGCGGATCTCAAACCATTAGGTCAGGCTCTGGATGAGTCTATGGGCTGGCAGGGCTACTTGACCTTATTGAGAGACAAGTGAAGTTTCTTTTGATGTAGTGCGGACATCTGCCTGTGTGTCAGTCGGTAGGGATCTGGTATTGAGAGACTGGAAGACGGATGCTACCCAGTAGTCGTCTGCTCCTTGACTGCCTTTTCAGGGCAATGTGTTGGTGGGGCCGAACTGGAAGAAAAGATCCATAAACTGTTCAAAGAAAAGAAACATTCTTTCTCTCTTAAGTCAATCTTGAGAGACAAGCAGCCTGTTAGGAGTAGATCCCCTTTTCATCCACCTTGCCGTAGACAATTTGTCCATTCTCAAGGGTGGTTTCCTGCTGGCAGGGGTAGAGATAAGAAGCCCAAATCTCCCCCCCCCTCCCAAGTCGCGTTCCTGACTATATGATGGTGCAAGAGGTGGCTGTGGGTGGTCGACTCAGCATTTTATTCAGACTTGGTTGGAGTAAACTTTGGACTCTTGGATTCTGGACATCTTACGACACAGCTACAGGATAGAGTTTAAGGTGGTCCCACCCTGTTCGGGGGTGTGTCCCACTCTGTGACCTTCCTGTACCAACAAAAAGACAGCACTGGAGCAGGCCATTCACTCTTTGATTCAGAAGAGGGCAGTTTTGGAGGTTCCTCTGTTGGGGAGAGGCAAGGGATACTATTCCATCATTTTTTTGCTGGATGCTTCTGCTTGGTTTTGGATTTGAAAGCCCTGAACAAATACGTCCTTCACATCCCCTTGAAGATGGAGACCTTGCAGCGATTATTCCGTTGGTAGAACAGGGTCATTTCATGTGCACTTTGGACTTGCGGGATCCCTATTACCATGTCCCTGTAAAACCTCTCTCCCAGCAGTTTCTCAGGTTTTGTGTGCAGGGGACTCCCAATTCAGGTCTCATTGGGCCTTTGGTTAGACCTGCAAGTTTTCACCAAAGTGGAGGCCCCTATGGTTGCCTCTCCACACCTCAGGAGGATACATCTTTACCCCTATCTGGATGACTAGCTGATACATGCTCCTTTGGAGGAGCTTCTTCTTCAGGATCTTCAGTTGGTTTGTTCCATGCTCCAGCAGGATGGGTTTCTTGTGAACTGGGACATGTGCCAGCTGTCTCCGTCACACTATCTGACATTTATTGGGGCCAGGTTTCACATGGATCTCAACAGGGTGTAATTTCTGGGGATCAGGGCCCAGGCTTTGCAGTCTCTGGCTCAGGAGTTGATGTTCAGTCAATTCCAGTGTGCAGATGGGTTTCATGGCAGCTGCTGTATTTACAGTTCTTTGGGCCCATTGTCATCTCAGGCCTTCGAGGGTTCACCTGCTGTCATGTTGGGATCCTCGCTCTGGGGATTATGACCAGATGGTTCCTGTGGCCTCCTGTGTGTTTTTCAGGATCTGTGGTGGTGGATTTTGGATGCCAACCTTACCAGGGATGTTCTGTTGCATCCAGATCCTCCTCTAGTCCTGTTTACAGATGCCAGTGCTTTTGGTTGGGGGGTGACTCTAGGGGTCAGGTTTCTGCAGGCCTGTTGGTCGCTTCAGGAGAGGAGGTGTTCTTCCAATTTGAGGGAACTCAGGGCAGTGTTCAGGGCAGTCATGGGTTTTTGTAATTTGCTGGTGAGGCACAACTTGGTGGTTCGCTCAGACAACCAGGTCACAGTTGCATATCACAACAACCAGGGTGGGATTCTTACCAAGGCTCTCAATGAGGTGGCTCAATTGTTGTTCCAATGAGGAGAACAGCATCTTCCAACACTGGTTGCCATTCATGTGAGGGGGGGGGGTGGACAATGGGGTGGCAGATGCTCCCATCCGGTGCTTCCCTCCGTCACAAGAAATTTCTCTCACTTGTGCTGTGTTTCTCAGAGTGTGCGGGTAGTTTGGTGTACCATACTTCGACCTCTTTACTTCCCAGCTCAATACTCAGGTTCCCCATTTCTGTGCTCGCAGTTAGCAGGTGGGGGCCTGGGGTGTGGATGCCCTGTCAGTTCCCTGGCTGGACCATCTGTTATATGCCTTCCCTCCAATTGCCTTCATTCCCAGGTTTCTGGCATGGCTAATGAGGGAGGACAGGGTGGTGATTCTAGTGGTTCCTTTTTGGTCATGACAGTCCTGGTTTCCAGTTCTCAGGTTGTTGGCTGTCCAGGGTCCTTAGTTTCTTCCTTGTTTCCCCTCTCCTCTTCGGTAAGTGCTGTCCCTGGCTCTCCAGAAACTTTATCGGTTTAGAAATTGAGAGGCGGCGATTACAGCTCAAGGGGATTACCAGGCACTTAGCTGTGGCCATTCAGCAGTCCTGTAAACCTTCCAACTTGAAGTCATATTCCCTTGCATTGGGGTAATTTCCAACGTTGGTACGTCCCTCTTCAGTTGTCTCCTTTGGAATGTTTTTTGAAAGCAGTGCTTCAGTTTTTGTGAGAAGGGTTTGAGAAGTGTTTCTCTGTCTCGACCTTGAGGGCACAGTGGGCTGCTATCAACGCTTTTCATTCTCCTTGGGGCAATCTGACTGATGTTAATGATCTGGTGCCTGGATTGTTACGTGGTTTTTTCCTGGCCCGTCCTTTGGTAAAGCCTCTTTTTCCATTTTAGGATTTATCTTTAGTGTTGCGGTCCTTGGTGTCGGCCACTTTTGAGCCATTAGAAGTGGCGGATATTACGTTTTTGACTTTCAAATTGTTTTTTTTTATAGCTATCACCTCCGCCAGGCACACTGGGATGGTGTTTTATTTGAATTCTTCTATGGTTCACAAAATTGCTTCCCAGTTTCATCATACTGAGGAGGTGGTGTTACCTTCCTTAGGGGTTGCTCCTAAAGGTGAGGGGGATTTGGAGAGGTCCTAACTGGATGCCAAGAGGGTGTTGTTGGTGCCGTTAGATAGGACCAGGCCTTTTAGGAAGTCTGATTCCTTGTTTCTTTCTTTTGATACTTCTTCCAGGGGTGAGAAGGCTTCCTCTCTGTCTATCAGTAGGTAGATAAAGCAACATATCCAATTGGCATATTCTCTGGCTGATGTTCCTCCTCCGGCAGGGGATCAGGGGCGCTCAATCAGGGATATGGTGGCTTCTTTGGCAGAATTAAAAAGGCGGTCCATTGCTGAGATTTGTAGGGCAGCTACCTGGGCAGTTTCCAATAATTTTGTCTGCCATTATGCCTCCTAAATGTGTTGGGGGATGAGATTAATTTTGGGTTAGTGATTTTACAGGCAGTTTGCGCCTGAATTTCTGTTTTTGTATTCTTTAATAAATCCCTAAAGGCGGTGCTTCTTTTGTTGTGTCCCTGTGTGATTATTTCTGTTTTTGGGTTTGTTTCTTGGCTCAGACCAGTCTGTTTTCTTGGCTTAGGTATTCTCCATCCGTAATGAAGGAGACAAGGGCTGGTGGACCTGGGTGTAATGTCCTATTACTTACCGGTAATCTTTATTACTCCTGGTCCTGTAGTCCTCTTCCCATTCATTACTCTCCACCCTCCCTCCCTGACGACCGGCCTTTGTGTGATTCGCTTGGTAGTTCAGGAGGAATGCTGGGAAGGTGTTATGTACTCACAGTGGGAAGAGGGTGGGGTGGGGATGTAATGCATTCCTTAGGTTCTTTTTTTTGTCACAGGGAGAGTTCTCTCTATCCATTAGGAAGGGGACGAGGACTGGTGGACTTGGGGGAATTATTGCCTTTCTCTGTCATCCTTGTGAAGCATATTATGCTTCATGTTTTTGAAATGTAATGTCTGTGACAGCCTCGGTCAAAAAATGAAGGCCCATCTGTTTCAGTGCAACCTGTACTTTAAATGTGCATGGTGCAAAGTGCTGCATCACAGTGTGCTGTATTTCTGCACTACTGATATCTTACATTTTTTCATCTGAGTTGCTGCTTCATGCTTTTTATCGTCTCAGCACATAGCATGCGGCAATGGGTCAGCATTTTGCATGATCAGCTCTGCACAGCCGTCTGAAAATGAGTGCAATATAGTGCCAGGGATTGTTTATCTGGACTGCTTGGCCACGCCTTACTCATGTTTTCACATTTTAGCTAATTGTTGTGCATTTCGCTGTTTGTTTAGACTGCTTGCCCACTCCTTACTTATGTTTTCATATTTTAGCTAGTTGTTTTGCGTTTTGCATATGTTTGCAAAATAGAATGAGTATAAAAACTTGCATAGTTGAAAGAAATGACCAATTGGCATTGCCAATGTTCCTTTGGGATCGTAGTTGGAGCTATGCTAGCTTCTCATCATCCCTTATTTTGTAGGCACAATGGGCACTCGTTTTACCGCCATTTGTTGAAGTTCACAGTCGAACCATTCCAGTGGTTGGAATATGAGCACAGCCTGTTCTTTCACCTGAATGTTAACAATGTGATTTTTCTCATATAAAATTCTTAGAGTTTTCAAAATAGCGAAAGTGTTATGTCACACGATTCATTGACCCTTGTCTTGACAAACTGTTAATATGTTTGCTCAGACAATATTCAAGATGGTGCGATGTTTAAAGTCCAGAATATTTTATGAACTGTTCTATAGCTTCATATTGAAGGACGACGCATTCTCTTAAAAATGTTCTACACCTTTAGTTCTAAAATATAGTGGTGATTTCAATTGCGGATAGTTAAGATTTGGAATACCAACACTAGAAATAAAAAATATCTAACTTCTTGTTTGCTGATCCTCCGAAAGAAAAGAAGTCTCTGTTGGAGTCGGAAATTGTTGCTGGAAATGGCCAGGACCCTGAAGATGACAGTGGAAGACATATTTGAAGTCTGCTGGAGTCAAAGGTACGTATTCATTTTTGAAGTTGCATGGAAAACACACAGGACTACTTTGATTAGAAGTGTTGAAGCCAAGTGGTTTGCAAACCTTGGGCAACCTTTAAATAGTAATCACGCCCAAGATAGCTCCCAATTGTCTCTGAAACTGACAAAAGTCACTGGATCTCACAAGACGCCATCTGTTTCTCCATTGAGCCCTTGAATACCTGTGGGAGTGAAGTGATTTGGGCCTACAGGAGTGAGGTGAGGGCACAAGTAGAGTAATACAAGCATTTGCATTGCAATAGGTCTCGCACTTGTGAGAGTTAGAGCTATTGGCGTGGTAAATGACAATGTATTTTACCCATGTGTATTGGTTTGTAGTCGAGTGGATATATGTGGTGTGAAGTGGAATTACGTGGGTTGGTTTTGAATTGTTAAGTGTGGAATTCTGTATGGTGGAATTGTGCAGTGTGGAGTGGAATTATGTGGTTAGCCATTATGTGGTATTGAGTGTGCTGGAATTATGTGGAGCGGGATCGTGTGTCATGGAGTGTAATTATGTAGGATGGTACTTTGTGTTGAGGAGTTGTATGCAGTTTAGTTTAATTATGTGGTGTGCTGTTGAATTTTGTGGCATGATGTGAAATTCTGTGGTGTGGATTGGATGCATGTGGTGTGTTGAGTTGAATTATGTGGTGTGGAATGGAAATGTGTATAGTTGAATTGTACATTGTGGAAGTGTGTGGCATTGAGTGAAATTATGCTGATTGGAATTATGTGCATGGTGTGGAGTGTATTTTATGGATTGTGTTACCAAGTTTAAAAACAAGGCCATTGTTGTGCACCCAAGTCTATGGTGGTTCAGCAGTGGTCAGTGAGGTATCACAGGGGTAGACAGTGATATCTACTCACTCTGTATGCTGCTACATAGTCAGATTTAGAGAAAAAAACACCACTGCTTTGCAATAAACATCAGTTGTAAAAAATTAATGTGTGCAATGTATGTTTGCAGTTTCTGTATCACCACCTAAAACATTCAGCAGTTGGGAGGGCAGAGGGGGGAGGGGACTGGACAAATATAGCTAGGACATGGTCGTCATCTGCTTCCCTTCTCCACCTGCTAGAAATGCCACTGTGCAGAAAGTCAACATTTCATGCAGGTCAGGAAGTATCGAGGGCACGAAGACATGCCCGCGGGCAGCACGTGACGGTTCGGCACGCGACACCGCGCGCCGAACCTACAGACACAAAATATTATCTCCTTTTTTTTTTCAATAAGATCAACTTCCTCAAAAGAGAAAATTACATAACATTAAACAACCAAATAAATCTGTCCTTAAACTGACAATAATTAGTAACATTCCTGCTAAAAGCCATGATATTCCCTGAGTTTGATCGGTACCCGTTTCTCACGGACAGATTTCCTCAGAGTATGGAGTTCCGACAAATTTGTGTCTGACGCCTTCCGTTCCTGATCCACGCCCTCTGACCCAGACTTACTACCCCTTTTTATTCCACAGTGACTGACATCATTCACCTTCACAACCTAATCCAGATTCCACCATTGACCACCCTCAACCATGATAGCATTACCACACACTTTCTTCACCGTCACCGGACTCCCATAGCAGGCCTCCCCTTTCCTCACAAATGTCTGTAGCATGACGCGCACCAGATCTCCAGGTTGAAATCAGAGTTCTTTTGTAGAATTCTTCTGGTCATACCTAGCTTTCACCTTATCTTGATTTTTTTTTACTTCACCCAACACCCTGTCCTTGTCCACAGAATCGGGAAATTTACCAGACACAACCTTGGCTAACCACGCCGGGAAAGGTCTTGACGTGCTACGTCTACCCTTCAAAAGTTCAAACGGAGAGATTTTCGTCACTGAATGTGGAGTGGTATGACAGAACCACAACATGGAATTCACAGCTTCTTCCACATCCAATTTACTTGCTTTAGCCCACTTGATACACTCCACAACCACCCTGTTCATTCTCTCTATTAAACCATTCGTTTGAGGATGGTACTGAGAAGTCTTCAAATGTTTCACACCAGAGTCTCCCAGAAACATTTCCATCTCATTTCCAGCTCACAAACTGTACTCCATTATCTGAGATCAAAAACTCTGGAAATCCTTCCCGCCAAAAAATCTCTTTGAGAAACTGAATGGCACTACCAGCCGTAGGCTTGGCAAAAAAACACACTTCTGGCCACTTACTGAAGTAATCCATTAGTACAAAGGATGACTGGGGAGAAAATTGAAGGGTCCTACCATATTGACCCCTACTTTAACCCAAGCCTTGTCGGGTAAAGATATGGGTTGTAATGGTGGTTTTACAACCTTCAACCCTTTTTCTGCACCGTTACACACCACGCATCCATCAACAGACCTTTCCACATCTCTGTCCATAGAAGGCCATCAATAGTGTGCCCTAATACGTCTCTTAGTCATAGTGGCACCAAGGTGCCCCTCAAGCGCATGGTCCACCAACTTTGATCGAACATCACACGGGGTACACATTTATCATTCCTCAAAACAATTCCATCTTCAATTGACAATTCATCACTCACCTTGGCATATGGTTGGACCTCTGAATTCAAATTTCTTTCTTTAGGCCAGCCGTTGATTATATGCTGCTTAACAATGGACAACACCTCATCACTGCTTTCAGCCATCCTCCACACAGTCTCCGTGCACACCTTGGATTCATCAGCATCTACAGCCGTTATAAAACAATCTTCCACATCATCCTCCAAATCAACATTATTTTCTTCATTGATAGGTAGTCGAGATAGAAAGTCTGCTGTGAAATTATCTTTCCCCGGAATGTACCTGACTTGAAAATCATACTGTAACAATTTTGTGGTGACGCCTGCAATGCGGGGGGTTGTGTAGTTAATTTTGTCCCTGTTTAAAATGTACACCAACGGTTTATGATCAGTTTGAATTACATAGTTTCTGCCCCACACATAGCTCCTAAATTTCTCACTAGCCCAATAGCATGCTAGCAACTCTTTTTCAATCACTGAATAATTGAGTTCTAGATCACGTAAAACTCTAGAGGCATAACTAATGACCTTCTTATCTTTTCCCATACCTTGTGACAACACTGCCCCAACCCATACCTACTATCATCAACCGTGATGGTGCACAATTGGCTGGGGTCATAAGGACTCAATGGTCTGGCATCCACCAACTCCTGCTTCAACCTTTCGAATATCGTTTGACTCTCACTGTCCCATTTAAACGGTACTTTGTTCTTGAGCATATTAGACAAAACTTTCATTTTGCTAGCATAGTTGGAAATTAACCTAGAGTAGTATTGACACATGCCCACGAATGATCGCAACTCGTCTTTGTCCTTAGGGTTTGGAGATTCCAAAATCGCCTTTACCAGCCCAGGCCGAGGGGCAACACCTTCCCCAAACACGCAGTGGCCTAAAAAATTCTATCTTTTTTCTTGTAAAACTCACATTTTTCTTTCTTTACGCAGACGCCAAAGGACTGAAAAATCTTAAACACTGATCTAATTTTCTCATGGTGATCTTCCAAACCCATAGTGTGGATCAAGATATCATCTTGAAAAATTAGAATGCCCTGGACTTCCCCCAAACTTTTGTGCATGATGCGTTGGAAAGCTGACGCAGCAGAGGCCAACCCAAATGGCATCCTGCAAAACTGGAAAGTGCCAAACAGGGAATTGAAGGCTGTGTAATGGCGCAAATCCTCATCTAACACCACCTGGTGATACGCAGATGCCAGATCAATCTTGCCCTACCCTTTACCTTTATCCTGTGTTTGAAACCTGAAATCTTTCCCAAACCCAGGGCAAAAATACCAGGAAACTCATCTTCAAACGGTGCCTTGGATTCTGCGTGCTCAACAACCAGGACTTGTTCTTTCGTTCCGGGTTTCAGCACCATACCAAACAAACCTTGATGGTACCAACCCAAAATGTTCAGACCCTTATAGGCCACATAAATCTTACCAAAGATCCTCCGACCCTTGAACTCTAAACTGTCTTCTATGTAACCTTCTAACTCAATATTCCTGCCCTCATAAGAGACCGGTGATCTGTCGGGAGGCAATAACTTTCTATCACCCCAAGTGTTGTGGAACAGATCCGATGTAATCATAGTAATACGTGCCCCAGAGTCCACCAACAAACGAAGCCATTTATCTCCAACCTGAATATCCACCAAGGGAACTATACATTGGTTTTGTTCCTTGACCCCCAAGACATTATCCGTGACCACAACAATCATGTCTTGAAAGGCTTTTACGAAAGATTCCTCTCTATTTTCCTCATCTTCCTCCACTACACAGGTCACTTTAGCTTGCTTATTACTCGTGGATTGACAGACTTTTGCAAAGTGACCCACTTTGCCACACTTCCTACATACAATATTCTTCGCTGGACAACTTTTGCCGTCCTTGAAGTGGGGCATGTTTCCACATCTAAAACAAATGTTAGAAGACCTAAAAAAAGGATTGTCATATTTCTTCAGCTCGGCGTTCTTTACTACTCCCCTTTTTGTAACGACATTGACTTGCAGTGGATCAGAGTCCTTCACACCAGCGCTAGAAGAGAGTTCCTTTATAGAGATCTGGGCCAGTTCAACACTATTGGCTACTTTGATAGCCTCATCCAATGTTGGATTTCCCATGGTAAGTAGCTTCTGCTGAATGTGTTTGTTCGAGCAATGACCAATGAACTGGTCCCTTATCAGCTGATCTTGAAAATTTCGAAATTCACACTTAGAAGCCAGTTGTCTAAGTGCACTGACATATGCGTCAACATCCTCACTTTGAAATTGCTGACGCTTGAAGAATTTGTGCCGCAAAACTACCAGACTCTGCAGTACATCAAATCTTGTGGACAACTTCTTGGTAGTAATCAAATATTCATCGAGTTCTTCATCAATTTGCCGCAGGTCTGGTAAGTGTTTGAAGATTTCTCTCCCTTCATACCCCAAAGAATGTAAAAGCAGACACTTTTTCCTTTCTGGGCGAAAACGAGAGGCTCCTATAGCACCTAGGTACGTCTCGAAACCATCAAACCATTGTCTCCATGGAATGGGAGGCGCCCCTGGAGTTTCCAAGAAGGGTGGTGGTGGATTGACTGACTGCATTGCGTAAACCCAGACGTGGCAGTTAAAGTCAGTATGATATAAACTGTGTAGCAATATTATTTCACTGCTAATGTAGCACTATGGAGCTTCAAACACAAAGTACATCCAAGATGGCACCTGAAAAGGCCAGCCACAGCACCTGTAGAGACTCGTTTTATATGTTGGCTACAACTGCAGTCATACGATCCTCCAACAGAAGAGCTCCCAGAATTCCATCGTTTTCTGCTGGCTTTAGATGTGGAAGAAGCGCGTCGAGACAAGAACAATAAATGTTATCTCACCAACTGCGTGGGTAACACTGCGGCAGCCTGCAGCTATCCTCGTCGCCAAAAATAAATGTTGTGATCACGGTAGGAGTCGTTCCGGTTGTGGTAACCATGTTTATTAATTTTGTCTTCAAAAATGCAGACTGTCGCTGTCGCGTCTTCCAGCCTCCTTCGCACTGCGCTGAACTGTCATTGGCGAACACTCAAGGGCACGAAGACGCAACCACGGGTAGCACGAACCTACAGACACAACACACTTGTGAAGTTAAGCTAGATCCTGGCTAAAACATCTCCAGAATAATCGTAACTCTCTATAGATCCTGCACATCCGAAATGCTCTCCTATTGCCTGCTCACCTTCTGCACTTGCCTCACAAAGCAGTCTGGCATACCGATGTACTGGGCCAACATGCTAGTGTTCATGCGCGTTCTTGGTACAACGTGAATGTCACCCATTGTCGGAGTCACTCCTCCACTCTCCAGCTCAGAAGAACTCCAGTCCAGAGTCTTCAATGTTCACATCTGCCTTTCACCTTCCCTATTGGAGGAGATGATGAGATAATCATAGACATAGAGAAGGACAACTTTTATTGCATTGTTGAATGGCCCGTCACAGGTCTCCTCCTTTCATCTTGAAATAAACATGTGTAAGGCTGTGATAATTACATCTAGACTGCGTAACTTGTGGACCAGACATTAGATGGCCATGTTAGGGGTAGGTAAGCCTGGCTTGTTTCTTGCAGTTAAGGGTGGTACTTCACATTATTGGATGGTCCACCTGAAACAACAATGTCACGGGGTAGGTTACACCATGATCGCAATGACGAGAAACAAAGACTACCACCAGGTATTTAAATTCAAAATTAATTACCCCATGTTCATTTGCAGTAATAAAGCAAAGACAAATAATTGAAGTTTAAAGAAATTCTAATGTTAATAACCACAATGCAATGAAATGTGCATGCGTGGAGCATAAACACTACTTCCCATTAAGAAGTGACACATACACACACAGGGTGCCACGTCTCTGTAACTATATCCAACATAGTTGCATAAAGCGACATTCACGTAACTACCAAACCCGCCTAGCAGTATGAAGTGGCGTTCACTTAACTAACAAACAGGGTGCATGTAGTGAAATCTTGCAACACTGCGCTAGAGCTGCAATCCTAACCACAATAAAAATGAAGTGGCAACCATTCTATAGAGAGAGGGAGAGAAAAAACTGTGCGAGCACAAATGAACAATGTGCGACTGCAAACACACACAAAAAAAAAAAAGTCATCGGTGGTTGCTGTAGTGCAGCTGCAAACACAAGGAGCAGGAAACAATAACGAGATGGGCGAATGCCAGTGAAGAGAACCAATAGTACCTCAATCACAATGCGAACAGCGGCCAGGCACTAATTAAGCTTATTTAAACCGTGCTTGGTCCCTGCTCCACTGACACTCAGAATTGACATTTGGCCTGCACTGCTGGCCAATAAGAAGGCTGCAGAAAAGAGGGACGCTGCAGCCCTTTTCTAACCACAACAGCGTCTCGCTAACGATACGCATGCGCTAGCACATTCTATTGCTGGCTCAACTCTAAGAAAGGGCATGGCTCTGATTCAAAGCGTTATACTGCCTACCCATCAGGACAATTGTTAATCTTAATCTGCCTAGGACTGAATTGCCTCAGAAGGCAAAGCCGAGCCTGAAAACAGACTGTCTCCAGCGCTAGTGGGGAATCATTACTGTGACCTGGCAGTCCTATGTGGTCCAGATGGGGTGCCATGTCAAAAGTTTCCACTAGTAGAGAAGGCTGTAGATCCAGTGACAGAAGCCCTGCAGTGGCCCACCTATAAGTGATGTGCTGTATCAAGATTGGAGCACAGGGGCATCTGGCGTTTATCAGAGGCTGACCCGGATCTACCAACTCTATATGAGGGCCTCAGTCTTTTACAATTACAACAGTTCTTAGATGCGAAAGTCTCATTTTTAAAAGATATAACATAAAAATAGTTATTTCAAAGAGCGACAAAGAAAAAGACATGAAAAAGTCAGCTCCTGGCATCTTCTGAAAGAAAATGCATTACGTTTCCGTCCGGTTTTCTCGTAATAGCTTTGGCAACACATTGTCTTGTTTTTCTGCCTGCTTCTTCAGCAGCACAAGCTAGTTTGCTGCAACATTTTCTTTGAGAAAAGGCTGATGGCTTTGAATTTGGATGTGTTGCTGTTTTTCTTTTTAATCAAAATAAGGCTTTAGAGGAAACAAAACCTAAGGGCTCTGCCAAGACACGTTGCCTGAAGGAATGAAAAAATGGATGAATGGCATTTTTCTGTTGTTATCCGTGGAGCTGCCTTTTCTTTTCGGTCCTCGTGCTGTTGCCAGAGTTCCCAATGATGGAACATGGAGGATTGTGTGGTATCGCGCCGCACACCACAGCATGCGCGCGTAAAGAATTTAATTAGACATGAATATTTGCATGTGGGATGTGAGGACGGGCGGGTTCTTCCTCCACGCTCCACTCCCCAAGATCCACGCTCCACTCCCCAAGACACCCGCCGGCGCAGTTTCTTCTCTGGCTGTCAGTTTTCTTCTGACAGCGGTGTGTTTTGGATACCAAGGTGTCCGAAAGTCACACCTTATTTATTTCCTTTTGCCCACGTGACCCCCACGGTCCCTAAATTAAACAGAATGTTGCAGGGGTATGCTGTCACACCCCTCGCACTCTCAAACATCATGGTAGTGCCCGCAGCGTGTTACGCCACAAGCGCGACACTGCAGATTGTAACGAGTATTAGTCGCTGCCGTACTTAGAAATTCGTTAGCCCAATGCAACCTCTTGTATGTCACCTCCTTTGACTGATGCACTAGTTTATTTTTTCCTAAGGTGATGGATGAGGCCTTGTGTCTGAAACCTCCAGTTGCTGGCAGGGGATGCACATTAATGAGAACCTGGTGTTTAGAGGTCATCCTAGAGTGCTGGTTCTGCAGTCTCTTGCACGGTAGCTGGTGATTTGCCTGGTTTCGTTGCTTATTAGGCACACGCTGTCTGGCTCGATGAACGATAAGGATGACATCTGCCTTGACGAGCGGGAAGGGGACAATTCATAAAGCTTGTGCAAATCATGAGCCTTACTCTTACGCCTATAAAGGTGAAACTGATAACATTCGTAAAGTATACCCCGTACAAGACGGTGCAATGCAAGAGCAAGCATATTTCGTGTGTGCATACCCCACGTGTAGCAGTAAACACTATTGTTTGTGATTAATTGTTATACATACAAATAGAATTTACAGAACACAGATTCTTACAAAACCTTATTAAAAAATTACAACATCCTAAACACAATATTGGTATTTCAGCACATATAACTTCAACGAGGCTGTGCAAGAATTAGTTTTCCCAAGGGAATGTAGGACAAGTGGGCAAGTTCATGCAATTACGTTATCATGCACACAGTAGTAATTATCTGAGTCTTTACAAGCAGGTAGGGAAGTACCTGCCACACTTCTCTGGGCAAGAAACTTACGTCAAAATGGACTGGCGTCAGGCGTGAGTGGTATTCAAAGCGAGGGAAGGTACACCCATCGGTCAATTTTCTCTGAATATGTGTAGGTAGGGATACAACTAATTCTAAAATATGTGTTTACGTACAAAAAAATCCGAACAGCTGCTGAAAAGGAAAGTACTACTTTTCCTGATCCTATGCATGGTCTACATTGAAGTCCGATGGTTTACGCACATCTAATGTAATAGTCATTTGGTGTAACACGTCATGAACACCATGTAGACTGACAACATCCTTTACAACATGTGCACCGTATTCTTGAGTTTCAAGTTAATAAGTGGGACCATCCAAAATGTTGTGAACTTCCCACATACGTACATAAGTATAATTTATGAATTACATAATTTATAGGCCTAACAGAATACCTTTAACTCCATGTCTTACTGCACATACACACCACACTCATTACCTTCTAGGTTGTATGTGAGAAACGTGAGGAGAAAAACAGCATTCCAATAAAACGAAATATCTTTGTCGCAATATCAATTACCACAATATCTTGAAGGTGAGTTAATGTAGGTAAGTATAGATATACTTCTATTATGTCCAAACCATCCTACCTTGCAGATATATGTATCATTAGAGGGAGTTATTATTCGTACATCTATACTTACCAACATATGCTTTCTTTCACAGTGTTGTGTAAGTCACTATTTTAGCCACAAAATTAAGGTAGGATGATATTGAAAACCATATATTATGTTAGCATAACAACATTGAGGAGCAACACAAAAACACCATACCAAGAAAATGGGCTTCAATACCACACTGATATTGACTGGGAACGGACCATGTAGTGTGGTGTCTTTTCGAAAGCAGCCAGTTTGTCCTGCTGTAAGTAAAGGACAAAAATATAGGTGGGGTACCAGTATTAGGTAATGAGGACTTAGCTTCCCCATTGGATACAATGATTTTGGCCAAGAAATGGAACTAAGCCGGGTTTGCTATCCATTGATGGGAAAAGCAACCAACATTGCCCTGGAACGGCAATCATCCCAGTATGGAGACATGAAGTGATAAAGCAATTACTCCGCTGCTGGTTCCCATAAGACAACATACGAGGTAAGGAGACTTAAAACACCCAATAATATCGAAATGCTTGCATGGACCACAAGCCACATATGTAATGCAATGGACACCTTCATTGACTCAGCTGATTTCGAGGTAAAGTAAGAAGACGGCGAAGGCTGAGGTAACATAGATCCTGGAATTGTAACGATAAACATGTTAATCTTTGAAAGACGTTGAACTGCTGCCCACTAAACTACTTAGAAAGAAACTGCCACTGTAACATGAATCAGGATGTGGATAATAAAAGAAAATCTGCAACTCCTATTTCTTCAATTGGAGCGCAAATAGCACCTTTCTTGTTGCTTCACTCGATGTACAAAAATTCTGCGACCCACTCTGCTATGATAGAAGGTGCTCGACCACAATATTGATTAAAATATATCGTGGGTCACATATATCATGTCAAAAATATTATGATGACACTGACACGAATATTGTGAGATTGAATATCACAGATGAGAAAATAATGTTTTAAAGTATTCTTTAATATTGTTAAAAAATACTGTTCTGTTTAATATCACTGGAATGTATATTGCTATTTTATGGGCATTTACTAGACATTTTCATCGATTACATTTTTGTAATGTTTGTTATATTTTGTGATATAATTTTAGGTGCGTTAAGGTGGTTTGCAGGAGAATAGTATGGAATATGTATATATTTTTAGATGTAATATTTTTTTGTGATATCCATTTTGGTTACTCATATTTGAAAAAATGTTGTAATACATTGTTAACTTTTTTATGAAATTCATTTCGTGGGTTCACTTTATGATATTTAAAAAAATATTGGTAGGGTGTTTATTATGATGTTTTTTAGGTAATTTTTTGCAGTGTTTTATTTTTGTTGGGTGATTAATTAGATTTTTTTAAATTTTGGGTGTAAATAATGTCAGATAATTAATTGTGAGAACATTTTATATTGTGGTGAGATTTACAATAATATTTAATATTTCTTATTATATATGTGATATATATAGTTAGGACCATGTTTCCATAGAAAAGGCGTTTTTTTACTTTTAAAGTTGTGCCAGGGATTTCTGTTGCACATGGAAAGTTTCGGGGTGATCCACCAAGTGGGGGCCGAGAAAAAGGGGGGAGTCACAAAATGTGCGTTTCCCATGTTAATTCCCATGGAGTTTTGAACAGGACTACAGCGCGAACCGCTGGACTGAATTACAACAAATTTGGCAGAAAGGTAGCTTTTGGTATCCGAATTATGCTTTTGGATATTCAGTATAAATATGTATAGTAGTTTATGAGAAATGAAGGATAATCAAAATTTGTGCACCTCTGGCTGTGAATAAATGGTGAATATTCGTGAATTTTCATGAATGCCCACGCAAATAGAGGCGCTATAATTGGCTTGCCACAACCTGACTATAGAAATTTGCAGCTGACATTTTAGGTTATGGGGGAGGGTCGCTAGGGCTGAAAATAGAAATGATGACTGGTATAAGGGGTCAGGGTAGCGATACCCTGACCCCAGAGGTGTGATATAGGGGTGTTTGAGGGTCAAATTATGGGTTTAAAATGATTTTTATTCACCATGTGCGATAATCTAGAACATTTCTTGAATATCCTTGAATATTCGCATATATTCCAGAATATTTCAAAATATTTGAGAATATGCAAACATTTTTTTAAAAACATTCACTGACTCATTCATACACTAATTCATTCACTCATACATGCACTCAGAGACTCATATGCCCACTCACACACAAAGTCAGACACACACCCACACCCACTGAGACCCACTCATAGACTCATACCCCCACTTTCAGACCCACTCAAACACTCACGCACCCACTCACAGATCCACTGACAGATCCACTGACAGAGACAGGCCATGTGGCCAAAGGTGGTGTGCAGCGCGAGGTTGGGTGGTTATTAAGGCTTGGCTGCAAGATCTGTCTGAATAGGTTGAGTGGTGGGGAGAAATGGTTTGAGCAACGAGACATGAAATACTGGATGCATTTCATGTTCACTGTGAAGATTCAGTTTCATAGCTGCAGGGTTGATAACTTTGGCCATGGTGAAGGGACCTATGAACCAAGGCTGTAGTTTACAAACCCGTGGTATGGATAAATAATGAGTGCTTAGCGACACTTGATCACCTTCTGCATATGTTGGTGCAGATGTACAGTGTTTGTCTGCTTGTTCTTTCATCTTTTCCTTGGTGTCAGTTGGAGTGTTTTGGGGTTTATTCCAGATGTTTTGTAATTCAGATATATGTGCAGGTACCTTTTGGGATGGTAGGCACCTGGGATGATAGCTTGGATTAAAATAAAAAGGTGACATGTTATGAGCCGAATGAATGCTGTTAAGCTAAGGGAAGTGCTTGCAACCAACTGCTTGGTAATTAAACAACATAGGAACTTTTCTATGGTTTGGTTAGTTCTCTCTGTTTGACCATCAGTTTGTGGATGATGTGCAGAGGATTACAGATGGTCAATACGAAGAGAAGAACATAGGCCCATATTTATACTTTTTTAGCGCCGCATTTGCGTCGTTTTTTGACGCAAAATCGGCGGAAACTTACAAAATACAATGGTATTACCATGGTATTTTGTACGTTTGCGCCGATTTTGCGTAAAAAATTGATGCAAATGCGGTGGTAAAATAGTATAAATATGGGCCTTAGTTCCTGCCAAAATGTAGACACAAATTGTGTGTCTCGATCAGAGATAATTACAGTTGGCAGGCCATGAAGCCGGACAATATGCATTATAAAAGGTTCAACTAGTACTTTAGCAGTTGGGATTTTAGTGAGAGGAATGAAATGGGACATTTTTGAGAATAAATCCACTACCACTAGTATACATGTATTCCCCTTATCCTTTGGTAAATTGGTTACAAAATCCATACTAATAGTATGCCCTGGAGCTGGCGGTATTGGTAAGGGGAATGAGTTTTCCTATGGGGGTTGTGTGTGAGGATTTGTTACAAGCACATACGGGACATGTTCGTATAAACTCCTTTACGTCAGCATCTAGGGAACCCACCAGAATCGAGGTGTGCGCAAGTCCTTAGTCTTACGCTCTCCTGGATGTCCACTCAAGGAGGATGAATGACACCATTGAATAATCAGCTCTCTCAGATTCTAAGGGATAAACAAAGCCTGATCATGATAAAATAGCGATGGGAAAACGTGCTCCCCACAAATGATGACTCTATTCTTGAAAGGCCAATTTTCTGAAATAACTCCTTTTCTGCTTGCTGCCCTGCTACCTGCTGCTCTCTGGAGCTCACTGGAAGGACTTTTCCTTCCCTCCTTCCCTCCAAAAGGTGACCTCCAAGGGCTTGCTATCTTGTCCCCTGTTCTCCTGCAGCCTCACAGAAATCAAAGTCTGCCTATAAATCTCCTGGTGCTGCAGAACTCTACTTTCTGTGAGTCTCACCCTTGCATGAGGTGGCCCTCCAAGCTGTGGGCCTCAGAGGTGGGATCTGCAGCTGATTTGTACACAAAATTGACGCATTGCCACGAGTGCGGGTACAATTTCAGTGTATTGAACCTTGGGCGCTGACGCAGAGGCTATTAAAAGACAGTGGATTCACAGCCTCTCCGGCTTGATGATGACACTCTGCGCAACTCAGCAACAACGCATCGCATTCACTTCAGTGATGCAACTGCAAAATAATGATGCATTGTGGCCTCAACGCAATGGTACTGTTTCAGAGGACCCTGTGTGGTATCAGCAGCCGGCCTATATTCCACTGCGGTTGCCCTGAACTTTGGATTTGCACCGTCCCTTGAATAACCTTTTGACTGCTAGTGACTTCTAAGCTCTATTTTGGATTTAATCTTTAAAAATTCATATCTCAACTTCTACTGGATTTTTGTTGGTTTGGTCTTGTTTTACTCAGATACATTTTCTCTTTTTTCTAAAGTGATGTGGAGTCTTTTTGTGGTGTTTTCACTGTGGTACTGTATGAGTTATTGCACAAATACTTTACACATTATCTTAACAGTTAGGTCTGCCTGCTCTGTGCTAAGCTACCAGAGAGTGAGCAGAGGATAATTTAGGTTGTGTTGTGACTTACCCTGACTAAGATTGTGGTCTCTACTTGGACAGGGTGTATACCTGTCCTACTACAGACCCAATTTCTAACACTGGTGAGCAGCGGTGAGGATAAGACATGCGCTTGTACAGTGCCATACCATAGCTAGGTGTACACTACCCATCCACATCTAAGACCATTACAATTCTTGTTTTTTCTTCTGTAATTTTCCCTGCTTTGCATTTTTGATACTTCCTATACATCATGTTTCTGGCTGGTTCTGCAAGTGGAGCCATGGTCATTGAGCTGGCCAAGCTAGAGGGTTATACAGTTAGCCAGTTGAAAAGCTTCTGCAAGGAGATGTGGGTACCTGTCCGATGTGGCATAAGAAGGTGTAGTTTAAATTGGCACTGAGGGCAAGGTAAGATGCCCACTCCCAATAGCATGATGAGGTGGAGGAGCCTGTGAATGGCTATTCCAAGGAGCCACCTGCAGCAGTTGTAGGGGACAACCCTGGATTTATATTACCTGTGAGAGCAGAGAGCAGTGACTCCAATCATAGTCTGTCCCCAGAGGAGAGGAGAGAAAATTTCAACCGCAGTTGGCAAAATTGAAAATAGAGGCTGAGGACAGAAAGGCTGAAACCGAAGCTGAAAGGGCCTTGACAGAGAAGTAACTACTTCTGGCTCATGAACTGAGTCTAAAAGAGCTGACCATAAAAGCCAGGCAGTCTGAGTCCAGAAGTGATGCTGGCATCATACAAAATACATACAGTAGCCGGTGGAGATAAAAAGGTTTGTATACCCAGGGGTCTGGTGCCAAGTTATGGGGCGGGAGATGACATTGATAAGTGGTTTTCTGCTTTTGAAGTTGCACTGAAGGTACACAGGGTTCCTGGGGAGCAGTGGTGGGCGAGTCTATGGAAACACATGCCAACACTTGGGAGGGACATACTTCTAACATTAGAGGCTGGGGGCCAAACCAAGTACACCCCCAAGAAAACTATCCTACTTGCCAAATTTGGAGCGACCACTGAGAAGTGTAGTTAAAGATTCAGAGACAGTCGGAAGCTCCCCAACCAGTCCTGTGTAGATTTAATTGATTACCCCTGTAAGGCACTGAATGGCTGGGTGAGGGGCAGCAAAGTCAATGATTATGTTGAGTTGTTCTATTTAATCATGAGAGAGCACACGCTCAGTGTCTGTTTTAGAGAGTTGCATCAGCACCTAGTTGACAGTAAGCTGACTAACCCCCAGAAGCTTGCTGAGGAGGTAGACCACTGGGTCTGGGTGGGTGCATGAATGTCTAAGTGAGTGTATGAGTGCATCTGTGAGTGGGTATGTGAGAGTCTGTGTAGGTGTGTCAATTGCTGTGTGAGTGACTGGGCAACAAAGGAACTTCACCTGCCTTTTTATCCAACAAGATCCACAGTTTTGCACAAAATATCTACCCAGGTGGAGTTCTTTCTGAATCTTTGGGTAAATGTCCAGTGTGTCTTCTACACTTCAGCTGCGTAGGGGACTCATGAGGAAACGTTTCTAGCAACCTTGTGTGTGTTTGGCAATGTGATTGAGAATCATGTGTCTTTCTCAAAAGTTCTGTGATAACATGAATCCTCTTATAGACAGGCCAACACAACTACAAGATGTACTTTTCCACCAAACCAGGGTCCTTCCTCTTATCTATATGACGTAAGTGCTTCTTTGTTTGGTGGGGATGTCCTCATATTCCTTGGCATCAAGAACATGCCACCAATATCTGCAGCAAATGCCCTGGGAGGCCCGTTGGTAAGCTGTGCATTTTCCTAGTAAAAAGGGAAGCCCTTTTATTATTTATATACTTGAGGGAGGGGGCACTGCCCTGTCCTCCTCCGTGGGCCGATATTGTCCCCGGACACCCCATCCCCCGGGGCCTGGCCTTAAAATATATTGTATCTTATTGGGGGAGGAGGCTGTGCGCCCCCCCTCCCTGGGCTGATCTTGTGCCCAGGGTCCTCATCCCCGGCCTTCATTGACTGGTGGAGGGGGGCCATGCGGCCTCCCTCCCATGGCAGATTTTAGCCCTGGGGACCCCATCACCTTTGGCACGGTCATGTCACCTGGGTGCTTCCCAGGGCACCTAGTCAGCAGCTTTGGGGACCGGTGGGATCGCCTGATTGCCCCGCAGTCCCAGCCAGCTCCCGACCTTCTCCAGAGCCAGCATTGCTCTTGCACCCAGGGAGCTGCTAAACATGCAACTCCCTGTGTGCAAGAGCAATCCTTTCTTCCTTTTCCCTGCCCACATGTCTGCAGGGAGGGAAACAGATGAGAACTCAGCTCCCAGCAAGCGAGGACAGTTTGACAGCTCTTTCCCCATGGGGGCCATTATTGGCTAAATTGGGGGGGGGCCCTATGGCCCCTCTCCTTTTGTTGTTCGCCGGTTTCAATGGAAGTGACGCTACACTCCCATGAGTTTAAAATTAGAAATTAATTTAATGTGTTTACACTGTCACATGTTGCCAAACTATACCAATGCGTTTCAACTTTTACAGCCTTGTTCACGGTAAGTGAGCATTTTTATAATTGCTGCTGGTATATATATCCCCATTCTTCATTCAGCGGAATTTTGGGAATTGTTGTCCACAAGGAACCAGCAGCAATTATAAAATTACTCAAGTAAGTATAACTCATGCCCTAAGGTAACTATAACTTGCGACATGCAGTTTTTTCATCAAACATTTTAATGCAAATATTACATTGATATTATCAGTGATGTTCTCTAAGATGTAATGTGTGCCATACTTTGTGCGGTAATTAGCAGTGCATGTCCTGGACACGTGTTATAGTTACCTTCGGGCACAAGTTTATACTTCTCTGAGATAACTCTAACTATAATTGGTGAATTTCTATGGTTTTGTACGTTTAACATGTGAGCCTAACTATAACATCCCTGTAACCTTTGATCTTTTAAGTGAATTTCTATGTTTTAAAACAAATTCTATTTCCTAACTATAACAACCCTGTAACCTTTGGTTTTCCCAATGATTTTCTATGGTTTTTCTAACGTAAAGTAATTTTCATGAATATACGTAAATCCAAACACCAACACGCACAACCTTTGGCCGTGCATGGCAGCGGTTGGCCGCAAGGCCTGGCCTGCATCCAGACCCTGCGCCCTACTCTCCTAATCACCCAACCCCACACTGTGCACAGCCCTTTGGTCGGGAACAGTGGGAGTTGGCCATGGTCTGTCTCTCTGGGTGTGAGAAGAGGTGTGAGAGGGTGTATCTGGGGAGTGAGAGTGGTTGTGAGAGCGTCTGGGGGTGAGAGTGGGTGCTTAAGTGTCGTAGTTGGTGCACCAGTGTCTGTGTGGGTGCGTGAGGGTTTCAGTGGGTCTGGGAGTAGGTGTGTGAGAGTGTGAGTGGGTCTGTAATTTGGTGCGTGAGTGTCTGCCTGGGTGGGAGGGTCAGTTTATCATTGTCTTAGAGGGGGGCTTTAGTATCTGGGTGGTCTGTAGGTCTGTGAGTGGGTGTGTGAGAGTGTGTGTGGGTCTGAGTAATTGCGTGAGTGTCTGAGTAGGTCTGTGAGTGGGTGCGTGAGTGGGTCTGTGAGTGGGTGCGTAAGGGTCTGAGTGGGTGTGTGAGTGTAAGAAAGAGATTGAAAAAGAGAAATTGGGAGGGAGAGAGAAATAGAGAGGGAGGGAGAGAGATCGTTTTTTAGGCTTTGGTGAATGATATACTTAGAATGAGATATTTATGGCCATATTAAAAATAAAAATGTATTGGTCAATTAAAGAGTGAGATCACCTTTTATTGTGAACCTTAAACATTTACATTAACTTAAAGTAGAGACATGACGACAGACACACCCAGACTAGAACCCCCAACTTTCAGTGTAAAGGGTTGAGTCCTTAACCTTTATGTCACAGGTGTCTTCTTCTTGGGCTGTTTTTCCTGGGATGTCATTGCATGGAGAGACCATTGTAATGACTCTCTCTCTCTCTCTCTCTCTCTCTCTCTCTCTCTCTCTTTCTCTCTCACTCTCTCTTTCTCTCTCGCTCTCTCTCTCACAACCGTCAGCCTACTGAGTGACAGTCCAAGAGCTTTACCAGTAGGTCAGAAGAGACTCTGTTCTGCTTTGCATCAAAATGTAATTATAACATTCGAACAACACATCTTGCTAGTCTTTCTCTTTGAAGTAATTGCATGGAGAGTCTATGCAATGAGAATCTAATATCTTTCTCTTTTTCATATCATTATGAGAAGGAAGACAGAGTGACAGGACCGTGGAGGGAACCTCAAGGCCCTGTGGTCCTACCTGGCTCCCCACATCCAGTGCGAGCCAGCATTGCTCCCACAAGCAGGAAGCTGCTTTCAATAGCAGCTTTCTGCTTGTGAAAGTAATGATTTCATCTGTCTTCCCTGCATGCATATTTGCATCAGGGAAGACAGATGAAAACTCTGCTTTCTGACAGCAGGAGCTGTTTGACAGCTCTCAATGTCAGAAAGTGGGATTTGTTTGCTTTTGCTTGGTGGGAGTTATGTTCTGAGGGGTGGGCACCCCAGGACATAGCAGGAGCCTGCCCTGCGGGGTTGGCTGTCCCCAGGGCCTATAATGGCTCTGTGAGGGAGGTCGTACAACCCCCCTCCAGCTAATATAGCCCAGGGAGTTGCTGGTCTCCTGGGCTGCGGGGGTTCAAAACAGACCCCACCTTCACTGTTTTGTTGTAGCCCCAGGGAGGTGGTGGTCCCTGGGGCTGTGAGGGGCAGTGCCCCCTGCATTGAATTTCATTACGGCCCGGGGAGGTGGTGGTCCGTGGGGCTGCGGGGATGCTGTGCGACCACCACATTGAATATAAATATAGCCCCTGGGATGTTGCGGTCCCCGGGGCTGACCGGTGGGGTCCCCTTTGCATTAAAATTAACAACACCCCCAGGACTTGGCTCACCTGGGGGCTTAAGAATGATGAAGCGCAGGAGCCCATGCTGCGATTTGTAATTTATTTTTGTTGCTGGATCAGAATTTTTAAAAAAGAAAATATGTTTTTTGCTCTGGTGGGGGGGGGCACTGGGCCCCAGCACCAGAACTAGGGGGCAGAGGTGACCCTGGCCCCTTTTGTTTTTTTTGCACTTTCATCTGGTACTCGGCTGAAGCAGAGTCCCAACTTGGCTGCCAACACTTCCTTGTAGAAGTGTTGGCAGCCAATCAGATCTCAGCACAAGATCGAAAGAGGTCACAAATCCTTTGTGTCCCTATATATACAAATTTGGATTTTCAGTAAGTTCTCTAAAACTACTAAACGGATTTACACCAAATGAAAACAAGCATTTGCAATAGGTCTCATATTTGCTTGAGTTAGAGCTATTGGCATCGTAAATTCATAACTGGACTTTTTTGCCACATACATTGGTCAACCCTGCCTCACAATTTCATATTTTCATGCCAGTTTCATTCCAGTGGCCCTCCATATAACTAAAGCACTTCAATGTACCTTCTTCCTCTATCTGCAGCAAAAAATAAAATGTTGCCATTTAGCATCCTAATTTAAATATGCCATGCTAATTCCAATAAAATACCACTTTCACCTCCCAAAAAAGACACAAGAGAGCCAAAATGGAGAAATAAACTTGAAGGGTCATCCAAACATATGAAGAGAGTTCAAACAGTAATAGTGTAATTGGGATGTTAAGTTGGCCTGAATCATGGTCATAATTGTAATAAAAGGAGATTATTAAAACATATACAATTATCATATAAACATTTTTCCAATGTAACAAACAAGGCCTTCAAAACAAAACTTATCCAAGCTGTAAAACAAACGTTCTAGCCATGAGAAAACTTAAATGACACTCAATGGTGGGAGGGTTTTTTATTTTGGGGTTCCCAATAACCTAGTGTGGGGACCCAGAGATGATGTTGACAGAGCGTTTTGGTGGCAGTCCCATTTCCCTAGGACCACCACAGGCTGAGTTATGAGGAAAATGTTTTGTAAAAATAATGCCCTGCAAAGCATTATGGTGCAAGTGTTCGTGCCACTAATATTTTAGTTTACTGATATAAGTGTAATGGTTAGGACAGCCCCTAGATGACACCACAACGAAAATAGTATTAGTAAAGAACATGGTCATGTAACTATATAGTTAGTCCCTAGAGGGCATAACTACACAAAAAGAAAATGGCAATAAATAATGCAGTGTAACCATATATTTAGCCCCTTTAGAACATAGTCCATTATAAATTTTCAGGGATAGTATACCTATAGCAATGATATTACAAACAAGGCCTTTAAAGTACAAGCTATTCCCAAATGTAAAACAAAAGTTCCAGCCATGAAATCCCATAAAAATAAATAAATTTGAATTGTGGGGAGGGTTATTATTTTGGGGTCCCAACTAACCTAGTGTGGGGACCCAGAGATGACCTAGACAGAAAGAGTGTGTTATGCTGAATATTTTGGTGGTGTTAACATTGTCCAAGGGCCACAACAGGCTGAGCTATGAGCAAAATATGTTTTGTAAAAGTGATGCCCTGCAAAGCATTATGGGGCAAATGTCCCGAGTGCAGTGAACATTGTAGTATCAGCCCTTTCTGCTGTGCTGTGAGAACCGCTTTTGCTTTGAGGATTTCTGCTTTACATAAAGCATCTACCAATGTCAAGTGTTTTAAGGGGAGAGCCACAAGAAACGACTGATTAGGTAACTGTGAACAATGTGACCAGAGCTCTAATTCCGCCGATCAAGTTCATGTTGTTGTCCCTGTTCGCGCTGTGGGTACCATGGCCACCATGCAGCACGAAGGGGAGAGACCAAAAAAAATGAGTTCACCCACGCTGAAGTATATCAGCAATCGAGCAACAATACATGTAACAGGGGCATTCTGCAGAGCGGTAACAAAACCGCCCCAAGGTGGGACAAACATAAGCAATTATCAATGACGACAAGGGATTTTTGAAAGGCAATCCCACAAATCAGTGAAAGTGATGGGCGTGAGGTGGGCATTTGTGAAAAGCCCACAATACTTGCAAAATGTCAAAGTGCTTGCGCTTGACCTAAAAAGGTCTCTTTCTGGACCAAGAGCTACCTTTCTGCCAAATTTGTTGTTATTCCATCCAGTGGTTTCAGCGCTATCCCTGTTCAAAATCCCTATGGAAAAATGAATGGGGAAATCAAGTTTTGGGCCTTGCCCAGTTTTTTGACCCCACTTGACAGATAACCATATATCTTCCAGACAGCAGTTGAAGTGAGTGTAAAAGTTTTTGGGAAACGTTTGTGAAGATTCATCATCTGGCACCAAAGATATAGGAAAATCAAAAAACAGTTTTTTTAATGGAATCTAGGTCCTAACTATAACTACCTAGTCGTGACCGCCTATAGGTAAAATATATTTATGAATATGATACATACACATTTTGTGTTATGAATAACTTTGAATTGTATATTACATTGATATTTTTGTCATGGTAAATATAATGCTGATTTTTTAGACGTGGAATCATGGGTAGCAAATCAGAACTGATTTAATATTTTTTCTATGTTGACAACAAGCTGGATATTTTTTCTAAAGGTCACGGAGTTTGTTCCACACAGTATGTAGCTCTGAGGAAGCCTGCAAGTTCGATTTGCGTGCGCCTCAGTAAAGATTTGATAAAAGCAACACCCTGGAGTACGGGCCCTTTTCTTGGATGCAGATAAAGTCGAGAAGTTTGTTAGTGGATTAGCAGTCCTGCACCGGCTTGCCCGGCACCAACCCATAAGGTGGAAGAGATCAGGAAAGGCAGGAGCACTTTAAAACCTTTATCTGTGATCCAGAATCCAAGGAGGGATGCTATATGGAAGAAACTGGACTGAGGTAAGAAACCCTGAACAGTGTTGTTTCACTGGACTTTAAGCACTTTGATTCAGTAAAACACTGAGTTTCGTAAATTAACTTTCATTCAGTTTCAACTTTATTTGGAAACTCTGAGTACCATAAATTAACTCTTTAATTCAGATTGAACTCTAGTTGAATAATGTGTTTCATGTACGAAGATCAGATTTAATTTCTTTAATTGACTGAACTGTTTACCCCCTTAAATGCATTCTCTTTAATTAATAAAATTCCAAAACTGGTGATTTTTCTGGATGTGTTTTTATTGGGGACTGAGTGCAGTGGAAGATAAAGTTATCCTAGAGGCTAGTGAAGTAAAGCAGTAACCAGTGTGGTTTCCACACTGCCATGACTTTCACTGGCACCGTCTTTCAGAGGATTGTTAAAGACTAAAGGCAGCGTATATATTTGGGTAGCGCTGATGAATGGGATATGTGTGGCACTGAAGAGACTTTCCTCAGTTTGTTTAACTTTGCAGGGAGTGAGATTTACCATTCTGACTGCGAAGTCCAAACCTTTCCCCAATGTTTCTGTGTTTGGAGTTGGAATACAATATCTCATCCCCCTCCCAATCCAAATACTTCTGTCAACATCAGGGCAATGCGCGCTCTACGGGTGACTAGAATGCAAAAACCTAACAATTTCAAGCTAACATAATTTATGCATTGTGCTGATATGATGTTGTTTAATCTTTTGCATTGCAGAGTTTAATCCTGATGTCTTATGTTCAGCATGCATATAAATACTGTTCACATGCAATGTACTGCTGCAGGCTTTCAGACTGTGTCAGGGTGTGGTCCCCTTCCAGGGCCTTCTAGAAGCATTCCCTGCAGCATGCCTGGGTGTGGTTGGTGGGCTGGGCTAAGACTCTATAAAAGGGAGCCAGCCCAGCTCCACGTGCTCACTATTCAGAGGTCCCGGTGCAGAGCAGCAGCAACTTCCTGAGCTCCTGTTCCGGAGGCCTACTTTGATCTTCCAGGCCTTTGCCCTTCATTTACATTGGTGATCCTTGATCAGGGCGGTAAGACGGAGGTCGGGCTGGGCCCCCTATCCCTTTTAGAAGGCATTTGAGTTCTTGGGCCTAATTTTCATGTTGAGAGATTTTACCTTGTGCGTGTGAATGTGCTCTGGGTTTTTCTGGCATTTACATGTTAATATTAGAATCGGCAAGACGCGAAATTCGTTTCCTCGTGCTTTAACCCTTGATATTCATTGTGCGCTACCATTTCTTGGCAGTTAAATGGTGGCATTTGAATCGGCAAGACGCGCGATTCGTTCCTCGTGCTTTAACCCTTGATATTCATTGTGCGCTACCATTTCTTGGCAGTTACATGGTGACATTCGAATGGGCAAGATGCGCGATTCAATTCTTGTGTGTAATTCATGTTATTCCTTGTTCGCTACCATTTCTTGTTATTCATATGGTAGTCTTCGAATCGGCAAGTCGAGCAATTCCTTTTCTTGTGTTTAATTCATGATATTCAGTGTGCGCCACCATTCCTTGGCATTCACATGGTGGGCTTCGAATCGGCAAGAACGCGTGATTCATTTCTTGTGTCTAATTCATGATATTCATTGTGTGTTACCATTTCATGACATTTATTGGCTGACATTCGAATCGGCCGAATGCGCGATTCATTTCTTGTGTTGAACTCATGCTATTCAGCGAGCGTTACCATTTCATGGCATTTAATTGGGGGTGCTCGAATCGGCAATACACGTGATTCATTTCTTGTGTTTAAAATCACGGTGTTCATTATGAGCTACCACTTCATGGCATTTACTTGGTGACCACGAGTCGGCAAGACGTGCAATTTATTTCTCGAGTCTAACTTATGTTTTTCATGGTGCACAATCATTCCATGGTATTTACAACCTTTGTGAAAATCTGCAATGTGCGCAATTCATGTTCCTGCAATTTTGAGAAAACAAAAATGCTAGAGTTCTAGATGTGATGTTGTATGTACATAATAAGTTCCTCAAGCATGATTCATATGATGGTTTAGAAATCATTTAGATTATTTCCTGATCCTCATGCAAAAGATAATACTTGAATTTGAAAGTTGCATTTAACCTTTCTTGATTCCCTCACAGGTATCTAGTCATCTTGAAGCCTAGTTATTTAAGTCTATGCTTAGGTTGTCCATGTTTTCAGAATGACAATGCTTAGAGTCATAGCCTAGTACTGATTAATATGATATAATCTTGATATTGTGTGTTTTAACCTTTTTGCTTCCTACAGGTCTCCTTCCCAGCTTTTCCCCACTTGGACTCTCTTAGACTCTGTGACAGTTCTAATCAGAGTATTGGAGCTGTCTTGTGGTGGAAGTGTTGGGAACATGCACAGACCCCGAGGATCTGGTGACTCTGACAACTTCTCCAAATATAGTTACGTTTGCAGTGGAATAGTAATTCTTTACCCCACCCTCAAAGTCCAACACTTGTCCCAGTGTAGCTGAGCTTGGAGTGGGAATAATAAATCTGATGTCTCAAAAGTCTAATACTTTCACAACTGTGGCTATATATTTGGAGTGAGAATAGTAAGGCTGATTTCCCCAAAATGCATCACTTTCCCCAGTGTGGTTTGTGGTTTGTGCTGGAGTGGGGATAGTAACTCTGACCTCCCACCCCCCATAATGTGCTATCATTTGTTAATATTTCTACTTTTACTGTTTACATAGTTTAATATTTTTATTTTTATAATAAAGTATTTTTTTAATGTACTTATTTTTTCATTAACTTTAATGTTTAAATGTTTTTAGTTATACATATTGCCTAACCCAATGTTTAATATATTTGATTGTTTAATGATAGTGGCCCTCATTGTGACATTGGCAGTAAATCCCGCTTACCACCATGATGACACCCGCCAACATACCGCCGTGGGGGCGAATATCCGTTCCCCATATTATGACACACACACACCAATCCGACAGAATACACCCACAAACACATATCTGCGAGCCCAAAGGTCAGTGCTAAAGTGGCAGTACCAACACCCATACCGTTATGCCAACAAAATAACACTCACTACATTATGAACCATGAATCACTACGGCGGACATTCAATGGCGGTCAACTGTTGGCAGTACGTACCCCTGCGCTCAGAATGGACACCCACATACAAAACAACACTACATTGACCAATATTAAAAACACACACCTGACTCTCATACATACACCACACACACCCACCCACAGCACCATAAAACACACATCCACATTACCCACAACCCTTTACGAACAGCAATTACTGCCAGTAGATTGACACGAACAGCACAGAGACAACTAGACACACAGACCACATACACCCATACACCCTACCACATTACTCAACACACTCTCACCAACACACAACACCCATGTCCCCACAAAGGCACCCCCGTTTCACTGAGCAGGAGTTAAGGGTCATGGTGGAGGAAATTGTCAGGGTAGAGCCACAGCTGTTTGGAGCACAGGTACAGCAAATATCCATTGCCAGGAAGATGGAGCTATGGCGGAGAATCGTGGACAGGGTGAGCGCTGTTGGACATCACCCAAGAACAAGGGATGACATCAGGAAGAGGTGGAACGACCTATGGGGGAAGGTAAGTTCCGTGGCAGCAAGGCACCAGCTCACCACCCAGAGGACTGGCGGTGGACCCCCACCTAGTCCCCCACAGCTCACAACATGGGAGGAGCAAGTCTCGGCATTACTGCATCCTGAGGGACTTGCTGGAGTTGCTGGAGGACTGGACACTGGTAAGTCAATATTTACTACTTATCAACCCCCATACCTGCATGCCATCACACCCCTCACTCCTATCACTCCACTCCGTCCCACACACTGCAGCTACACATACGACTAACCCAGTGCCAAATCCTGCATGCCATACCAATGCATGGACAGCCCTCCCAGCCCTGCATGGACACCCATCACTAAAGCATGCACAGCATAGGGGAACTAACAATCACACAATACATCACCATACACAAACAAAGGTGGCAGGGCAACAGCAACGATAGAGGGGAAGCCAAAAATGTACAATATGTCACAGACATGAAGCATAATATATCACTTACATCCCCACAGGTGCCCCAGCCAATCCCAGTGGAGAGGAGGTGCCACAACTATCCGGTCCCCTAACAGAAGATGCCCCCAGTGATGACAGTAACTCTGGACTTCAGGATCTGGACCAACAACCTGGCTCGTCAGGGACCTCTGGACGTCGGTCACCCCAGTCCACTCACAGTCCACCACAGAGCCTCCCCGTAGGTTACCAACACTGCATCACCCACCCAGCGTACCCACACCTCTGTCCCCAGGACACGTCAATCAGCAGTGTGCCTACCTGTACAAGATCCCAAGTCCACACCTCACCCCAAGACAATCAGGGACCTGGGGTCAGTGGGCAGACTGTTCAGGGGACAGAGGCAGAGGCCAACAGGGACACTGGAAAGACCGCTGTGCGACAAGGGGAGGACAGGCCCATGGAACCAAAGCCATCAAAAGCCTGATGTTCGGTTGTCCTCATCCTCAACCTCGAAATCCTCATCCTTAATATCCTCAGGGTCCACTGCTGCCACAGGAGCATCTCCAGTCTCCTCCTCCTGCAGAAAAGGTACATGCCGTCTGAGGGCCAGGTTGTGCAACATGCAGCATGCCACTACTATCTGGCAGACATTCCTGGGTGAGTAGCACAGGGATCCACCTGTCAGATAGAGGCACCTGAACCTGGCCTTCAGGAGCACGGAAGTCCTCTCGATGATCCTTCTGATTTGCCCATGTGCCTCATTATAACGTTCCTTAGCCCCTGTCCTGGTATTCCTTACAGGGGCCAGCAGCCACAATAGGTATGGGTAGCCAGAGTCACCTGCAAGTATTGCGGGACAACATTTAGCCTCACACAATGATATGGGGATGACACCTGAAGGCATACACTAACATAAAGTGGGTGAGGACCACCGCTCACCTATTAGCCACACCCTGTGCCTCTGTAGTTGGGCCATCACATTTGGGATGCTGCTATTCCTCAGAAAAAAGGCATCATGCACCGACCCAGGATACTTAGCAATGACATGGGAGACGTACTGGTACGCCAGGCACACCATTTCACACTCAGTGAGTGGAAACTCTTCCGATTCCTGAACACCTGTTTATTCTGGCAGGGGACTAACGCAATATGTGTCCCGTCAATGGCCCCAACAATATTGGGTATATGTCCCATTGCATAGAATCCAGCCTTCACAATGGCCAGATCTTCCACCTGGGGGAAAGCTGTGTAGCTGCAAATGTGTTTCACCAGGGTAGACAAAACTCTTGCCAGTGCAATTGAGAATATTGGCTGTGACATTTCTGCTGCCATGCCCACTGTCACTTGGAAAGAACCAGTTGCCAGGAAATGGAGCACAAGAGGTGGGGATCCCAGTCAGATGACGGATAGCAGATATCAGGTCAGGCTCCAATTGGGCAATTGCTCTGTGATTGTGGCCCTGTCCAGTCAATAAGTGAGTATAATGTGCCTGCCCTCCAGGGTAGCCAAGTCCACAAGGGGTCTGTACACAGGGGTTTGTCTCCTCCTCCTATTCATCCGCAGCGGTAGGTATCTAAGGGACACAAGAGTGAGTAGGCTGTCACAATTTGAACAATGGTGGATGGGGTCCTACCCCAGTACGGACTGCTGTAAGGGCCTCCAGACCAACAGGTGAGTACACCTTGGGAACAATGCATGAGGGAAAGATATATGGAGATGTGTGGCAAGCATAGTGTAATCGGCGGGTAATTAATATGGTGGTGTACATGGTGTGCTCTGGCCGATGTGTGTGCCAATGGTTATGAAAACGGGATTGGTGGGCCATATGTGTAACAGGCTGGATTGTATGTGTGATGGTGTCCTCCTGTCTGTATTACCTCTGGAGGTCAGCGCCCATCAAAAGAAGGGATTATGGCGTGCCATCGCCAAGGACGTGCAGACCCTGGGGGTCTATGGCAGGCGGAGCACCCACTGTCAGAAACGGTGGGAGGATCTTAGACGTGGGCACGGAAGACCACGGAGGCCCAGCTGGTGATGGCCTCCCAACCAGGAAGGGGTGTCGTCGAACCTGACCTCACTGATGGGCCGCTTACTGGGGGGTGGCCTACCCAGAGCTGGATGGGTGCTTGAGGTCATCATAGCAGCCACAAGGGGGTGAGTACAGTGGACATTACTACAATAAATGGCGGGTGGCATGGGATCTGGGTGGTGGGTGTGAGTTAGTGGGTGCCCCTTAATGCCAGGCCAGACATTGCAGCATGATCCAGCTCAAGGGTAATGTGTGTATGGCAAACAACCTAGCTTGTTAGCATTCCATGTCATTCAGGGCTTTGTGGTCCCAGGAGGTGTGCAGTTGGCGGTGTGTGGCCCTCATCTTGCCGTGGCATCTAGCCAAATCACTGGCAGTGCAATGCATAGTGCTCAATCCTGATACCTGTGTGTGACGGTGCTGTGTTTGCCAACTGTGGTGTTGATGCAGTAATTGACCAGTGTTTCCTTTCTCGCTCTCCCACCTTTTTCTTCTGTCGTGTCCATGTGTGCATTAGCATAATCTGGCGGAGGAGCAGGGGCACCGACAACAGGGGGAGCTGCATCCCACAGGACCCTGAAGGCAGAGTCCATAGACGCCAAGGGAACCAGTGGGACAGAGGGCGAGGGGAGCACCACGGCAGAGACAGGAGGTGACAACACAGACTCAGCTACCTCCTCCGGTGGAAGCTCCCTGGTGGTGGCAGACACCTCAGTGACCACCCCAGCTGCAGGTACACCTGCCACCCTCGTACCAGCACCACCCTCCCAGTAGCCCCTCAGCGAGTTGCCTGTGCCTGCCCACCCAGGAGGGTGGGCATCTCCTTCATCCTAGGCACCTCAGGCCCTGCCCCAGTGAGCCCTGCTGCCCTGAGTGAGGAGGCTATTCACCTCCCGAAATCCATCTCTGTAGGGCAGTCAACCATTGTGAATGCCATTCAGGGGCTGGCATCCCAGATGCAGCAATGTAATGCATTCCTGGATGGAATCCACAGTGGATTCGCTGCCCAGCAGAGATCGATTCAGGCTCTGGCCTCCTCTCTGATGGCAGCCATTGTCCCTGTTTCTACCGTCCCCCTCCAACTACCACTTCCCAGTCCCAGTCTCCTCAACCCCAACTCATGCACACACACAGACGAGCATGCACACGAGACAACACACAATAGTGGCACAGTCAAACACAGACACCACACTTCATCCCACAAGCACTCACACAAACAACAGACAGTTGCAGACATAACCACATCCACTGCCTCCACTGTCTCCCCCTCCTCCTCCTTCCTCACAGTCACGTCCACACACATATACTGCATCAACATCCACCACCAGCATCACCAGTCCAAGCAGTACACACACCTCACTAGCATACACCTCCACAACATCCATGCACTTTTCCCCTGTGTCCTCTCCCATCCTGTCTGTCCCTCCTCCTAAAGGACACAAACACAAGCACTCACACACCCAACAGCCATCCACCTTACATCAGCACACTGCCCATGCACCTGCACCCAAGTCCAGCACACATGCACCTCCAACAACCACTCCCTCAACCGCCACTCCCATCCCTCCTCCCTCATCCCGCCCCACCGCCCCTAAGAAGCTTTTTCTTGCCCAACTTGACCTCTTCCCTCCCCCCAATCTTGCCTGTAAGAGCAGGGTCCCAACAAGCCAGCCCAGCACCTCAACCAAATAGTCCACACGGACAGTGGTGGCACTACCTAGTCATGGTGGCAAGTCAGTGAAGGATCCCACTCCACCAGCCAGGAAGGTTAAGGATCCCACACCTCCTGCCATGAAGGGGAAGTAGCCCGCACCTCCTGCCATGAAGGTGAAGGAGCCGGCACCTCCTGCCATAAAGGAGGAAGAAGCCCTCAACACCTGCCAGGAAGGCTAAGGACCCGCACATCCTGCCATAAAGGGGAAGAAGCCCTCAACCCCTGCCAGGAAGGGAAAGGATCCAACGCCTCCTGCCATGAAGGGGAAGAAGCCATCGACTCCAGCGGAGGCTGTCAGGGTGACACCACCACCACCAGTGGTCACGGGCCCTCACCGCCAGCTGAGGAAGTGCAGCCTACTCCTCCCGCAGAGGCTTCCCAGGAGGCACCTTCATCTGCTGAGAAAGTGCAGCTCTCACTTCCATCAGAGGCTGTCAGGGTGACACCGCCACCACCACCACCACCAGTGGTCACCGGCCCTCACTGCCAGCTAAGGAACTGCAGCCTACTCCTCCTGCAGAGGCTGCCCAGTAGGCACCTTCACCTGCTGAGACAGTGCAGCCCTCACCTCCAGCAGAGACTGTCAGGGTGACAACACCACCTGCCACCACCGGTGGTCACACGGCCTTCACTGCCAGCTGATGAAGTGCAGCCTACTCCTCTTTCAGAGGCTATCCAGGAGGCACCTTCCCCTGCTGACACAGTGCAGCCCTCACCTCCAGATGACACAGTGCAGCCATTACCACCAGCGGAAGCCACGTAGGCCACGCTCCAGGGACTGCTGTACAAGGGGCCCCCTCCAGAAGCAGTGGGCATGTTCCCCACTTGATAGACTGTGATCTTGCACTCCCCAGCACAGAGGAATGGGCATGGAGCCCCCACCAGAACCAGTGGGCAAGTCACCTGCATGAGAGACTGTGGCCTTGCACTCCCCACCACAGAGTAATAGGGATGGAGCCCTCTCCAGAAGAAGTGGATAAGTCACCTACCTGAGAGACTGTGGCCTTACACTCCTAATCACAGAGTAATGGGCATGGAGCCCCCTCCAGAAGCAGTGGGCAAGTCATCTACCTGAGAGACTGTGGCCTTGCACTCCCCAGCACAGAGGAATTTGCATGGAGCCCCCTCCAGAACCAGTGGGAAAGGCACCCACCTGAAACACTGTGGCCTTGCACTCCCCAGCACAGAGTAATGGGCATGGAGCCCCCTCAGGAAACAGTGTGAAAGTCACCCACTCCAAAGACTGTGGCCTTGCACTCCCCAGCACAAAGTAATGGGCACGGAGCCCCCTCCAGAAGCAGTGGGAAAGTCATCCACCTGAGAGACTGTGGCCTTGCACTCCCCAGCACAGAGAAATGGGCATGGAGCCCCCTCCAGAACCAGTGGGCTTGTTCCCGAATTGGCAGAGTTTCCCCACAATCCCCCTCTGAAATGCCTGCCCACTTGCAAATTGATGCCCCTGCAGAGTTCTGTCCAGATGAAGTCAGGATTTGAGTTTGGGCCTCATGTGGCCATGTGGGCCCTTAGTACTTTGGACTGGGCATTGGCCCTTTGTGTACATTTGTACATATCTGTTTTTAGTACAATTGGTTCTTTTGGTAGCTGTTTACAATCAATAAATTCTACGTTGGTAAAAAATTCTTTTGGACATATGCCAGCCAAGGGATTGCGTGCCTTTTGGCCAATTTTAAGCGATTTCCTAACACTAAGCAAAATGCTGCACTCGGTATAGCCCAAATTTTGATCCATAGTAGCAGGGGAGCTAAGCCCATGAGGTCCTTAAAATAATCTACACCTAATTCGAGATGAAGGATCAAACTCACTATACTTTGAGGTAGTGCCAATAGGCGAGTTAAAAATCTATTCTCTGCAACTTGTAGTTGCCCCGGTGGGGAGCTACCCCATACACCAGCACCATAAACCCCAATTGAAATACATTTGCTTCTGTATAGTTGTATCAATTGCTTAATGGGTTTACCACCAAGCTGCTTTGCAAATCTAAATAACTCGCCCAATGCTGCTACTAGTTTAAGTGGTCTTTGTGCAATCAATCTTTCCCAAGACCCACGTGTACCAAACAGAATGCCCAAGTAGCTAAAAAAAGGCACTTTTGTCAACTGGGTCCCCCCCTACATAGAAAGTCTTAGTTTTGATAATTTTGTGGCAAGAGGTAATTACAAATGGTTTTTGAAAATTTACCTTAAGCTTACGTATGGACATAAAGTCATAGAATCCATCCATCAAATGTTGAAGGCCATTTGCTGTTAGTGCCAGTAGGACTGCAGAACCAGTGGGCTTGTTCCCAAATTGGCAGAGTTTCCCCACAACCCCCCTCTGAAATGCCTCCCCACTTGCAAATTGATGCCCCTGCAGAATTCTATCCAGCTGAAGTCAGGATTCGAGTTTGGGCCTTGAACTGTGCCCTGTGGCCATGTGGGCCCTTAGTACTTTGGACTGGGCATTGGCCCTTTGTGTACATTTGTACATATCTGTTTTTAGTACAATTGGTTCTTTTGGTAGCTGTTTACAATCAATACATTCTCCTTACTGCATTCTTGTTGTCCTTGCATTATTCTGCTGTGTGTCGTGTGCTATTGTTTTTCGTCTGCAGCTGGTTGTGTGTAGTGTGTGTGTGTGTGTGTCGGTGTGTTGTGTGTGTGTGTCACTCTCGTTTTCCTCCCTCCCTCCCTTGTGTGCTAGGCGGCTGTACTCACCGTTGTCGTCTTCGTCGGCATTGGTGTTCCAGGTGGAACATGACGTAGATGAGCGGCGTTGGTCTTCCCTGTGACTCCAATGGTGAGTCTTTGCTCTTCTGTGTTCTGTTTCCGGCAGGCTTTTGATGGCGTTGGTAACGCCCCGGAAATCTTGGCGGATTGCAAGGTCATAATATGGTGGGCGGTACTTTGTCTTCCGCCTGTCTGTTGTTGGCTACCCCCGTGGTCAGTCATGTTAACGCCCTGATGTTTGGAGTGGTACATTGGCTGTCTATGGGAGTTATAACCGCCATGGTCATAATTTGAAGGTAAATACCGCCAGCCTATTGGCTGTATTACCGCCACTTTATCACGCACTGCAAATGTCATAATGAGGGCCAATATTTTTAAACAATTACAACATCTTTATTGTAAAAAAAAATTATTAACACAACATAATAGTTTGTTTTTAGTACACAAAAGCAACATTTTCCATGTAATAGACTTTTAGTTTACATACATGTTTATATGTTCTCACAGATTGGTGGCAGTTGCCAGCTGGCTTCTGAATGCCGTCTGTGCCTGGGCAAAGATGAGGCTGCTGTGCCAGCCTGAAACAACTCAGAAATGTCTAGTTCCTTCAACCAGAAAAGAGCTGGAACTTAGGGGACATAGTGCAAATCACCTTGTTTAATAACCAAACAGAAGTGGTAACATCGTCACATTTCGGGTTTGTCTGAGGCCTTGGTCATGATAAGTTATGCCATTTTGTAATTCCATTTAATACACCCATTATGCATAAACATAGAAGACATACTATCTGCTCGGTCACATTATTCCATTGCACAGTAATATTAAGTTTTGAATTTATGAATCATAAATGGATTCTTGTATAATCTTAACAATAAATATAATTGTAATCCAATTAATTAATTTCTTGTCAGAAATAACTCTGTATGCAAATCCAAAACTGCAATCCACTGAGCTCATGTTTAACCCCAGTTAGCCCAGTGAAACAAAATGAATAATTGTATGATCTTAACAATAAAACCAATATTAAGACAATTCATTAAATTGTTGTCAAAATATAACTCTGTATGCAAATGTAAAACTCCAATCAGCAAAACTCATATTTATCCCTAATGGGCCCCGTCAAACAAAATAAAGTTCAGGTTTATATAATCTTAATATCTGAATTACAATGTCACATATAAATGATCAACACTTGAAACCATAAAAGTGCACAGAATATCATTTCAAACATCAATCATTATAAATATGCAAATAATCTCATAATCTTAAAACAATTAAAAAGTTAAAAAGAGACTGTAGAAAGTGTGCAAAAGAACAAGAAATATATTTGTTTATATTACTTCTAGATCCAATATATACAGTAAAAAATCCTTAAGAAAGAGTTGAAGCATCAAAAAGTATTTTTCAGCTCTATTCATATAGAGCACATTTTACATCTAATTAAATAGCAGCTGTGCAAAATAGAAAAATATCTGAGTCACTTCCAGCAATACCTTTGGTCTAATTTTACAAAATAACAGCCCTAAAAACGTTAATTTTACACAATTAATACACTATAAGACATTTCTCAATTTAATTCTCTTAAAGTGCATTTTGCATGAAATTGAGTAATAACACAAATATAAAAATCAGTCTGCCTTAAAAATTCACTGGTCCGTACCATAGACTCACAACAGCAAAACATATTTCAGGAGAGGCAACAGATTGAAAGTATCTCAAACCATTTTTGTATGATGGGTGTTGCAAATATTTAAGAACGGGGCAGAGGAAGCGAGCCCGATAAACAGAATATAATTTACAAAAAAACATAAAGTATTGTGTAGATTGAATAGAGATGTTATCACATGGACAACAAGAATGTATTGGTATTCTAGTCCCTGGTACTGGAAAAGCTACCAGGTAGTGAATCAAATTTAGCCTCAGCCTTGTTATATAATACCTATGCTGAGGATTAGGTAGCCATAACAAGTATGTATTCACCCCTGAAATATTTTCAAGCTGCATAAAGTTCGTCATTGATGCCATGTTAAGGGCTCTCACAATACGCCCTTCTTCCCTGTGCGCCAGATACTTTTTTTAAACCCGGTCTTTAGTTTGGATACAAATATCCTCAGGATGATCAAAAAGGGCATGTAAGCCAAGATCATAAAAAATTATTTTGACATATGCCAGCCAAGGGATGGCTTGCCTTTTGGCCAATTTTAAACAATTTCCTAACTCTAACCAAAATGCTGCATTCGGTGTAGCCCAAATTTTGATCCATAGTAGCAGGGGAGCTAAACCCATGAGGTCCTTAAAATAATCTTCACCTAATTCGAGATGAAGGATCAAACTCGCTATACTTTGAGGTAGTGCCAATAGGCGAGTTAAAAATCTATTCTCTGCAACTTGTAGTTGCCCCAGTGGGGAGCTACCCCATACACCAGCACCATAAACCCCAATTGAAATACATTTGCTTCTATATAGTTGTATCAATTGCTTAATGGGTTTACCACCAAGCTGCTTTGCAAATCTAAATAACGCGTCCAATGCTGCTCCTAGTTTAAGTGGTCTTTGTGCAATCAATCTTTCCCAAGACCTACGTGTACCAAGCAAAATGCCCAAGTAGCTGAAAAAAGGCACTTTTGTCAACTTGGTCCCCCCCTACATAGAAAGTCTTAGTTTTGATAATTTTGAGGCAAGAGGTAATTACAAATGGTTTTTGAAAATTTACCTTAAGCTTACGTATGGACATAAAGTCATAGAATCCATCCATCAAATGTTGAAGGCCATTTTTCTGTTAGTGCCAGTAGGACTGCACCATCTGCATAGAGAAGGACTGGAACAGCTCGAGAGGCTAGGCGTGGAATATCCAAATTATAGGGTTCTAAAAAAGTACCAGGTGAGATAATGTACAATAGAAATAAAAAAGGTGCAAGGATACACCCTTGTCTCACACCTCTGGTCCCCCTAATAGGACTTGTACAATTCCCTGACTATGTGTAACGTACCTTTGTGGGTGTATCTGTGTGTAATCTTTGCACCAAGTCTACCAGAGCGTGATCAATGCCTGCTTGATCCATAAAGGCCATATGAAGTACGCCTCTCTTGGCTTTGACATACTTCCCCCATTTAAGGGTTACATTTAGGGCCTGCTCTACTGTCCCTACACTAGGTCTAAAGCCATACTGCACAGGTGAAAAAAAGGCTGATTCCTCTACCCAAGTTTCCAATTTATCTAGAATTACCCACCCAAGAATCTTTACTGTGGATTCTAGCAAGGAGATCGGACGATAGCATGTGGGGAGACTTCATCTCCTTTTTAAAAAATCGGAACAATAATTGCCTCTTTCCATGAGTCTCTAAGATTGCCTTTAACAGTGGCTCTGAGGACATTAGTCAATAGGGGGCCCATAAATTAGTATTGTGTTTATACAAGTCGATTGGAATCCCATCTGGGCCTGGAGCCTTGTTGTTTGCTGCACTTAGAATTGCATTAATTACAGAAGGTAAATTAATAAGATCAGCTAACCATTCTTCCCCTGCTAAATTGCATTGCAGGGGTAAGGCTTCCCGCTGAATTAAAGAAGCCTCCTCAGATTTAAAGATATTGGAAAACTGATCTTTCTAATCCTGACTGCTGACATGACACTCGATTCCTTGGGTCAAATCATTATTAAAAAACGGACGATTAACAATCTCCCAAAAATGTTGCCATATTTTAATTTGGCCACTTTATCCAGATCTTCCCAGGCATTGGTCCTCAGCTCCTGCTTCCTTTTTAGTAGTGCCTGCTTATAATCCCTTCTGGAACTGTTTATAATCTCTTGATTACGTGGAATATTGGCAGTCGCATTTTTAAGTGCTTTGAATGCATTAGAGCACTCAGGATTGAACCAAGTTGTCAATGGACGCTCATTTAAACTTTTTTTTTTAAGTCAACTGACTAGCTACCATGTCAATAATATTGTTAAAACTCATGAAGATGTCTTCCAGGGGCCTTTCGGTGCCAAACAACAATAAAAATCAGTTTCCAAATTAATAATTAAATTAGTAAGAAAATTGTCCTGATTAACATTATTCCATTTTAAATGGACCCTGTTGTTTTTTGTATAGCTGATAGGGGAACAAGTAGGTTCCGTTCACACTGCACAATTACCGAGTTTCAAATCAATATGAATTGGATTGCGATCACTAAATGGTAGACGGTGCACTTTAAAATACCTCCAGATCAATAGATATCAACACAAAATCAATGGTACTACCTCTACCATGCCCTGTAAATGTGGGAGGCCTATCATCATTTGTGTTCACCACATCTGAAGTGTCAATCAAGCTATAAGACAGAATCAATTTGTTTATTGCTTCGCCATATGCGGTATGTAAAAAATGGCCACTAAAATTCTCCTGTAGGTTAGAAAACCCACAAATGCACTCCCCGCTAAAACAGTATTTCACAATGTTAAAATCACCTGCCCAAAGTATTAAGATAGTCCCACGCATTTGGCTACCAAAAAAAGTCTGCAAGCTCACTCTCTATGTCCTCTATGGCATCTGCAGTTTGAGAAGAAAATTCATTATAATAAAAATTAATTAAAATAAGTTTAATACTGAGTTTTTGTGTAAATACATAATTAGAAAATTGGGAGAGGATGCCACCTCAGTAATAGTTAAATTGTCAAAGGCACAGGATAAAAAGCCAGCTACGCCCCCCTTTCCTCTTCCAGCTGCCAAAGCAGTAGCGAGTGAACAGTGGGACCTGTACCCATTTAGTGATACAGACTTAAAAGCCCCTGTCTCCTGACAGCATATGATGTCATAGTTGGCGATATAATCCAGCCAATCTTCACTAAGGAGTTTGTCTCTTATCCCTGCTACATTCCAAGACAAAAACAGCAGTCCATTTGAGGGTCTTAGACTGTTTGAACCATCAACAATTAGTAAAGGGGACCTAAAAGAAAGATGACTCACATCAGATATATTGGCGGCCCTTTCTGGTGACTTAATCGCAGCCCTAGAATCTCAGGATGTTTTTAAAGAATGGCATCAATCAATATCTGTAAGTTCTGATAGGACCTCGTATCGATTGGGATGAGTCCATTGATTTACAGAGTTAGTCCGATCAAGTATCCCATTACTCTTGTGTAATCCATTTGGGGCAATCGCAACATAAAGGGGTATTTTCCATTCTCATCTACTTGACAAAATTACAGTAACATTGTTCCTCACCCAATCATTTTGATTATCCATCATTTCCAGTGCTCTAAAAGAGATGGAGAGATAAACAAAACAACAATTATAAAAACACCTAAAAGATTTTTTATTAAAATATATTCAAATGGCATCCAATGCAAGAGAGACAGCTAACAGTTTACTCTAAAGATTATTGTAAAAGAAAGTGCATTTCTTCATCCAGGGCTAGCCCGCATGGTTCCTTGCTATTAAGGGACAGGATATATCCGTACTTTAACCTTCTCAATCCAGTTTTGGTATTACCTGCTCTAACTCCTCCTCTCACCTGATTAATCAACTATATTTAGTTACTCTAGGATTATTCCTATGATTGTTCTGAAAGGACTGCGCAACCGGATAATTAGGGTCATTGTTCTTAATTGCGCTTATATGCTGTAGTATACATTTAAATATTTGCACTTTCGTACTGCCAACATTTATTTTAGGACAAGTACATTTCAGAAGGTACGTAGCAAACTTTGTTTTACAATTCAGATGACCTCTGATCCTCAATGTCTTGTTCTTAAAATAATTCTCGATGAAGGTTGCATTCTCCCCATGTCGACAGGCTTTACATTTGGCACAGCTGATGAAACCATGCTGTGGTTTGAACCAGGATCCCTTCTCGGTTCTAATATTGTTTCTCACTTCCTCGTCCCTCATTGACCTGACTACCGTAAGTGTTATCTGGTTTTTCGGTGGAGATTTTTTGAGTATCAAGTGCTAACTTCTTTTCAATATTGCACTTACCTCATTATGAGTCATATGGTTCACTGGAATAAACCTACCTACTCCTTTCCCATTCCTGTCCATATTTCTCATTCCAAATAGGGCCTCGTCTCTATCTACTTTGAACACTGGAGATTTGGCTTCATCCAGCACATATTCTACAGCATATCCTCTTTCCTGAAATCTGTGTACCATATTTTTTCTACTTTTCTATAATTTTCCCATGAGCTGCATAGTATATTACCTCTAACCAGTCCATCATACGTTATACTTCTTTTAAGGGGCCCAGGATGGAAGCTGTTGGCATGCAATGTGCTATTGCTCTTACTCGGTTTCCAAATGGAGGTAGTAGTTAAACACCCATTTTCAACCATGGTTAACATCTAGAACTTCTATTTCTCAATCACATACTATACTTGTGAAGTTCAAAGTGAGGTAATTAATGTTGATTTCTGATAAAAATGCTTCAACTGATCTGATATGGCCCCTCCATATCACTGAAATATCATCTATGAAGCGAGCCCATAATACAGTGTTTTCACTCCATTTGTCAGAACTCATCAGTACCTGCTCCTCCCACCAGTGCATGTGTAAATTAGCATAGCTGGGGGTGAAATGGGTACCCATCACTGTTCCTCTTTGTTGTTTATATAACTCATCATAAATCAAACATATTCCTGGCGAGACACCATTGTAATTTCTCTAATTGCATTTTAGTCTGTTTATAATACTTAATGGGACGTGACCTCCAAAAATGTTTGGATACTCTTATCCCATCTTCATGTTGAATGGAGGTATTCAAATTGAATGTGTCAAGAGTCACAAGAATCACATAATCTTTCCCTGACACATCAAAGATATGATGCAAAAAAGCCAAATAATCCTTGATGTATGAGGGTAAATTAGAAACATGAGGTCTCAAATAGTAGTCCAAATACTTCAAGGTGTTCTCAAAAAGCCCCTCTTGGTCACCATAAATGGGTCTTTCAGGAATGTGTTTCAAGGCACGTGTGTATCTTCAGTATTAAATAGAAAACTTCAACTTTAGGGAAGTCATTTCTTAAAAAGCAATATTCATCCTGACTAATTAGTCCTTGCTCTTTCCACTACAATAATCTAATAAAAAGTTCCCTTTTGATACCGAGTAGTAATCTCTGTCATTTTTTTGTAACAAAACACATCATTAATTTGTTTCAAAGCCTCATTTCTATACAAATCAGTGGGCCAAATCATCACATTGCTGCCTTTGTCTGAATTTCTTATAACCCACTCCTTTTGTTATTTAATGTTTTAGGAGTTTGTTTGCATTTTTGCAAATGTGGTTTAAAATGTGGTTGTTTGGTACCTTGGTATGTAAGTTTCTCAGGCCTTAAATCACAGTCTCTGAGAAATTATCTGTTATTTCTATTGTGATATGTATTTAATCAATTTATTTACACATGATTTACAGTCATTTTTAACATAAAATACTTTTTTCACATTGTTTGTTTTTTTACACATTTTAATATTCAAAAACGTCTGTAAAAAATACTTGGTTTTACAGTATTTTTAAAAGATATGTTTATTTTACAATGTACACATTTTTTCAATAACAATATACATTTTAACATTTTTGTAATCATGTTTTTTTATTTACAACCATGAATATACATTTTTGCCTTCCAGTATTTCATAGGAGATGCAAGCCTTTTTACTTGTATTTTTTCTGCCATTTATTTATAGTTTCCTTCCTTTTGTAGTGTGTCTTCATCCGTTTTGAGCGGTTCATGAACTTACCACTTGAGGTTTCCCATTTTCCATTCCTGCTCTCTGTTTATTTTCATTAAAACTTTTATTTAGTTTATTGTTGAAAACAGAAACAACTTTGCACTTGGCACATTGTAATTCACCATAGTGGGGAGGCTCTGCACATCTCTTGCAAAAGCCAAAATCACATAATTAACGCCGGTCAAGTTAACCCAGCCCATAATGTGCCCACCATCTTTCCCCAAATTTTTGAATACTTCTGAGGGCATGCTCATTTGCCATTTATGGGTTCTTCCTGATTCAACCACCTGTCCATTCCTGCTCACCATTCCACAATGGGGTGAGCATGAGTGGTCTTCAAATATTTGACAATGTCCCTCTTAGCAATCAGTATGCCGAGTACCTCTATAGAATGGTCTCTCGGTGCCCCCCAAATCATCTATGATGCCGAGCAAGGCACTCCTTAGTGAGGCATCAGTCGGGGCACCCAGTATGCTTGACAAAACAGTAAGTATCTTTAGCCAGTACTCTGTGAAGAAGGGGCATCCCCAAAACAATATGGGACACGTCCCCCTCCAGTTCTGGGCAGTGGAAGCAGGTAGTTGCAGCCAGTCTATGGGCTCTCCATAATCACAGAGATGTGAGGTGAGCGTAGTGGAGATCTTTAAGGTGGATGAGGTGTAAATGCACAGAAGCAAGGGTAGGAGGCATCATGCATGAATTCCTCCAATCACTGTTGTCGAGAGGCCCAGCCACCTGTCCCACCACACTCGTAGATTGTACATGAGGTCGGGGAGTGTATCACCAGGGCTCTGCAAACTTGGGATATCCCTCCCCTCCCTATGGGACACAAAGCAGTCACATCTACAGCAGAATACTTCCTGGTACCTCAGAGAATTCCTCCCAGTGATGTTACAAGGCATGCTGCAACTGTAGATATGAATAGAACTGGGATCTATGTAGGGTAAATTCCCTCTGGGGCTCCTGGAAGAACTTCATGTATGTGCCCTCCCATATGTCTCCCACCTTTGATATTCCTGCCAGGTCCAAGACTTGGAATTCCCTCAGCCAGAGGCCTGTCCCACGGGAGGTCTTGAGCGTCAACTGCTGGCCCCATCTGGCAAGTGCAGCACGAATTTGCATGTCTGACATACTATCCTGGTCACCTCCGGGAGTGCCCTAGGGATGGGTGCACCATTTAAACAATCAAGTATTTTGTTAAGCCAACTTCCCCTCTAAATTCAGTTTCCTCTAATCCCTCATGCATTCAGTCAGCAACCACCAGGGCCTGTGCCACCCAGTAGTAGAAACTGACATCCACCAAGACAAGCCCACCATCATATGTGGATTGCACACACTTACCAAATGCAATTTTAGGAGGATTATTGACCCATAGCAACCTACGTGCTTTAGCTGACAGACCAGCCCTGTGGGATGAGGAGAAGAACGATCTGGCGTGCATATATCAAGTGTGAAAGGACCATCTTGAGCAAGGCCACTCTGCCCAATAGGTTGAGGGGTAGCTAGGTCCATCTAGCTATATCTACCTGGGCTTTACAGAGGAGTGGTTGAAGGTTCAAGCTCTAAGTTAACTCAGGCTCCCAGACCATACGCATGCCCAGGTAATGGAGGTTGAAGTGGCATATTGGGGGATTTGGATGTAAGGTCTCTTCCCCCTGGTTACCTCAGAAGGAGCAGGAGGGACTTGGTCTAGTTCACACAGAGGCTAGACGCTGCCTCAAAGGCATCCAGGTTACGCACCAGCCAAGATCCTGAGACATCAGGGTGAGCCATGAACAGAAGAACATCATCTTCATTGAGATGATTGTGTCCTCCACCCCAGTCTGAAGTTGAACACCCAGACCTGCACATCACAGCACACATATACCACTTGTGGCTCTATGGCCAGAGCAAAGGAAAGAGGGGAAAGGGGACACCCCTGCATGCTCCTAGATGAATCAGGAACCAGGAGGAAAACATACCATTCACCGCACTTGAGCTTGTGACTGTGCATTTAGTGCACAGACAGATGATCGAAAATGGGGACCAAATACCAACTTAAGCAGCACCTCCTCCAGAAATGCCCAGACAAGTAAATCAAAGACCTTTCCAAAGTAAATGAGCAAAATGCAGAGTAATTGTAAGGTCTGGAATTGTGCAAGGTCTCAGTGGACCTCTCATGTGGAGTCTCTCGTACTGGGTTATGGGATGAAGCCTCACTGACTCGGGTGGACCAGGTACGCCAGCACGCGAATAACCTGCTTCGCCACAATCTTGGCAAAAAATGTTTTCTTTCATTATTATAAAGGATATTGGGTGATAGAAGTCAAATAGGTCCGGGGGCCAGCCCAGTTTCAGAAGCATCCCAATAGTCACTAACTCCATATCTGATAGGAAATAGCCCCTATCTATCACTTCTAGATACATCATCAAAAGATCCAATGGCATCATTGGATGGAGTTTGCGACAATATTCCACTGGATCTCTATCTGGTCCTGGCGTTTTGCCTGGGTCCAGATCGGTAAGAGCCTCTCCTATTTTGCCCAGTGTTAGGGGCAAATCAAGGTCCTCCAGTTCATCGGTGGGCAGGGGAGCATCTGCAACTTGTCCACTGGCGGGGATTTGTACTTGTGCAGAGGGCTCCAATTTTCAGCATGTAAAGTTCTATAATAATCAGTGAATGTTGAGGCAATAACAGAAGCAGTCATTACTATCATACCAGACTACAATATGTGGAACCACTTGCCACTCAGTGTCCATGGTGACCAACCAGTAAAGGAGTTTATTCAATTTGTCCCCCTACTCATGCACTCATCTGGTGGAGGCCGCTCATCAATCGTGGGCCTGCTCCAGGCAGTGCTGACACAGGGAATCTCTATCTAGTGCAAAAGACAGTGCATCTGTTCCATCTGTAGTCCATGATTACCCCATTCTTGTGCCAAAATGACTGTTTCAAGATCAGTAATTCACTTGTGTTTCTTTCGCATCTTGCCTATGAGGTAGGAGCGGAGAATCCCCACCTCATGGTGGCCTTGCAGGACGCCCAATACACACCTGGGGATTCCACCATTCCCTTGTTGATCTCTAGAAATGCCTGTAGTTCCCTGAGTAGGAATAGGGGAAATTGGACGTCAGTCATGACCCACGCATTGACACGCCATACTGGTCTCTCGCCCACGAGGTGGGTACTGAAATGTACCCTGACCACTGCTTGGTCTGATATACCCCTGGGTAGTATGTAAGAAGCTGCAGTTTGTAGAAGGTCGGAGGCCATGTGTAACAGAAAATCAATATGAGACAACAACTCTTGGGCCTCCAGTGCATGAGTGTACCCCCGATCAGTGAGTTCCAGACCCTCCATGCATCGCACAGCCATAGGCCATTCGGCCATTCACCCAATCACCAAATTTCTTACCCACTCACTGTGTCAACCCAAATTTCTAAAAGAGTTTAGGGGTTCCATGACATCATTGAAGTCCCCTGCTGTAATTGTCATGCCTGGGAAGTTTCAAAACAAGTGAGGGTCGCCAAAGTGATTTAACCATTAGAAGGAGGATGTAAACACTCAAGAGATTATAGTGCATGCCCTCCAGGCAGCCCTAGAGAATCACATATGGCAACAGGACAGGATGCCAGGGAGATCTGTGAGACAGCCAATGGCATAGTTCTGTAAAGAAGGATTGCCACCCTTCTAGACTTCTGAGAGTTCTCTGCATGGTATACCCTTACATACCCATATCTGGCAAAAATGGAACAGCTGGTGCCTGATTTTGCACAAATTGTGAGATCACTCTTCTTTTTATTCTGTTGATCAGGCACTTCTCGGGCCAGGTCATTACCATGTATGCAGACATGGTGGGTGGGATTGCAAATAATGCAGTGTAATGGGGAGGACTACATGAGCCTCGCCGGGGTCTGATGGGATCCCACTGGTCTCAGGCACTGGAACCCAGGTCAGAAAGGAGTACCCCAGTATGGTAATATTGAAAGCATGACATTTTCTCTGTGCAGTACAAAACACAAGAGAAACAGAACATTGTAGAAAACATGACAAACCTTCACCCTCAAGTCCCCGAACCTTATAATTCCAGAAGAAGCATCAGTCACTATAACACAAAACTGGTAAGGAAACTAGAAAGTAGTGATATCACCTTCCCCCATATCTCCCTGCTGAAAAAGATCTTGCAGCTATCTTGGCCCTTCTGGCCGAGGAATCATATGGCCACAGCGGGCTTGGTTTAACTTAAGCAGTCGCTACTGCATCATCCAGCCCCAAGCTGCCCAGGGTTTCTTAAAGAAGTGTGATTTTGAGGGGTAATTCACCCACAAATTTGCTGGATAAAGGAGCATGCATTGGAGATTCATGATTCTGAGTTTTTGCTTGCCACGATTGTAGGATTTCCTCTTTTGTTTCACATGGCACATATAGTCTGGGAAAATCATGATGAAGATAGATTGAAAAGAGAGTTTCCCCAATGTCTGGGCCTCTTGCCTGACTGTATCCCTGTCACAGTAGTTCAGCAGTTTGGAGGTCATTGGGTGGGATGGAGAGCCGGCTGGGGGCTTCCGCGCCAACATTCTGTGCAGCCTTTCGACTATGAAGCATGGTGACAGGCGCACCCCATCCATCTATGGTCAGATCCACTGTTCCAGAAAGACCTCAGGTGTCAAGCCCTCTGCTCCTTCAGGGGATCCAACGAAATGGAAATTGTTTCTCTGCCTCAGTAGAACCACTAGTACCTCATCAATCTTGGATTCTAATGATGACTTTGAGTCCTGGTTGGCTTGGAGGATCACAGAGGTGTTGCTGCCTCACTGTGGCCAGCGTGGCTGGTGCTCTTTTCTCCTTTGGGACCACTAGAGTGCCCATGAATTTGTCTATTTTAGTTTGTGCCTACGAAATCAGTGGCTTGTCATGCCCAATGCCGCTGAGAGGGCCTCAGGATCTGGCATGGGGCACTACGACTCACATCCCAAACACTGCCTCTTGGTCAGTGCTGGCTGACCCGCTTGCTCTGCAGAGTCCATTGGGCAGCATAGCCTGGTACCTCCCCACCAGGACCCCACTCACCGGAGACAGTCCGTCATATATAGAGAGCCTTGGGGGGAGGTCAGCACTCAGCTAGAGGCATCACTAGCAATCATCAGCAGAAAGGGAGGGGTGCATTCTATGATCAGAGGGACCCACCCAGCACCTCGAGACTCACAGGCAGGCCCTGTGTCACAGGATTGCTCTCAGGCCCAATGCAGGTAGGTCCAAGTCCAAGGGGGAGCGCTAGGCAATCCCCAGGATCAAGAAGGAGAAAGGGGTGATGACGCTTCCCTTCTGGCTCTCCCTTCAGCAGAGGTGCAGTACCAGCCAGTCACCCACTTCCCCCACCTGGGCCATCTGTGGGGCCTTAAGCCAGCCCCCTTGAAGCCAGAGACAAAACTTACCAGCTGGTAAGCAGGTCGTAGTTTCGGCCATCCTTTACCTATCTTGTACTGATGCTGGTTGTGGCCTGCGACCGCCACCACACCACATTGGAACTGGACCAAGGGAGAAGCCTGCTGCCTGCACGTCTTCCAGAAGTGCAGGCAATGTCGGGGCAATCGGGTGGTCACTCCAGCACCCAGTTAAGCAGGGGTAATTGGGAGCCAAGCAGGAGCTCACAGAAAAGCACCTGTCATCTTGGCCATCCAGGCCCTGCCACCCCAGAGAGAGTAATTTAAAGTTACTTTCTAAGGGTTTAGTGTTAGTGGGGGGGGTGGTAAGAGTTAGTTTGGCTAGTGTGTGTTAGTTTTTTTTAAAACGTTTATTTAAGTTTTATCAAAAATACATTTACGGTGACATTTTGACATGGCATGGTTACATGTGTACATATAAATGTTCAGTGGATAAATAAAATACTATAACACAAACAGTCAGAGTGAAGTGGCTTCCAATAAGGAATACTTGTCTATTTCGATTGCATATCCCAGTGGATTGTTGCAAGGTAACCCAGCACACGTAAACACTCTGAAGGACCAGAGTTATGAGGGGCACAACCTAGGGTGTAGGACGCATACAGTCAGCCATAGAGCAACATGCCCAGGACAGCATACAATAGGCAAGCATGCGAGTACATCATGCAACCCCATCAGACATTGCAGCTCCCATAATTACCTCCACTGTTTCGACACTAGCAAGGTAAGTGTAATGGGGTCCCCATATATCTCTAGGGCTCTGAGGCAGGAACAATTTTTTGTAAGTGTCAGATGGTGTGCTGTGTCAGCATGCCACTCCTTTAGGGTTGGAATAGTACCACAGGCCCAGAGTGTATGTTAGCTATTGTTATTTTGCGTGTCGTTTGTTAGTGTAGTTTTTATTAGCTAGTTTAGGTTATGTGTGGTTGGCCTTATTATGAGTTGTAATACTTTTTTGTATTTTGAATGTGTTTTTATGACATCATTGTTTCTATTGATTTCTATCATTCTTAGAGCATCTGAATTTGAAACATATAGGGCTTTGTAAAGAATCTATCTCGGACTTTCCCAGTCAGTAAGAACATCGGGCCTCATCACCAGTCTGGTGGTCACTTGACCGCCAGATTGTGGATGGCGATCGGACTGCCGCCAATGCCATATTTTAACCATGGCTGTCGTGCCACGGTGGGACTGCCAGCCCCGCCAGGGTCAGAGATCTGGCTGTCTGGTAGTTGCAGCAGTCCTAAACCACCAGGGCAGCGCTGCAAGCAGTGCTGCCCTGCGGATTACGACCTCGTTCTCTGCCAGCCTTTTCATGGCAGTAGCACCTCCATGAAAAGGCTGGCAGAGAAAAGGTGAAGGGGGCCCCAGCGGGGCCCATGCACTGCCCATGCATTAGGCATGGGCAGTGCATGGGTCTGCCTGGTCAGCACCCTCGCAATGTTCACTGTTGAACATTGCGAGAGTGCAGCATTGCCACTGGCTCGATTATGAGCCGGAGACAATGCTGTAGACTGTTTCCCACTAGGCCAGCGGGCAGAAATCGAGGTTTCCGCCTGCTGACCTAGCGGCAAATTTTTTATGGGCCTGGTGGGGAGATAGTCACTATTGCGGCAACCTCCCCGTCAGAAGTTTGGCAGGCGGCCTAAACTGTCCACCGAACTCGTAATGAGGGCCCATTGTTTCCAAGGGGCCTATCAAGCTACAGCAGTAGCACAAATATACAGAGGACTGGAATCTCTGGAAGGTACTGGGAAGGCCCTGTATGCCTGGGCCTGCAAAGCTCAGTTTAATGTGTCAGGAACTGATTTCACTTCCGGACTATGAGAGGCAGTGCAGTTAAACAGACAAAAGTTGTGTAGTACTGTGCTTGCCAGCTGTCTTTGTTGGACTTCTTCCACTTCTGTTCCAGTTTGCACCTGTTTGCTGGTGCCACAAGTTTATTGTGTTTTCCTTTTTCTTGATTCCATACGGAGTTAGTTCCTTCCTATGTAGAGCTCTACCATTTTCCTCTTTCCTGCTGTATTCCTACTGTGCTGCTCACCAGTTAGCATTCCTCCATTACTTTGGGCCTCCTGCTAATGATGTTAAGACTGAAGTCTTACTTGACTGATGCCCCCTGCATTTCAGGTCTCTGGCTATGTCATGGGAGCTGGGGGTTGGTTACAATGCTTCCCCTACCAGATACGTATAAGCACAGCCTTGAGTTTTGGGCCATGGAAAGACTAATGGTTATTATAGACCTGTTTTGAATGTCTTGTGTACTTTGGATATAGAAACCAGAAGGTGTAGAGGGTCTTGATGAATTTCTGGAACATGCTGAGCTACATTGCAATAAGAACTACTCCTGAATCTCTCTCCGCCAGTTCCTCTTTCTTTATTTTCAGATTCTGTTTCTTGTCATGCTGAAAGGATGCTGTTTTAGGAAAAGAGGGAGATTATCTCTGCTCCTAATAAATCATGAAAGTGCAGAGGCCTGACAGACTATTACTATCACTGCCATTTGGTGAGCCTGAAAAGTAATGTTAAGAGGTAGTTTTATTTAGAGACATGAGATTAATTTTAACTTTGGTGCTTATTTTTAGATACCTTTCTTATGGGTGTTTTCTATATATTACTGAGATGTTTGGAATTATCCATGGAATGATAGAGATTCAAGAACAATAGGAGTATTCTCAAAATATGCAGGATATTAACTTTTTCACCTTGTAATTGTGGCAAATATATTAAGGATTGTGACTCATGAATATGTTGTTATCTGCAATTGGCATGTAAGTATAAATAATTTGATGTAGTATATATTGTTTCCTTCTCCAGTTAATATTATATTGATATCTGGAAGAGGAGCCTTGAATACACATGTAAGGAGATTTTTATTGGATGATAAAGAAGATGAATGCACCTCACTAGTTTGAGCATTTGAGATATTACATTATTGGTAATTTATAACACATTCCATATTTATTGTGAATGTATTTAAATATATTGAGCTGTCATATAGATTGTGATTATGCACTACATCCTGTCATAATATATTTTGTTTTAATAAGAAATAGTTAGGTGTATAAACTTCAAACCGTGAATTGATTTGTTGATCATTCTTAGGGGCAGATTTATACTTTTTGACTCAAACCTGCATAAGCGCAGGTTTGCGTAAAAAAATATAGCGCCGGCTAGTGCCATTCCATGATGCTGGCCAGGCGGGCGCCATATTTATGAAATGGCACTAGCCAGCGCTAAGGCCCTCCCTTAGCGTCCTTGGAAAGGACACTAACAGGGCCGGGGAAGCTTGGGGGGAACCGGGGCTTGTGCGCCAAATATGGCGCTACACTGTTTAGAGGCAAAAAAATTGCCTCTAAGCAGTGTAGCACCATTTTCTGGTGCACAAGCCCCATGGACATGAATCCTATCTTAGTAAAGACAGGAGCCATGCCCACCACCCCAATGGTCATGCAGGGGCCCCCAAGTCAGGGGCCCCAAGTCAGGGCCCCCGAGCAGTGTTGGGAAAAAAAATATAAATACTCACCCGGACTTACCTAGGATGGGTCCCCCATCCTTAGGTGACCTCCTGGTGTGGGTGGGGGTGTCCCTGGGGCCAGGGAAGGGCACCTGTGGGCAATTTCCATGGCCTTAGCGCCATTAATTAAGGCCCCCATCCCCCGTGCTGTAATTTAGCACAGGGGGATAAATATGGCGCAAAGGCCATATCATCCTTTTCAGGACGGGAACGCCTACCTTGCATCTCATTGACGCAAGGTAGGTTTTCCCCTCCAGAAACCGACATAAACTCCATAATTTTGGCGCTAGACATGTCTAGTGCCAAAGTATAAAAATGGAGTTAGGTTTGAGCTGAATTAGCGTCAAATAAAAATATAAATTTGGGCCTTCAATATTCAGAAAGTGTGGTCTCCATAAAAAAAGAAAAAGTGATAAAGAAAACATAACTAATTTTTTAAATAGAGTGGAAATATTCATACATTTAGACTGATGTATATTAATATATTCTTTGAACATTCTAAAGGATAATGAAGGGGTGATGAATGCTAATTCATTTGGTTCCTTGTTTGAAAGCAAATAAATTTCTCCCTGGCACCCACCCTCTCCCCCCCAGGTTCCGTGATTCAGTATTAAAATTAGCCACCACGGTTGAGATGTGATGGGTCCCTCTGCACCTGCCAAGTTGGTGATAGCTCCGCCCATGAGCCCGCAAAATTCTAAGTCTTAACTAGAAACTGAAGCATTAATACTCCAACTTTAAAATTGCTTTGGCCAATCTAGAATTTGCAGACTTGTTCATTCTTTCATGTCCCAAATTCCCAAATCAAAAGGGTTTATTAAACCATAATTTAACCACATCATTGTCTGCCGGTACAGCTCTGTTATTTATAAAAGCAGGAAAGAGTTATCTAGTGTAAGAGGTCTCCCATCAACAGAATTAAGCCAACATTGGACATGAAAAATCCTGCCCCTTGTAAACATGACATAGTTAGATCACAATGCCTATATCACCCTGCCTTTTTAATCCACCAATGGTGCGTGAAAATACTTGTATTACTTAATTTTCAACATGATTTTATATTTCCTTTTGCACTATCACATATTTATGTTATAACTTGCCTTAAATTTTACATTTGATGAATTGCACTTTATTACATAAATCAACAAAAGAGGGGGAAGGAATTATTTACGCAGGGTTTATGCCATACTGTAATTTATCAATATCCATAATCCAATGCATTCATTATTAGTACACACATGGCAATGCTCAAAGATAATAAGTGTCACAAAAATATTTTAAATAAAGCATTCTAATCAAACCTACCATAAACATATATTGGAGTCTTTCTTTAGCACTCCTCAGGTCGCTTAATGCACCCATAGACCCAACAACAAAAGGTGCCTGTATTCCAACCAAAGAATTTACTGCTCAGGCCTGAAATGGCTTGAAAATGATAGCAAGCTCTACTTGAGTCATGTATTCAATGACCGATGTGACTTACTGCAAGTTTTCTTAGAATGATTCGGGGCAGCTGCACTCCCTGCAGCCCTTCCCCCATAACTTTTAAATAAATCATTGGAGTGTTCCTGCCCCACCATAGTGCACCACAGCAAAGAATAAATATAAAATCCCCCTTGTACGGCATTCTGAGGCACTCCTCTCTAGAGCAGTGAATATTTTATGAGTGGCTAAGCCACTGTCCCACCCAGGGCTTTCATACCTCACCATATTGCTGGGAGCTCTGGGGGGAGGCCCAAGTCTTCTTCAGTCCAGCCATCCCCCCAGCCAGCACCCTTTTTGGTATGCCAGTGCAGGAACTTTAGGATTTGGATTTGATTTTTTTTGTGGGTACCCCCTCCTCTCAATAATCGTTTTCCAAAGGCCAATAAAGGCAACTTTAGTCACTTTTTAAAATGAAAAAAGGTTGTATTTTTTGTAGAAATTGCAAGTTATTGACAATGGTGCTGGTTTAGAAATGTTTGGGACACTCACAAAATACTGGAGGGTCAGCTTAACTTGCACCCTCTGTTTACAACCAACTAAAAGGTCACAATGCATGGGGTATTTCAGTTAACGTATGTATCCTAGGCAGGGTAGTGTTAACATAGTTTTTGCCTTTTTTATAGTTTGCAATTGGCAGTATCCCTTTTTGTAAAATCAAGGACCGAATTGAAAGTTTATAAACATGCTACTAATTCACCAATATGGTGACGATGTGACCTCTACCACACTGGTTAAAGAAGTTCTAACTTATTTAAAGACTGTCCCCACAACATCAGATGCATACCCCCGCTCCCATTGCCACCATGGGGCTTCAACTCCTATGAAGGATCAAACTGTGGGGCAAATTTCTCTATGGCTCTGTGCCACATTGCATCATTGTATGTGGGAAATGTGGGGTACAGTGCTAGTACCCACATAAGCAGTGTTCTTGATGTGAAAACAAGAGTTGTCTGCATCATGTGAATCTATTCCCTTAGGTACTGCATACATAGTTCTGAATGTAACAACCATATAATCAAGGTGTTTCATATTCGTTTGAAACTTCCTCTACAACTGAATATGTTTGCAAACTATCATGTCTCTAGGAGGCACAGAAGCAGTGGGGGTCAGAGGTGTACCTTGCACATTTTCCAAATAGCACACCTTTATTTCCATACTTGACAAGGGAAGCAGGATTTTGTGAGAATAATGGGGCCAGTTATGTGTGCATGATTCATATCTTCTCAGGGCTTGTCTGCGCTTCGATGAGGGAAGATCCAAACATGTGCACATTACATAAGTCTTTGTTGCAAGTAACACGTTTCTGTCACACGATAATTCTGCATTAATTTGTAATGAGTAAAATGGTATATTATTTTCTAGTTACTTTAGCTCTTAGCTGCATTTTCTTGTGGGAACGCTGATGAGTTGAAATGACAATTGTATTTTGATATTTTTCCTTTGCTGCTTGCTATTTTGCATTAAAACGCTAGTCGACTAGTTTTTTCCCACATGTTTTTTTTTTATAAACAGATTTTTATTAGGTTTTCATACAAAAGGTCAACAGTACAGCAGGCAGCGCTTTGAAAGAACTGTACATCATGATCATTCGAGCACATCACAGATTGACGTGCTGTTTTCATCTTTAACACTGCAAAAACAACAAGTGATGGACGGAATGCTGAACATTGTCAAACACTCACCCCCAGTCATAGATCTGGGTTTAATCCATCGTTCTTTTGCTCACCATGCCACCCCAGTTTGGACCCAGCCATATGCAAATCAGCCTTGACCCTGTTCCTCATGGGAACAGTCCAAACCGAACTGCCAAGCCAGGTCCTCACTGGACCGGAAACAAGCATCCTGGGACCGGTTTCGGGGTTTCACCCCTCATCAGCCAGGCTAGCTTGAATCCAGTGGCATGGGAAGCACGGGACCCACGTCTGGGCATACCCTTCCCACTTAGGGCGACAAAGCAAAAACAACAAGTGATGGACGGAATGCTGAACATTGTCAAACACTCACCCCCAGTCATAGATCTGGGTTTAATCCATCGTTCTTTTGCTCACCATGCCACCCCAGTTTGGACCCAGCCATATGCAAATCAGTCTTGACCCTGTTCCTCATGGGAACAGTCCAAACCGAACTGCCAAGCCAGGTCCTCACTGGACCGGAAACAAGCATCCTGGGACCGGTTTCGGGGTTTCACCCCTCATCAGCCAGGCTAGCTTGAATCCAGTGGCATGGGAAGCACGGGACCCACGTCTGGGCATACCCTTCCCACTTAGGGCGACAAAGCAAAAACAACAAGTGATGGACGGAATGCTGAACATTGTCAAACACTCACCCCCAGTCATAGATCTGGGTTTAATCCATCGTTCTTTTGCTCACCATGCCACCCCAGTTTGGACCCAGCCATATGCAAATCAGTCTTGACCCTGTTCCTCATGGGAACAGTCCAAACCGAACTGCCAAGCCAGGTCCTCACTGGACCGGAAACAAGCATCCTGGGACCGGTTTCGGGGTTTCACCCCTCATCAGCCAGGCTAGCTTGAATCCAGTGGCATGGGAAGCACGGGACCCACGTCTGGGCATACCCTTCCCACTTAGGGCGACAAAGCAAAAACAACAAGTGATGGACGGAATGCTGAACATTGTCAAACACTCACCCCCAGTCATAGATCTGGGTTTAATCCATCGTTCTTTTGCTCACCATGCCACCCCAGTTTGGACCCAGCCATATGCAAATCAGTCTTGACCCTGTTCCTCATGGGAACAGTCCAAACCGAACTGCCAAGCCAGGTCCTCACTGGACCGGAAACAAGCATCCTGGGACCGGTTTCGGGGTTTCACCCCTCATCAGCCAGGCTAGCTTGAATCCAGTGGCATGGGAAGCACGGGACCCACGTCTGGGCATACCCTTCCCACTTAGGGCGACAAAGCAAAAACAACAAGTGATGGACGGAATGCTGAACATTGTCAAACACTCACCCCCAGTCATAGATCTGGGTTTAATCCATCGTTCTTTTGCTCACCATGCCACCCCAGTTTGGACCCAGCCATATGCAAATCAGTCTTGACCCTGTTCCTCATGGGAACAGTCCAAACCGAACTGCCAAGCCAGGTCCTCACTGGACCGGAAACAAGCATCCTGGGACCGGTTTCGGGGTTTCACCCCTCATCAGCCAGGCTAGCTTGAATCCAGTGGCATGGGAAGCACGGGACCCACGTCTGGGCATACCCTTCCCACTTAGGGCGACAAAGCAAAAACAACAAGTGATGGACGGAATGCTGAACATTGTCAAACACTCACCCCCAGTCATAGATCTGGGTTTAATCCATCGTTCTTTTGCTCACCATGCCACCCCAGTTTGGACCCAGCCATATGCAAATCAGTCTTGACCCTGTTCCTCATGGGAACAGTCCAAACCGAACTGCCAAGCCAGGTCCTCACTGGACCGGAAACAAGCATCCTGGGACCGGTTTCGGGGTTTCACCCCTCATCAGCCAGGCTAGCTTGAATCCAGTGGCATGGGAAGCACGGGACCCACGTCTGGGCATACCCTTCCCACTTAGGGCGACAAAGCAAAAACAACAAGTGATGGACGGAATGCTGAACATTGTCAAACACTCACCCCCAGTCATAGATCTGGGTTTAATCCATCGTTCTTTTGCTCACCATGCCACCCCAGTTTGGACCCAGCCATATGCAAATCAGTCTTGACCCTGTTCCTCATGGGAACAGTCCAAACCGAACTGCCAAGCCAGGTCCTCACTGGACCGGAAACAAGCATCCTGTGACTGGGGGTGAGTGTTTGACAATGTTCAGCATTCCGTCCATCACTTGTTGTTTTTGCTTTGTCGCCCTAAGTGGGAAGGGTATGCCCAGACGTGGGTCCCGTGCTTCCCATGCCACTGGATTCAAGCTAGCCTGGCTGATGAGGGGTGAAACCCCGAAACCGGTCCCAGGATGCTTGTTTCCAGTCCAGTGAGGACCTGGCCTAGCAGTTCGGGCTGGACTGTTCCCATGGGGAACAGGGTCAAGACTGATTTGCATATGGCTGGGTCCAAACTGGAATGGCATGGGCAGCAAAAAAACGATGGATTAAACCCAGATCTGTGACTGGGGGTGAGTGTTTGACAATGTTCAGCATTCCGTCCATCACTTGTTGTTTTTGCTTCATCTTTAACACTGACATGATTTGAGTTTTGTCATAGTTTGAGAGGGACACTTGTTTGCAGATACACAAAACACCAACATGGTTGACATGCTAGTTTTCACAGACTAGCGAGCCTGAATTGCCCAGCAGACTGTATATTCAGGGGCATATTTATACTCCGTTTGCGCCGGAATTGCGTCTTTTTTATGACACAATTTCGACGCAAAACTAACTCCATATTTATACTTTGGCGTTAGACGTGTCTAGCGCCAAAGTCCATGGAGTTAGCGTCATTTTTTAGCGTGGACACCTACTTTGCGTTAATGAGATGCAAGGTAGGCGTTCCCATCTAAACAATCGACTCCGAGGCATGTGCGTCGGATTTATACTCCCGGGCAAAAATCACGCCCGGGAGTGGGCGGGGCAAAAAAAATGACATACGCCCGCTTTTGCGCCGTTTTTTACCGCCTGCAAAAGGCAGGCGTTAAGGGACCTGTGGGCTCTGAAGGAGCCCAGAGGTGCCCTCCCATGCCCCCAGGGACCCCCCCTGTCACCCTTGCCCACCCCAGGAGGACACCCAAGGCTGGAGGGACCCATCCCAGGGACATTAAGGTAAGTTCAGGTAAGTTTTTTTTAAAAAAATTTTTGTGGCATAGGGGGGCCTGATTTGTGCCCCCCTACATGCCACTATGCCCAATGACCATGCCCAGGGGACAGAAGTCCCCTGGGCATGGCCATTGGGCAAGGGGGCATGACTCCTGTCTTTGCTAAGACAGGAGTAATTTCAATGGGGGTTGGGAGTGAAAAAAAAATGGCGCAAATCGGGTTGAGGCGCAAAAATTGCCTCAACCTGACTTGCCCCATTTCTTGACGCCCAAGCTCCATTTTCCCCTACGCCGGCGCTGCCTAGTGTACGTCATTTTTTTTAACGCACACCAGACGGCGCCGGCGGCTAACGCCGGCTAACGTCATTCAATAAATACGGCGCCCGCATGGCGCTTCAGAATGGCGTTAGCCGGCGCTAATTTCTTTGACGCAAAACTGCGTTAGCGCAATTTTGCGTCAAAAAGTATAAATATGGGCCTCAGTGAGGCCCGCACCCCCACATGACATTTGTGAGAAAAAGGCTTTGACATCCAGAGGACAGCCTTCCATCCTTACCTGTATTCCCTAAAACACTTTCATTCTCTGATCAATTTTGTTTCCCTTTTGGTAAATTGATATCTTTTATTTTTCACTTTAACACTATGGAGAATATTTATAAGCCCCTTGTGCCACCTTGCGTTGCCATTTTTTTTTACACTAAGGCGGCGTTAATATGACCTTTTCCCTTTGCTGTATTTACAAAGTGGCGCAATGCTTGCATTGCGCCACTTTGTAAACCCCTGCACCACATTATGACTGTGTCAGGCGTAATGCATGCAAAGGGGGTCACTCCGACACAGGGAGGCCCGAAAAAATGGTGCTGTGAAATTTACAACATTTCACTGCGCTTTTTTTTCAGTCATTTTTAATGCCTGCTCAGTTTTAACGCCTTAACATGATGCACCCATAATAACCTATGGGCCTCCCTGTGTTTTGCTACACTAGTACAGCAAAGTGCCACAATAGCGTCAAAACTTTTGATGCTATTGTGTTAGCAACCGCCATGGTGCGCTGTATTATAAATACTCCGGAACCATGGTGTCGTTGGGGTGGCGGTGGAGGGGGAGCAAGAAAAGTGGGGCATCGGGACAGATGCACCACTTTCTTGTAAATCTCCCCCTATATCTGCTGAGGTTTTACTTGTGTGAACTAACATACAAATACATTTCTATTCTACAACGAAAGTTTAATAAACATACTGCCAACAAATGTCTGATTATCAGTAAATGTGAATTTTCACGAGTAGAAAATAAAAACAAGCAGAAAAGTAACTCTAGTCTTCACTTCGGTTGTTTAAGTGCTAGCTTTCTGACCATTCACGTAGCTCCTTTTCACTGTGAGCAGTGGCTAAAAGCAGACCTTGCTATGTCACAACCTAACTGATAACGGAAGAGTAGTGATGTCATTTCCTCATCAGAGCAGAAGAATGGTGTCAAACTAGAAAGTAGTAGAGAAAGCAACTACAGTTTTTCATAATGGATTTTCAAACTCTGATGGACCATAGAGTGGTAATTTTCCAAGACAATGGTTTCTATAAATCATTTTGGTAACTAAGGTTACTAGCGGGTGCTTAAGGGATGTCAGGTCTTCCAAAGGTGAGTGGCAGATTGACACCAAGACAGACACTGGGTCTGGGAATACGGCTGGAGGCTTTCCCCACGGAAGCCGTTTTGGATCAAGTTTAAAGGGGGTGTTTTTTTATGAAATGGATAAGTCGTGTAACCGGATCTGCAGCAGTAAAAGAGAAAGCCGTCCAGCAGTCGTGCCACTCCTGTCAGTGCTAACCTCTCAGAGGGGGACAGAGAAAGTACTCCATTAAATGTGAACTTGACACGAAGAAGTGCTTTGTACATCTTTAAAGCCTCACAACGAACAATTAAAGATGAGGGCATTAAACCTTTTTAGCTGTGTGAGCTAAGACATTTTTACTAAAAATTAAATGTATGACATACTTATTGTGGCTTCCAACCAGCCCTCTTCAGTCGTTGGTCCATAATGTGTCATTTATATTTTTCTTCTGCCCACTACAACATTCAGCATGAGTTGGTGGGTCATCCCACGTCAGCCATTGGCTGTCTTCAGTGTGAGAGACAACTTTCTGACATTTCAAAAGAAGCACATCCACACACAAAGTAATTCCTTTCAATGCCATGGACTAAGGAGGCAGTGTGTGCTTTTTGAGAACTAAAATAGTTTTGTTTTGACACTTTTTTTTAGCTTGGGGCCCAGCAGCTACCCCACAATAAAGTCTGTAAAACAAAACAAACATTGACAAAGCCAAAAGGCTAACTACAAACGCCAAATGATTGTTATTGTTTTTGTCAATTCTTTCTAGGTCGAGCATGCAAGCACTTTGAGCTGTTGTAAATATTGTGGGCTTTTAACCATGCCCACCTCATGCCCAACACTTTCATTGTTTCATGGGATTGCCTTTTAAAAATCACTTGATGTCATTACATTTACATTTGACCCGTTTTGGGGCAGTTTGGTTACCGCCTTGGACACCGACACTGTTACAGGGATAATATTTTTTTTAACATCTTTTTATTTCAACCAGTGCTCAGCATACAATTTTGACACATTCCCTGACCACATAAAAAACTTCACATGTAGGGTATACAATATCGTCTTTGAGTTACACAGCGTTACATGACAAACTTATAGTCGCAATCCCAGAGGTCGAACACTCCATACCCGACATGGCTACCCCACCCTGGCCCCGATAAAAGTCACTTTCTCCCTATCCCAAATCATCCCCCCATGTCTCTGTAGGAAATCCACTTGGACCATATTTTCTCATATTTCTTCTGACATCCGCTGCCTTTATAGACCACTTGCTCGGCCTGTTGGAACTAATCCAGGACATACTCCCAGTCTGTAACCCCCAGGGGCCTGCTCACTCCCCACCCCTTTGCTATATTTCGCTTAGCAACTTTAACTGCCAATTGCAACCAAATTTTTAAATGCTTGGGCCATCCCTCTTCTTCTGTAATTCCCAAGACAAGCCACCTGGCCTCCAGTGGTATGTTTAGCCCCATAACCATGTTCATGATTTTCATCATTAACTTACTGTACATCAGGGAGATGCCCTTGTCTTCATGGATTCTGACAACAATCTGTCCTCCAATAGAGACGACTCTGGCAGTTGCTCCCTTTCCAATATGTGCCTGTGCAGTGCATGCCCCAACTGCAAATTTGCAGCGTTCAGACTGTCCCATCTCATGTTCCCTCTCCAGGTCCTCAAATGCCAGCAGCGCCCCTCCAATCCTGACGTCTCCCAAATGTTCTATCCCAATCAGCTCCCAGTTCCTAAAACCCTGTAGCTTCCCAACTTCCTGAAGTAGCTTACTGTCCCACAAATGGTGTTCTATTTGTAAGCTTACCCTCCCAGCCCAAGAATCTGTTTGCCTCTCTCCAGGCCCGCACCACCGACTGAGTGTGGGATGGCAGCTGGCTCTCCTGCTATACTCCATATAAGATTAACGGGTTTCCCCGGCCTCCCAGTGCTTCTCGGTCATCCCCCTCCGCAAACACCCAGTCATTAATCGGACACAGTTGCGCCCCCTCAATAGTAGGCAAGTATGTTGGGAACTCCAAGTCCTCCTTCAAACACGCCTCTCTAGAACTTGGTCAGTAAGATTTGGGAACCGCCCCCGTCCCATAGAAACCTCTGCAGTTCAGTGTTGATTCTTTGGAACACCATCGGCAGCACCCTAAATGGAGTATTCTGAAGGATGTAATGCAGCTGTGGGAGAGCCATCATTTTGAAAAGCATGGCACGCTCTATCAGGGACACCAGGAGTCCCCTCCAGTGGGAAACATCAGACAGGAGGCGCTGCTTCTGGGAATGCAAGTTCCCCTCCAAAAATCTGTCCATATTGTGTGTTACATATATACCCAGGTGCTGAATCCATCTGTCGCCACTGGGGCGGTACAACACTGAGGCAACGAGGAAGCGCCTCCCGCTAGAGGTAAAACAAGGGACTTGTTCCAGTGTATCCGATATCCAGAATAGCTACCAAAGGTCTGGAAGATGTGGAGCAGCCTTCCACTGTGATTACAGGTTGAATAGCATAGAGCAGGATATCCTATGCCTACAGGGAGATACGTTCCTCCCATCCCCTATTCCCCACCATCCCCTGCACCAAGGGGTCCTGCCGTATCCAAACGGTTAAGGAATCCAGTGTCTGTGTAGAAATCATTGGGGACAGGGGCAACCCTGCCTTGTTCCCTATTAAGAGCGAATGGACGGGAGAGTGCCCCATTCACCCTCACTCGTGCTAGGGGGCCCGGTACAGCAGTTGGATCCATGCATAATACTTGGGGCCAAAACTCAACCTGGCCAGGCAGCAAAGAGATATGGCCCCTCAATGTTGTCGAATGCCATCACAGCGTCTAGCGAGAGCACCACTGCATCCTCATGGCCTGGGGACTTCATCATATGTAAGACCCCGTAGAGGTGTCTAGGATTAAGTCTGGTACTCCTCTATGGCATAAACCATGAATGGTTCGGGTGGATCACTGTTGCAATTACCTTTCTCAGTCTGTTACCTACGACCTTTGCCAGGACCTTAACCTTTGTGTTCAACAGGGATATAGGTCAGCATGAGCTGCAGGCCTCTGTGTTTTCCCGGTTTTTGGAATTACTACTTTAGTGGCCAATCTCTGATCCATAGGTAGGATCTCCTCCACCCTTGCTACTTTAAACATCTGTAACATGTATTTTGCGGCGTCTTTGACCACACATTTGTACAACTCAACCGCTGTACCATTCAGCCCGTCTGTCTTCCCCGATTGTAGCTCCCTAATGGCTTGCCTAATCTCTTCCTCTGACAAGTCGTCCTCCAACACCCCCCTATCCGCAATCGAGGGGACCCGTAGGGAGACATCACCCAAGAGGTCTGCACAGTCCTCGTCCAAAACATAGTCCTGGACTCATACAGCATCTCATGATACTCTGGGAACGCTTTGGCTATACCCTCATTGGAAGTGTGTGTTCCACCTGCTGTGCCCCTGATCGTCACAACCCAGTCTCTCCCCTGTCTCTTCCTGCAAGCCAAGCAATTAGTTTGTTGGCCTTGTCCCCAACGTCATACAAGCGACACTGGGTAGCAAGCGCATATGCTCTCGCCTTATTTTCCACTAGAACCCTAAGCTCTTGCTGACGAATCTGGAGCCGATGACATTGCTCAGGGTTTGGCCATCCTCCCCGTTTTATAACCTCCCAGAGGGTACTTGGTGAAGTTACCGACCCGTCATTGTCCTGGAAGTACTGAGTGGTCCCGTCCCTAATCTTGTCTCTAAAGGCAGCATAATTAAAACACCACGGGTCCAACCTTGGGGTTCCCCCCCCAGTCCCTATTTGGGTCCCTGAGCACCACCGACACTAGGGAGTGGTCAGATAAGTCCCTTGCAAGGTGTGTGGCCTCCTGAAACTGTCCACTTGAATATGCAGCGTAAGGATATAATCTATACGAGAAAAGTTGTTGTGTACTGTGGGGAAATATGCATATTGGTTCCCCTCGGGTTATGCTCCCTCCAAAGGTCTGCCAGTTCCATTGCCTCCATGAATGTCTTAAGGAAACTAACATATGCCCCCCACCTCCACCCCCCACTGGCCACTGACAATCTATCTTTCCCCTGGTCCATAAAATCATTCACGTCACCTCCCAAGATCAGAATGCCCTTGGGCAGCCCCAAGAGCTCCTCACCCAGCACCTGATAGGTTTCACCGTGCAGCTGAGGCGGCACTTAGACCGAGCAAATGTTTAGTGTTTGACCCTAACAGGTTCCTGTCTGCACTACGAATCTACCTAGGGGACCTGCCCGTGTGTTACCCGGTGTATATGGTACTGACGATTTAACCAGAATTCCCGTACCCATTGAGTTAGACATGCAACCCGCGTGCGCGACAAGGGAATACCCCATTCGATTCATTGCCTTGTGTCTGTTGCCTTTCAAGTGAGTTTCTTGTAGCAGAACAACGTCCAGTGCATGTCTTCAGATATAGTGTAAGGCTATAGTGCGTTTACTTTTATTCCCTAGGCCATTAACATTACAGGTCATAACCCTCACCTCTGATTTACTCCTGTGCTCCATGTTGTGTCAGATAGTACCGCATTTCCCACCCCCCACTTATCCATGTCCTGACCCCCCTCTTTCTCCACTATGGGACCGTTTCCCAACCCTGTGGATAGTGTGTAGCTGAGCACAAATAAAATAACTCCTAATGGATCACAACCTGACCCAGAACACATTTTTTCCATGAACTCGCCCCCACCCTGCTACCCTGCATAGTGAGCCAAAACCCACCCACTACCCCAACTTGCAGAGCACCTGTCGCCCCAGAATCAACATAACTAGTTAAGGACTGGCTGGCGTCGCATATGTGTCTTAAAAAAAAAACCTTGTCTGGCCCTTCTAACCATACATCTGCATAGCCGAACATTTAGTTTATTTCCAACTACCCCACGGCTGTGTGTCGGCCTCCCAACATTCTCCCTGCAAGTCCTTCGCTGCTTTTAGACTATCGAGATAGGCTGCGTCCAGCCTCAAATTGCCTTATTTTTCTTATTTGTGTTCTCCCACCACCTCTAATCGTGCCATTACTGTGCATTCAGCTCTCAGAAGGATCCTGGCCCATTGTATTTGGTAGAGGTTGTGTCAGTGCATCTCTGGTTGCAGGTCTGCAGCACAGTTTATCTTTGTGCCCCTTGGGGAGTGTTTTCCTGTTGTGTGCTACCCCTCCATCCAATCCCAGGCCTCTGCAGGTGTGGCAAAGAACCAGGATTTGCCCTCCATCACTACTCGTAGTTGGTCCGGGAACAGCATTATGTACTTGATGTCCTTAGATCTTAGTATCTTCTTGACCTTGGCAAAGCCTTGTCTCTGGCGCTGGACTTGTAGTGAGAAGCCGGGAAGAACCTTATTATGGTGTGTTCGTAAGTAAGATCTTCATGCATGTGGGCAGCCTGGAGAATGGCATCCTGATCCCAGCAATTAAACACCCTTGCAATAATGGTTCTCGGTGGGGCCCCGGGCTTGGGCGGTGGTATTGTTGCCCTGTGCGCCTGTTCTATATAGAAGAATTACAAGAGGCGCTTAGGTCGGAGGGTGTTAACTATCAAGTCTTCAAGGAAGTGGTCTGTGCTGGACCCCTCTGCCCCCTCCGGGACCCCCCACCACTCAGATGTTTTTTTCGCTTTGCCCTGCCTTCCTGATCTTCCAGTCTGGCTGCCATTAGCATCTGATGTTTTGTCATGTGCTGAACCTGATCTTCCAACTTTTTCAATGTGGATTGTAGGAGGTTGATGTGGAATTCCACAGACTTAGCTTTTTCGGACATCTTGTGGAAGTCTGCTAGCAAAAGGTTAACATCCACCATGGCAGCATCCAATTTGGGTTCAAGTGAGTTCTTGAGATCTTGAATCACTGCCATGATGGTGCAGAGCGACGGTTTCACCACCTCCGGCGACTCCCTTCCTTTGCTGTTCACTACCGCCTGTCTGGTCTCGGAGTATTTATCTATCTTGTTCGATTGTGTGTGCGCATGACTCTTGGGTTTCACCATTGTCTTTAGCCACCTTCACACTGCCAGATGGAGGATAGGGATGGCCATCCGCAGACCGCACCACCAAATTGCAACGCATCTGTGCCCGCCCCGGCCATGCGGATCACTTTGGCACAGCCCCAGCTCACTCCTCACTGCCCCCAGTCCAGGTTCTCCGCAGCGAGGCCACTACAGCCCAGACCAGGCCATGCCTCCACCTTCAACAAACTCTCAGGTCCAGCCAGCGCCCGCTTTTGCCACGGGTCTCTTGGCAGGAACTTCCAGCACCCGATCAGCGGCACACTCCACATCTGTCCCCAGCGCTGGGGGAGGATCTTTTTATGCCACTAGGGCTAAGCAGTCCCCACTGCCGGGCCCCAGGTCGCTCATGTCTAGCTCCCCAGGGCCGCCCCGCTCACCTCTCCATTTGCCACCTCTCCTCTGGGCCGAGCGACTCACTTCTGGGCCGACTCCCCTGTCGGTCAAGTCACACCCCGGGCATCCGCTACTTGCTTCTTCCGGTGCTGCGATGTTCACCCCGGGCCCCCACCAGCCAAACCTCCCTGTGGGGCACCCTGACACTTCAGTCTCTCCTTCCCCCGAGGCGGGCAACCTTCTCCACTCTTTTCTGCTGGCTCTGGAGAGGGCGGTTCCCTCCTGCCTCTGGGGCAACCCCCGCTGGGCCAATCGTTCCCAGCCGCCAACCCTTTGTGCATCCTTTCTGCCATTTCAGAGCTGCCCCGCTGACCTCTCTGTCCACCACTGCACCTTCAGTCCCCAGGGCCTCCCTCCAGGCCTAGTGCTTCGCTCCCATGCCCCGCCTCCGCTGCTGGTCCCTCTGCCACTGCTCCTTCTCTCGTCTGCAACCCTGAACGGTCGCCACATGCTCCAGCCGGCCGGACCTCACTCCTGGATGCCCGGCACCTTATTCCAGCTGCCACAGAAGGCCTGCCTCCATCCGCCTCCTCTGGATCATCTGAACCGGAGCCTCGTTTGTCCCTCCCCCACTCTGGCCTGGGCCACATGAGACCCCACTTCAGGCTCCTCTTCTGTCCCGATTATTTACGTTGCGCATCTGTGGCTTCCCAGGCACTGCCAACCTGCAGCCCATCTTTAGGAACCCTCTGGACAGATGTAGTCGGATATTTCAGCGGATGCAGAGGGTTGTATTTGTGAGCTCTCCTGCGCTCTCTTACATTGCAGTCATCATGCCTGCAGCCAAGCCATGCCCTCCCTCTTACAGGGATAATAGCACGATTGCTGATATACTTCAGCATGGGTAAACAACTTTTTTCTTTTGTCTGCCTTTCGTGGCTGCCATGGTGCTTAGAGCGGCGGTACTGTTTTTACATTATATGCACCCTGATCTGCTTAGTACACATTCTTTGCAGGAGGCATATTAACCCTGTGTTCTACCTTATGATGACTCCAAGCTTCCACTAGACAAAACTGTGTTCTTTTGGCTGCCATGGCGCTCTCAGCGATCAGAGCGCTAACTCGATCGGCAGTATCGTTTTTACATTATATGCACTCTGATCTGCTTAGTACACATTCTTTGCAGCAGGCATATTTACCCTGTGCACTACCTTACGATGACTCTAAGCTTCCACAAGACAAAAGTACGTTCTTTTGGCTGCCATGGTGCTCAGAGTGCAAACTCAATCAGCAGAATCGTTTTAACATTATATGAACTCTGATCTGCTTAGTACACATTCCTTGCAGTAGGCATATTAACCCTGTGCGCTACCTTATGATAACTCTAAACTTCCATTAGACAAAAGTACGTTCTCTCTCCAGAAAGAGCATTGATCACCAGAGTTATTTTGACATTTTTAAATTATATACGTTATATGCACCTTGATCTGCTTAGTACACGTTATTGGCAGAACAAATATTCATTCTGGGACTTGTAGCTTTATTTTTATAACGGGAATCAAGCTGGAGACTAGCCCTTGGAGAAGTTTTCGTAGAGTTGTCCAGCTTCCTAGTTTGATGCGTGATTCGCTAATCTAATTTATGTTTCAGCTTTGCATTCTGAGGCTTGTAGTTATAATTGTATACTGTAATACAAACCTTGAGTACAGAGCAGAAACCTGACTAGATGAACTACACATGTTTGAGTCTGTGAAACTTGAGTTGTGTGTACATTTATTTATAAAATTAACCTTGAAGAGAGCTCACAGTTGATTATGCTGCACAATGGTAAACTGACTGAGGATTGTTAATATCATGTGAGGTGGCTCTCCTCAAGCGTGTGAAAAATCATGGGCATTTTGTTTAGCTCCCCAGGCTGCAGTAAAGGGACAGGGATCCAGTAAGCATGCATTCCTGGAGTACAATTATGTATTCATTGCCCCGTGGACAATGTTGCCTGTACCAACTGGCAAGTCAATATGTTTTTCACCTGGGAGTAGTTTATGTTTTAAGGGACTTGTTTAAAAAAAAAATTCAGTAGGCCTACTAGCCCTTTATTTATATGTAGGGTCACTGGAATTATGTAGCAGACAGGATTAAATTATGCGGCAGAGTTGAACAATTAATGTGGCACAAAAGTCCAGTTATGCATTTACAATGCCAATAGCTCCAAATTAAGTAAATGTGAGACCTATTGCATTGTAAATGCTTGTTATACTTTGTGTCCACAAATTTCATTAAATTGATAATAGCCTTGTCGGATAAAAGGAGCGTAGCAACACTAACCACTGCTTACAATACAATGCATAGTGTTTTCCAATGTCTTACCATTTATGTGTAAAGTTGGGATCAATGGAACCGGATCTGACAACTTATGAGAAATGTTCATGTGTGAGGAGGGGGGCAGGGGCCTTGAAGGGGTGGGACTGAGTGCAAAGCACAGCCTCATGTAATTTAAATTCACTGTCTCCCTCCTCCAACATCTATAATCAAAGCAGATGTCCTGGTAGGCTTCACACCCCATAAAGAATATCGATTGCGCAGAACCTCTAAACAATTATCTGGAAACTTGCTTTCTGCTGGGTTTTCCAGTCAATTATGTGCACACCATGTGATACTGGCTCCTCACTGGGTGACCGCGTGATGGGAGCTGATACCATTTGACACATAGTGGCAACATGTGAATTGGAAAGTCTGAAGAACATAACATCTGTTTGATTGTGGGCAAGTGGCATGTTTGCTAGGACTGCTGCACTCAGTTCTATGAACACGGTCATGGACCTGGTCTGTCAAAAGTGTAAAGTGGGCCAATTAAGGAAAGGAAATAAGAGAGGATATTGAAGACAGCGGGAAGAGAAAGATGTATTATTATTAAATTCTGGCAAATCCTCATGGCACACATTTAGCGTTTGTTTTGTAAAACAGTCTTAGAAAGTGGAAATTATTCTACTGATGCTATCACCTCTCTCTTACAGGTGTGTGAATTACTTAGAGCTTGAATCAGAGTGGGAATCAGAGTGGGTGAATTCTGGCATTCGGATAATATATATGCCTGTCAACTTGCTACTTTAATGATCATTGGATTATTCCCAGATTCTATCTCTGACTCACCCTCCTATTTATTATTTTATCACCAGAGTTGTCATAATATTATAGTTTTAGTTTCCACTTTCCATTCCAGCTATCTATTTTCCATTACAACATCCCCTTCATCCCTTACACTTTGGACCCATCTTTGAATATAGCACCTATTGCTCAACTACAAAACGGCTGAAATCTTCCAAAAGACCTACTCATGGATCATATTTCAAAGCTCAACCTAATTCAGCCCAATATATACATATATCCTACTACCCCCTTCCAGTACTCCCCAAAAAGTGGTTGAACCCAGCTCTCTATTGTCAACCACAAACGATTCGAAACAACCTAATTCAAACCATCATACAAAATGTGTGTTATTTCTTCACACCTGAATTGCCATAACACGGGTGACAACGTTCAATATTACCAACTAGCCAGTGTTAGGCCTATTTACTACTCCTAGAGTGATGTTATATCTAAATTCACAAGGAGCGAATCTTCCAGATTATTCCCTGTGAGGACCATTAAGTGTACCCTCTCCTGGGAGAAGATGTAGGGTCGCTTTAAATAATAAGAACTTTATCACTTCCCTAGTACCAATATGTGACTCTCATATTAGTCCTGCTAGTGGAATAATCAAAAACAGTGGGAAACTTAAATGAGCTTGCCCTAAAAGCTGTAAATAAATGCACAAGTCTATTTTTTCCACAAAATGCCTTGATGAGGTTCCCATGATCAATATCATAAACACGAAGTTACAATGCCTTGGGAACTTTAATACTAAGTATAGTACGAGCATCAACAACAACACTAATATAGAAATATAAATTGGCAGCCACCGAAATTTGGCTCATTTTCCATCAGGGGTTTCCAAGTGTAATCAGATAGACAACGAAAGTGATTCTTAAGCTGCCTGTACTGTGACTTAGAGCACTGAGGAATGAACACTGACAGGTTCCAAGGATCGTTGATTGTTGACGGCTTTACCAGAGGACATCCTAGATAAAGAGAGCTGTAAAATGCATGAATAAAAAACGATATGATTGCTGGAGAAAAGGGACTGCTATATTGCATCCCCAAGAGGCGAAGCGTGCCTTGTGGAGTTATCAGCCCAGCTGCTTGGTGAATAAGGATCTGTGCAAGTGACTTGGGTTTTAACCCTGCTGGTGAAACTGCATCTGCCTACAGGGAAGAGGATAAACTTGCAGTTAAAATGTTACTGGATATGTGCACTGCAGGATAACGCTGTGTAAAAGAGGAAGTCCACAGATTTGCAGGAAGCATAAAGAACTGAGCTCAGTCTGGAAGTCAGGAGACCCCTGGAAGGTGATGCGGGGGCTGGAGCCCAGCACAAACAAAGAAAACACAGTTCCACAGGAGCAAGAGGGCATTTCTTCAGAGCTGGATCCTGGGATATAACTTTTCTGAAGGCCCTGGATTGGCTGATGCTGACAGGAGTTAGTTACAGTTCCCTGGTGAGGACACCATGTGGGAACTGCAGAGGACATGGTTGCTCCTGTGGGGAAAAATAGGGACTGATTGAAGTTTGCTTAACTCTCAGATGAGAGTCCATTGTGAATGGTATCAAGCATATTTTCAGGTCTGGCCAAATGTATTGTCTGTCTTGAGGCAAGGATTAGTTGTTAATGTTTTCATCATTAAACCTAACTGAAAGTTATTTTCGGTCTCCATAGATATTGGCATGGCATTAGGTTAATGTTTCAATAGTGTTGAAAATTGTAGGTATGATTTAAGAAACGTGACTGTATTGTCAGAGGCATTAGGCTTTCTTACCGATTGTGATTACATTAACAAAGTCTGTGTGTTGAATTGTGTTGATAGAGGAGAGTTCGTGTTAATGCTATAGGCATAGTTAAGTACATTCTGTTTTTACTTGGTAGGCCCTGCAGGTGTAAAATGTATCACTTTGTAGGTATATTGTAAACAATTGGCATCAGACTAGGCATATGGGCTTCGTTGCTCTCCACCATAAATCCTTAGAATATGCGATGTGTAGGTACCCAGGTTATCTGCAAGGCTCCCTTAGGAAGGGTTTAAGTTGTTGTACACATTATCATTGTGTTTACTATTTGCTATACCGATTTTCCAACTGTGTTTTATGTATATATTGGTGATTCTACGTGTAGTATTTAGCTTTGTGTACTTTACAGTACTTTTTCTTTCTAAAAGGAAAAGTACTGAGGGCCATATTTATACTTTTTGACGCAAAACTGCGCTAACGCAGTTTTGCGTCAAAAAATGTAACGAGGGCTAACCCCATTCCAACGTGCCATCCGGGCGTCATATTTATGGGATGACGCTTGCCGGCGCTGCTGCCTGGTGAGCGTAAAAAAAAAATGACACGAACCGGGCAGCGCTGGCGTAGGGAATAATGGGGGTTGTGCGTCAAAAAATGGTGCAAGTCAGATTAGAGTCAAAAATATTGACGCTAACCTGACTCGCGTCATTTTATGATGCACAACCACCATGGAAATGACTCCTGTCTTAGCAAAGACAGGAGTCATGCCCCACTGCCCAATGGGCATGCCCAGGGGACTTCTGTCCCCTGGGCATGCCCATTGGGCACAGTGGCATGTAGGGGGACCCATGTTAGGCCCCCCTATGCCAGTTAAAAATATATAAAAAAATACTTACCTCTACTTACCTGAGATGGGTCCCCCCCCATCCATGGGTGTCCTCCTGGGGTGGGCGAGGGTGGCAGGGGGTGTCCCTGGGGCCATGGGAGGGTCCCTCTGGGCCCTTTTCGAGCCCACAGATCCCTTAACGCCTGCCCTGACCAGGCGTTAAAAAATGACGCAAATGCAGCTGCGCGTCATCTTTTAAGGCCAGCCCCCTCCCATGCGTCATTTTTGCATGGGAGTTTAAATAAGGCGCAAATGCCTTAGAGTCATTTTTAGCGTGAAAACGCCTACCCTGCATCTCATTAACGCAAGGTAGGTGTCCACGCTAAAAAATGACGCACACTCCAAGAATTTTGACGCTAGACGGGTCTAGAGTCGAAGTATAAATATGGAGTTAGCTTTGCATCGGATTTGCGTAAAAAAAACGACGCAAACAGAGTATAAATATGCCCCTGAATGTCAATGATTTTCTGAGGGCTACTATGTGTGTTACTGAGTTCTGAGTTTCCAACCCACATCACCTCTCTGAGGGAACCATGCACTACTCTGCCTTTGCTGCCTTGAGAGACAAGAACTGAAGGGGGTGCGCTTGTTTTTCAATTTGGGATGACAATAGTATGGGGTGCTCGGACCCTAGTGGTAAATGATGTCAACTGATACAAGTAAGTCCCAGTAAAATTTCGTTGAGTCCATTTTTGTCAGGCACAGTTTACCCGTGAAAGACCGAGTACCAGGGATTTAGGTTCCAAAGAGAAGGTGGTTCAGAATAATATGATTTCCACTGTAGTGATAAACTGAAACATTACAAAATATTCAGGATAGATGGATGGTATTGTTATGGCACATTTTAATAGATCATTGTTTTCAATGTTATAAAATAAAGTTTATGTGGCTTGTAATAAACTAAAATAAACTAAATTTCACATTTTGAGCTGAAATTCTAGAAAATGTTATGGCTCTCATTACAGAAACACTGCCCCTTGTGAACGGCACAGTAGTAGGGGGCCCTGTACTATTTCCATTGAGTCCATATTAACACATAGAAGCAGACTGTCACTGAGGCATTGAACAGCCCTTTCTGTAATGGGTGTGGCAGAAACCCCGTGCTTTAGAATGCGCGGTGCAAAGGTTAATGTGCCCATTTGATCAAATGGTAGCAGAGTACTGCAGCGGCACAGTACTGCCCTTTAAATAAACGCCACAGAGACGAAACCCTGTATCGAGAATTGAGGATAAAAGGTATAGGACTATTTTATCAGTATGTTAGGGCAGTACTAGAACACTACTGCACTGTCCTTTATATGATGAGTGCAAAAAGTAGTATCTGTCTTCTTTATGTTCAGCCATGTTTTCAAGTGATGCTTCAGTGCTGCTATACAGCAGTGTTGTTTGCATGCTGGGTGCAGAAAGGAAGCCCTCTCCTCAGATTGGACAGTGATTAGGCTATGTCATTACCAAGTTAACAGAGTGTTATAAAGTTACACTATCACCTTTAAAGCGATGAGGGCAGAAAAGAACCTTGTCTTCTTGGATATGTGGTGCAAATTTTATTTGACATTTTATAACCTCAGCAGAAGAGTATTTTAGCACAGTACTGCCCTTTACGTACTCAGGGCCTCATTTCAACCTCAGCGGTCTTTTTTCAAGACCGCCGAGGTACCGGTGTGCTGAAGACCGGCAGTGCTGGCGGTTTTCCGTGCAGCGCATCATGACTGCTGGCAGCCCTCCATCCTTTTTCGGATGGAGAGCCGCCAGCAGCCATACTGGCGGTCGGCGGGGAAGTGGAGTCTGTTCCACCTCCACCGCCCCGTCATCAGAACACCGCCCACCAAATCCCAACCCAGGATTCAGTGTGGCGGTGTTCTGGTGACAGGGAGCTGGTGGCGGAGCAGCCTCTATGGATCCTGTTCCCTCCCGGAGGATCACCGGAACAGGTAAGGTTATTGTCCGTTAGGGGAGGAGGGTGGGGGGTGTTGTGTGTTGTGTGCGTGCATGGGGGTGTGTGTGTGAGTATGTAGAGGGGGTGTGTGAGTGCGTGTATGCATGCGGGGGGTGTTGTGTGTCTGGAAAATGTGTGCGGGTCGGTCTGTTTGCATGTCTGTTTGTATGTGTGTGGGTATATGTTGTAGTGTATGGGTGCGTGTAGGGGTGTGTGTGTTAATGTTGGGGTGGGGGAGGGGGGTTGGAGGGGTGGGTGGAGGACTCGGGTGGGGAAGAGGGGGTGGGTAGACCCCTATCAGTGCCAGGAAAGCTATTCCCTGCCACTGATACTGCCTACCGCCATGGATTTCGTGGCGGTTCCAAACCACATGAAATCCATGGCGGTATGCAGGGTTCTGATACCGCCGGCGGTCTGGTGACGCCGCCGGGCTGGATACCGAAGTCTCCAACCCAGCGGTCATCACCGCCCTGGCTGTCGGAGTGGAGAAGTGGCAGATGACCACGGCGGTAACCGCCATGGTCATAAATTCCATTCTTTTTACCGCCGGCCTGTTGCCGTTATTACCGCCACTTCTCCCCCCGCCCGCCAGGGTCGTAATGAGGGACTTAGTCCTGATGGTAATTCCTGATTTCTGGGATGTGCTCTACAGGGGCTATGTGTTATAATTTATACAGCAGGAGCCTACCCGGGCATCAACTGAATGCTGCACCAAATCTCTAGATTTACACATTTGCATTGCATAATTACATTCAAAATGTCTGCAATTCATTACATGTTCAACATATTTGCTGTTTTAGGCACAGGCAAAGAAAGTGGTTTGCCTGAAATCACATGAAAATCACATGATTTTACAGTTGAGTACCAAGTCAGAGTAGAACTAGGTCCCCAGGCTCCTAAGCCGCTGCTTATCCCATCTAGTCGGTCCAGTCCTTGATATGAGTGCAGAAAGGAACATTACCCTCACAAAGTAATACTGTAATGCCATTTGGATAATGGCTGGGGAAAGTAATTCCTGTTCACTATGATGCTAAACCATTATTGGATAAACTAATCCTTGTGAAGTCATGCCAATTCTGCTGGTCCTCTTAACCATCTCTGGACATACACTTCAACCAAGGCTTTCAGGACTGCTGTTCCTTTACGGCTTTGTCATCTTTAAGGACCTATTTTAATGGGGGATATTCCTAGTATTCCCTATCCTTTCTGATTGATGTGCCTAGTTGTTTGCAACTGGGTTCTGCAAAGAACTGTGTTACTTCCACGAAATCTCAATAAGTACCAAGATCTCCAAAAGTACTCTAAGACCACCACAGGATGGTTAGAATACTTCATGAAGTAACAATTTACGGAAACCCTAGATTAAAAAAGTAAATAAAATAAATGTTATTGCAGTGGTAGCAGAGTATGAATATACAGTATTGTCCTTTACTAAATGAGGGTTGTATGGTGGTGCAGAACAGTACAGGGGAACCATAGACAGAACTAAAACAATTGGAGGCAAGTGTACTATTTCACAACCAGGAAGGTGATACAGAAGAACCCTAAGGATTTCACAAAGTGGCAACAATAATTGCATTGTGCGTTCTTGTCATGTAAATGGAAAATTGTGGCAAACTGCCAAAGGTTTACTTTGAAGAAAAGGGGCTGCAGAGACAACGTTTAGGATGCATTTCTAATGGCTAGTTGAAGTGGGCTGCTTTGAAGTGCGTAATCATAGTGCAGTTATTCAAAACTGAATGTTGTATATGCTTTCGTAGAGAGTGATAAAACATTCCTCTTTTTAAGCAAATATGAATGAAGTAAGTAGTAAATCTCCATTTTCAATCACAGCTACTGCTGCTATGGGAATGTCCCTGCATTGTTGAAAGGTGTGGTCCCCTACTGTGAGTGCTCAATTATATGTGAAACTCATAACCTGCCTTTTAGGGGCGAGCGCAAAGCGCTCCATCCCCTGTAGTAACCTCTCTTTGGGCTTCCAACCATGCCCATGTCACGTCAGTCACTTTCATTGGTTCGTGGGCTTGCCTTTTAAAATCTGCTTGCTTTCATTTGTGAAAGGCACGCATACGTCATGCCTTTTCCGGTGTTTAGCCCACCTACACAGCACCGGAAAACTACTGAAAACATTTGAGGCTCGATGTTTTCAGCATGGTTTCTGAACTACTTTATCTGTTTATTTTCCACGCAGCACGATCGCGCTGGAGTTTACGTAGCGCGATCGCACTCTTTTTTTCCGTTTTCAATTTCAGCACGATCGCGCTGCATTTCACATAGTGGGATTGTGCTGCGTTTTTTTTCTTTTCATTTGTATGGCAAGAAAAGTCCGATTAGGAGTTTACAACGCTAAAAGCTCTAACTCGAGCAAATCCGAGACCCTTTGCATTGAAAATGCTTGTTATTTTGGCCCTGGCATGAAACTAACTTGTGTGTGTAAGGCCTTACTCTGTTTCTGGTAATGTGAGTTCTAGAATCTGGAACCTGTCCTGTGACCAGAGGGGTGAACAAAGTGGGTCATCAAAATGGGTGTAAAACTACAGTTTGTGCACTTTGTGACTCATGTTAAGTGGTTGTGGCACTGTATTGAGTTTTTGTGGATTGGTAATGTGACCAGACCTTTATCTCCTGGACAGGATGAGGAAAGTTCAGTGACCCCTCTCATGTAGCTTTCCACTGTTACCTGAAACTCAGAACCTTGTGCTGACTTTCTATGTGTGTGTTGAGTGTGTGCCTGTGCAGTGAGTGTGTAGGACATCTATGGCAGTAGGACTTTGTGTGGTATGAGTCTGAGTACTGCGACCAGTGGAATCCATTTTAGATAGCCCTGATTTAGCATGGCACTAGATGGAGAGTGGCACAATTTCCCTAGATAGTGGAAGCATATTGACTGCATTCCTGTAACTTGATGCTTGAGATCCAAACACTGAAGGATGGAGGATTTAACAATGCTATCTTCAGAAATTCAATGAGGATGTTGTCAAAAAAGCTTGTGATTAGCTCTTCCAGGGATCTGCCATTTTGTAGGGGTGACAATCAAGACTGCAGTTTCTGTAGTACAAGGGGATATGTTTTTGAACGGGGCAGCCCTTTTGTCTGTCCCCAATTACTGCTTCAGGGAGGCTGATGACAGCCCTTATTTTGGATAGTCATTTTTGGAACCAGACCCTTGATAATGCTGAGGGAGTCACAGCCTTGCACAAAGACTGTGTAGGAGAAAAAGTCAGAAAATAGCACTTGAAAGAGAAACACTCCACAAGAGATAAGAAACCTAGGACACTGTATCCAAATACCCTCTGTCTTAAATGTTTATAAGGTGAGATCCAAAGCAACCCACGATGTTCCAGTTCCAAGTCCTTCAAGTCCAAAGAAGGGATTGTGCAATGGAAGGACTGCTATGTGACCAGAGCCGATTCTAGCCTGGAGGCTGCACCTGTCAGATAAATACACTGTGTGATTTCGACCTGAAAACAATAAGTGCCCGTAATGAGCATCTGTCAGGTCTTGGCCCCGAAAGCTGCATCTGCCAGGATGTGTACCTAGAGACAGGCCTCCAGTGAGTAAAATATTTTTAATACCTGCTTAAAGTTGACTGTTACTTAAGCAATTCCATTTTGGGTATAAACTGTTCATCTGAACTACTAAATACTCTGAAGAAGTAGAGACCTGGTGAACTGTACCTGTGCCTAATCTCTGTGTGTGCCTATGCTTGGGGTGGAGTCCCATTGGCATAAGGGAAGCTTCTAGAACCAGGAGGCACCTTATTGGATGTAAACTCTTACCTAGGAATCGTAGTTGAAATTACAATTCATAGCTACCCCCCAATTAATTGTATAATATTACATTTTACTGTGTTATTAAAGTACTTTCTTTTCACTATGATAGGCACTGGTCCACTGATCTGGACAATGCAATATTATGGCGGTTGTTTGACTGTTGACAGGGTGTACTTGGCCCATTTTGCACAGTCATGACTGGACAGACCAGGGACACCTGTGGTAAACAATGCCAAGCAACTCAATCCCCACACTGAATGGGGTCTGACTGCTACCAAAAATAAGTGTGAAAAGGACTAAGCCTGATGCAAGAAGCACTGTGTGCTTGGTACTAATCCATGCAGGAAGATTATTGCACGATAAAACGCATTCATTTATTTTTACAAAAAAAAGGTGTCACATAAATATAACTGGGGCCAAGTGCCTTCGTGTGATCGAGTGACTGCCAATACTGTGCTTGTCCCAGCCAGGGGTATGGCCCTGCCACTCCTCGCTATTATTGCATTCCGCCCCCCCCCCCCTTCCAAGAGTACAATCATGGTTTCTTCCACTCCTAAGCAAGCACGCTTTTCGACCCACTGTGGCATTTGGGAAAACACCATAGAACAGGGGTACTGCCAAAAAACACTTTCAACAGCTACAAACGGCATAAAGAGTTTTTCTTGAAGAAAGGGTTTGGAGCGACAGAAGGAGCAAGAAAAGGAGGAAGAGAGAAGGGAACAAGGAGACAGAGAAAAGGGTTTGGAAGAATTAGAGGCATAAGGGAGGAAAGGGAGGGCAAGTGGTGAAGAATGGAAGGCAGAATGAAAGAGTAAGGGCCTCATTTAAAAGGATCAGCTCAGATGCGCCAGTTTCCTTGCGTCGCCTTGCGCCCCCTAACAAAACCATGGTAGCGCTCTATTTATAATACTGTACACCATGCCGCTCGTTAGCAAAACTGACAAAAATTGTTGACGCAGTTGTGGCGCTTTGCTGGACTAGCATCAAAAATGTTGTTGCCAGTCCAGGAAAGCTTGGGGAGGCCCAGTGAAAAGATCCTAGCATCAGTTTAACACCTGGCTTGGGCAGGTGTTTAAAAATGATGCTAGAATGGCACAGTGAAATCTTGTACATTTCACTGCGCTATTTTTTTGGGCCTCGCTGCGGGGGAACACCACCCTTGCATACATTATTTCCTGACTCAGGTACAATGTGGCAGAAGTGTTTACAAATTAGTGCAATGGTGACATTGCGCCAGTTTGTAAATACAGCGCGGGGTGTGGGACTGTTTTGTGCCGCTGTAACGTCAAAAAAAGATGTTACGGCGTCGCAAAGGGGCTTGTAAATGAGCCCCTGCATGCGATCACGTCTGATGCAGACAAGAAGACAAAGAAAGTAGGAGACAGACAGTGAGAAGTGAAAGAGCAACATTGTTGAGAGAACAAAAAACAGAACGGAACAGGAAGAAGAGAACAATACAATGAGGGAAGAAGGGAGCGGTCTGATAAAGAGTAGTGAGGAAGCGAGTGTTTGTACCCTCTGTGTGGGTGTGCGTTTGCGTGAATGCCTGTGAGAGGTGCTTGTGCTGTTGCGAATCTGCCATGCATGTGTGTTTCGGTTGTGGATTGTGTCTATGTTTATGCTTGTGTATGTGTTTTGTCTGTATTTGTCCGCGAGTATGATTGTGCGCAGGGCCGGCTTAAGCGCTTTTGGCACCTGGTGAGGCAATCTTTTTTGGCAGCCCCCCTAATGACCTTCTCCTCGGATTCCCTCACTATCACTCAGCAATTGTGCCCCTCATATCTCCACAGCTCCTCTCTCACACACATTTTGTTTCTTTTAAAGCGCTGGTGCAGGATGGCTTTACTAATCTACTCAGCTATCCACATAAAATACAGATCTATTTTTTGCAGCAGGTATATTAACCCTCTGCACTATTTATGGCGATCAAAACTGCCACTAAAAAAACTCAGATTTTTCTGTCTAGCAGGAACATTAATCACAAAAGTTATGTCGACATTTGTATTGCTGTATGCAAGATGGACCCAAGAGGAACTCTGCATTAGGTGCTGTTAAATCATACGTTATTGCTAAACCTCTTTCCTGAGCTTAGAGCCCCTCTTCCTGTTAGCGCCCAGTGCGGCCACACCGGCCGCACTGCCTAAAGCCGGCCCTGATTCAGTCGCAGCTCCCAGGTCGCCAAGGGGGCGGGGCGGCGAACGGGGGCGGGTGGTCCCCGGGATACGACACATAACCTTTTTTTTTAAAACACTTACCTCCACTTTCGCGACATGACTTTCCCCTGCTCTTCCGTCTCCTCCAGCACAGGCCCCCAGCCTGCCCTGTGGCCAATCCTGACACTGCTCAGAGCACTCACAGGCAGACTGAGAGTCTGTGCAGGCTCTCTGCTGGGCTAGAGAGACCCTTCTGCGCATGTGTTTTTGGCGGGCCCGAGACGGCTGGCCAAACATGCATGCGCAGTAAGTGGGCACTCCCACTCATTGCTCGTCACCCCGGTAGCCCCGCCCCTTTCCCCCAAAAACTATAATAAACATGTTTATTATAGTTTTTGGGGGAAAGGTTTGCAGCTGCCGCTGCTGGCGTGAGCCAACGCTCCTCTGTCCTTATAGCGAGCTGCCCCTGCTATAATCAGGGGATTGTGCGTGATATATCATTGCCAGCGCGTGAGCAGGTGAGTTTGCATGTGTGTTCCCGCGGACGTGTGGCTGTGTGTGATATATAAGAGCCAGGGCGTGTGTGGGTGAGCTTGCAAGAGTGCGCGCTGTGTGTGTTTTGTTTATTCCGCTGATGGTGAACTAAACGTGCAGTCACCAGGCGTCCTGCGAGCAGTCGATCAATTCGGCGGGCAGTTAGTTCACCGTCCCAATTTGTCTGCAGCACTCTGCAGGGTAATTCACGTGCATTATCTTACTGAGCAGGGACCGCACGGAAGCTGCAATTACCGAGCTCTCGGGTTACGGTAAATCCCATTATGCGGAGAAATTTAATAGCGCCAGGATGTGAAAAAGTGAGTGAAAGGGGAGTCTGAGGACGCAGGGGGTAACCTGCAGAGTCGCAACGCCTCTCGGAGATGCTGCGACAACGTACTGTGCAGAAGCAATGCCGGGGAAATACGGCGTCACTGCTCTCATGTAACGTGAATGAGGGTGATATGGGTAAACTTAACAGCCCAGGATGGAAAAAGCACCTGAGTTATCAGGCACTGGAGTGGACGCTGGAAGAGCGAAGGAGTTAATAGAATTCGAAGCTTTGACAGGCAGCAGAGAGGGGGAAACCGCAAAGCCAATGTGCCATCTCACGACACAGCCGGTACGACACCAGATTCACGCTGTTTTGTCTGTGCTCGAGGGACGGACGTTTGAGCCCACGGTCACAGGTTCGATATTTAACATTTGCTTCGACTGTGATCGATAAAAACAGTACCATCGATGTGGGTAGCAATAGACGTCCATATATGCATTAATAGCGCCCAGAGACCTTATAGGTGAGTGTGCTCTACTTTTTAGGGGAAGATAGCCACTGCATTCGCCCGCAACTCGGGGAAAAACAATTTTCTTATGGTGGCTATGGCTGAGTCTCCTGCGTCCAGTCTGCCTTGTGGCCCGTGCTTTTAGGGTTGCATGTCTCTACCGTGCCCACATCTTTCATTCGCTCCAGAATGGAACTAGAACCGAGGGCCTTGGGAGAGGGGTGTGTTTGGGGGGTCTTCCTCACTCCAGCCGCACGAGTGCAAAGCCAGGGTGCACGTGCATGGAGACTTCGCCTCTCCCAGTGGGGCTTGTGGTTTAAAAGTGGTCCATTTTGGTAGGGCTTTCTGATCGGGGTGACATACTCCAGACTGAGGCTTCAGAGCTGGCCATTAATACAGTAATCAAGTCCTCCAAAATAAGCCAAATACTCCAGAAAATGATTTGAAATCTGGAAAAAAAAATACTACTGACAAGCCTCACACTGCACTGCAGATGATGCAAGCAGAGCTTGGCTCCATGCTTCAGATGAAGCCTCTAAAACTGTCTGTAATACAGCTGGGGGTGAGCCCTGCATAGCTCCATATTTAGATCAGGGCTCCAAAAAGGACACAGTACTGCAGATGAGTCCACCTGGCCTGACCAGTCTTACAGTTGAGACTGTAGGTGTCGTGCTCTGAAACAATACTACAGATTAGACTTTTCCCAGTACTCCAGGTGAGGCCTCTTGGTCAAGACCAATACTAAAGATGAGAGCAACCTAACAGGAACAAGTACTCCAGATGAGGCGTATTGGTCTTGACCAATACTACAGAAGATATCTCCTCACTGTACCAAGTACTCCAGATGAGACCTTCAAACATTTCCCAGTGTCCTAGAAAAGGCCTCTTGGTCTTGACCAATACTACAGATGAAACCTCCAAATGTTTCCCAGTACTCCAGATGAAGCTTGTTGGTCTGGGCCAGTACTATAGATGAGACTGCCTTATTAGGATTGATACTGCCGGTGAGGCCATGCCATTTATTTGTGCAAGGGTAAACATTATGGCATTTTGTTTTCATTCTCTGCTGAATTACATTGCTGTCTCATTCCATGTTCGTTCTGAGTTATGAATCTTTATATATGACTCTGTTTACTTTCAGTTGTCTACCTTATTTCCTGGTCACCTCTTTTTTTCCAATTACTCCTTTTTCCTTGTGTTTCTTTAGCCATGGGATTGTGGAATGTTTTGTTTTTCTTATTCCTTTATTTCAGTTATTTCCTTCGTAGTGTGTGGGCTTCACAACTTGTCTTTATTTTTCACTTGTATTATATACAGAATCGTTTATGCTTTCAGTTTTGGAGAGCCTGGTGGATAACTTGACTGTTTTTCTTCCCGTTTACTTTTTTGTTCTCTGTTTTCCCCTTTCTGGCTCTCTTATTTATTCGAGTCTTTCTTTCTTTCTTTCTTTCTTTCTTTCTTTCTTTCTTTCTTTCGTTCTTTCTCGTTTTCCGGTAATTTACACCTTGCTTTCCTACTTTCCTTTAAATATATCTATTTATCATTTCCTTCTTTTTTACCCCCCAATCTTTTTTGTCACGTTCTTTCTTCTTACCTTTATTTTAACTGTCCCTTCCCTCTCTCACTTTCTTGGTCTCATTTCGGTGATCTGGCTCGCCGCGTGTCTCCCTCCTGTCGGCAGCAGCCTCCACATCTTGAAATAATCAGGAGCGGGGAAGGGTCTGCCCCCCCTAGCATCTCAGGTTAAAGGAGAGGGTCCACGGAAATGTGGTAGAGCCATTACAGGAAACCCGAGAAGGCTTCACCAGGGACTCCAATTGCCATCGCATTAGGATTGATTAGAGACCAGCAGTACCGTAATGACCCGAGGAAAGGGGCAGCCCGAGATTGCTAATGGCAAAATGTTGCTAGAAGCACAAGTTTTGGGTTACCTTTAAAATGCACATTTATGTGCACCCTTACCAGCGAATAAAGTTTACTGTGTGGGGGAATAAACATTTCGCCTATCGTAAAAAAACATAGGAATATGCTAAACAAACATTGCCCGCATATTGAGTATATGTAAGACGTGGTTTTCCCCAAGACTGCTGCTTACAATTTCCAAATAAAACGCAGCTATACTTTTTGTAAATATATACGCAGCAGTGGAAAAGCTATTTCCCCGTCGCTCATTTTTCTGCTATTTTCTTTTTTCGTCTGTCTCTGCCCGCCTTAGTCTGACACGATCACTCTTCGTGTGTGCTCGTATTGTATGTCAGCACCCCGTGCCTCCCATTTCGCCTCTGCTTTGGGTTATTCTCAAATACTTGACACCCTTCCTCCTTTTTGTTTCTATCAGCTTCGGCTGTTTTTGCTGTCGCTCTGTATTGGCAGCGTCATTTCCACATATTGTATCTATCTCATTGAGTGTATTAATCTTTCTTTCTTTTTTTCGTTTTCTTTCTTTCTTTCTTTCTTTCTTTCTTTCTTTCTTTCTTTCTTTCTACATTTTTGCCTGTTTCATATCTACTTCATTGTAATTTCCATTCCTATTCCTTGCTTTTCTCCATCTGACCGTTATTTTTTTCCTTATCTGTCTACCTGACTTTTTTATTTTCTTGGTTCCCCTCATATTTTACTTTTCTTCATCCTTAATCCTACATGTTTTCTCTCGTTCTCTTTATACGTCTCTATGTATCGCTTCCTCCCCTCCCCCCACCTCCCCTCCATCTTCTGATCTAACAGAAAATAATTCGCCCCCGGTGGGGCAGCTTTCAGTGCAGCTCACTGGATAATTAACTCCATCTCTGCAGCCCAAGTTAACTGTTTATCTAGTGTCACCCGGCATTACCATCAGCCCGCGGGGCCGGCGGGAGCGAGGGGCTCACCCCCGTGAGGACATTCCTCTGCTGTGGGCGGCCGGGGTCCAGGATGCACACTGCGGAAAGGCAGGGATTTAGGAGACCCGCTCCGTGATGTACAAAACGTGGTCCGAGCGCCAGGGATCACCCCGCGGCGGAGTTCGTAGTGTTTCCAGGCGTCGGACACGTGGAAGAGCGCAGTAACACTCGCGTGTGTCCTCGGGTTCTTTCCCTAGATCGTCTTTCTTTATAGAGCCAGGGTCTCCAGACAGAACATTGCTTGGTTGATGTGTTATTTCTACCAACCCTCCTGATGGCGATGTGAGGGAGCGTGCACAGGCGCTCAGCGCGCAGCAAGAGAAGCTAGCCAAACCACAACGTTAGCGAACATGTGTTTACAGAATGCTCGTGTTGTTCTTAACACAGGCACACTCACCCAATGGGCACGACATTTGTTTTTCGTTTTTTTTTATAACGCGAGCTCGACCCGAAGGTATTGGATCTGGTTTACACTAGCACCAGTTAGATTGAACAAGGTGGGAATTAAGTGATATCTTCAGGATCACAGGATGATGAGTGGAGGCCATGACTCCAACCTAGTTCCCTAGTTCCCCAGTTCCAAGGCAGCTGTGTCCCTTACACCAATCAAACAACACATAAACAATTCCTCAACTGCAGTTTCCCATACACAAAGAACACAGGCGCACATCCCATCACACGTAGTGCTAGAAGTGCATAAAAAAAGTATGGGAACTGTGATGCTGCATGCAATGGGGTGGGTCAGTGAGCCTGGAGGTGTTGTCAAAGGTGTGGCTAAAAAAGAAAACATTCTGCAAATTTCTTTGGTTTTTCACCATCAGGTAGCTACATATAAAATAACACACAGCTTAAATAAACAATACAAAAAACTGTTAGCGTGAAATGCACTATAGTACATTATGGTTCCTCTGTTAATGCACTGCAGAGGTCTATGTGCAACCGGAGGGACAGAGAATGAAGTCATGGTTGGAGCAGTGGACAATAGTGAGGGGTATTTTTAGTGCCACAAGGTCCAAGCCTGTGTGAATATGTAAGTCTCTATTTTATACTCACATTACACACAGTATATTACAGACTGATACACAATGCACAAAATGGTTTAAGGTAAACTGGTGCTTCTAAAATACACATTTTAGTAATACCCAGACTGAACTTAATGCAATTTTTTTTGACACAACTGTCCCTTCAACACTTCTTCAGGGACAGTAAACTCTGTGTAAATACAATTTCAACTAAAAGTATGCACTTCACAGCTCAGTTGTTAATTCAACCACTCAAAAAAAATCTTTGTCATCACAAAGCTTTGAGTGATTTGATCAATTAAAGCCAGCTCCCAAGCCCAAGCATCTTTTACATTTGCACATTACCCTATTCGTGTGCCAATTGACCTGTTGCACACTTTTGCATTTGTTTCAGGGAAGCAGGCACCCTGGCAGAAAGGCTTGCTTATTTGTCTGCCCGGCATCTGTTTCACAGCAAATGAGACTCACTGCATGATGCTTTAGCTAAAACATTTAAAATATAAGAATTAACATTCCGGGCGCGGTTGCCTTTTAACACAAAGTAGGGGAACGGTTTCTCATAAATCAGAACAGTATGGGCATGTCGTGCCCCTTCCATCCCTCCAACGTCAACCCCTGATTACACACCAATTGCGTGCATACAAACAGCCAGCCATACACACAATTCCATATGCAGTTGAACACACACTCTAATAACACACATCTACAAATACAAGGGCACATCCCAACAATCAAATGCACAATAATACACATAAATAATTACCCATGTATGTGATATCACATAAATAAACTCACATACTGCATTGAACACAATTGGACATACACACGTTTACACTCAAACACGTGTATTGATACTCAGACACCTTCATGAGCACACAAAATAAGACATCATTTTACACACAGATGCACACACAACAGAAAATAACATATAAACATACAATCAGACACACCTATACCCCATAATCAAACACACATGTTCATATTCAATCATGCGTGCATGAAATCACACACTCACACGTGCATTTAATAACATTATTTCCTTAGTGCATGCATTTGCACACAGCGACAAAATTTGCACATAATCACACACATACATACATAAAATCATTTACCAAATTGCTTTTACAGTTTTTTTTAAGTTTACATTCAGCTACTAGACTTTTGTGGTCATCATTAAAACAAAATACAACAGGCATTGGTAAAGCCAATAGGTCTGGGTTAAATGTTCCAAAAGCTTCAGCCTTAGCACATTGCAGAGAGACACTCTAGAGGTAGCCAGCAGCAGCGGACAGAGAGCGATATAGTTGTAAAGTAGTCCTTGTGAAGTTCAATGCAAGCACCGAAGTGGAGATGGAATGATACACTGAGACAGCCAATAACATTAGATAAAAGATAAATACTCCAGTGGCTGAAACAAGACCTGATCAACAACGTCTCCAACCATTGTCGGCTAGTGGCTGCTTGAAGAAAGTGCATGGTTGAAAAGGACAGACCAAAAGCCCACTCCTTATGCATTCTTAACAAAAAGTCTGCTTAACAGCTACTCAGTGTAAAATCGAGACCCAAAAAGCATGGAAAAGACACACACTCTCATTGACACTCATGCAACCGTGCACTGAATTTCACACACTTAAATGCATCTGTACATAAACGCATATACAATTGCACAGATAATAGACATGGAATAACACACAAAGACACACAATCTCTCGCTTTTCTTTCTCATACTTGCACAAAAGCACACACAACACACACATACACTGAAATGTATTCAATCACCCTCATACACACAATAACAATTCTTTTACAAAATTACAAAATCATGCAATAGCATGTTCAGTAACACATCTACAGAAACTCACACACCCAAAATCATACACCCAATCTAAAAAACACATGCTGTTTCAGACCCATAAATCTTACACTCAAAACCAATGGTACATGAAATCACGCACAACTACATAGGCACACACAGTAGTGTACATAAGGTCACACACAAGTGATAACACACTCACACATGCTCTCGTACATGTATGTTCACAATCACCTTTACATCAAATCACATTGACAAATACACAATAAAAAAATTTCACACATACATGCAAACTCATACAAAATCACACAGGTTCACACAATACGCGCAGGGACATATAATCACACACCAAACTGAATACACACTCACATTGCTTTTATTAAACTAAATCTACGAATGTATTATCGTATATATCAAATGGGTGTAATAATTAAAAAAATGCAAGCATAGGTATGTACAATAAAAAAAAAAATGCTATTTTTTATTAAATGTTACATGATTTAATAATTCTATCATTTTATTAATAATAATAATAGTGAATAATAATAATCATAATACAAATAATTTATAAAGTGCATAGTTACTCCAAACAGAGTGGCCCAACGCTAACAGCAGAAACGGAGAGCCCTACCCGTCTACGACCAAAAGTGGAACAGATTACACTTGCCTAAAGAGGCATGTCTTGAGTTTCTTACGAAAACCTACTTCAGAGGTTTTCGACCTCAGATCAAAAGGCAGGGAGGTCCAGAGTTTGAAAACACAGAAGCTAAAGGAGCTCCCCCCCATGCACACTCTTGAAATTCTGAGAATGTCTACATGGAACGCACTGTAGGATCTCAACTCTCTATTCAGGACATACCTTCCAAATTGTGAAGATAACTGGGGCCTCTCCGGTTAAGGATTCTGTGGCAAAAACACAGAGTTTTAAGGGTGAATCTCTTACTAATGGGGAACCAGTATAACTTATTGAAAGCAGAACCCATAGACGCTCATCTAGGAATATTAAGCAGAAGGCGTGCTCATTCATTTTGCATTCTTTGGAGTCTAGATGGTCGGCCTTGAGATACACCAAGATTCAACACATTACAATAATCTAACCATGATATCACTAAGGCTTGAATTACTTATTTCCTGCACTCCAAATAGAGAAAACCCATGATTTTACTTAAAGTTTTAAGAATGCCAAAACATTTCCCTGCCAGGCAGGAGATCTGATTTTCAAAAGGTAACTTGGCGCCAAACCAGACATCAAGGTTCCTCACTTTCACCTGCGGTGCTGGTACGGGTCCTAGAGCATCTGGCCACCAGGCAGAGGAGCAGATTGAGGGCTGTTTCCTGACTACCAGGACTTCTGTTTTGCCCCTATTAAGCTTGAGGCAACTCTGAGACATTCATTCTGCAAGGTCAGAGAAACAGAATTTAAACCGTGATGCAGATGTTCCTCTATCCTGGGAGAGAGTAGTGACAAGCTGCGTGTCATCTGCGTATGAAACAATATTACATCCATAACCCTCAATCACATCAGCAAAGGGGTACATATAGAGATTCAACAAAGTAGAACTCAGTGCTGAGCCTTGTGGTACCCCCTGCTGCAGCAACACCATCTCTGGAAAAAAGTTTGCTGAACCACCTGAAGGTCGGTTCTGACGGAAGGAAGTTAGCCAACGTAGGGCCAACTCCCCCACACACCGTACTTCCACAACTGTTCCAGTAACGTACTAGGAGAGATGGTGTCAAAGGCTGTGCCCAAGCCTAACATAATCAGAGCCGCAGTTTTCCCCTCATCCGGTATCTGTCTCAAAGATTCAGAAGCCAACAACAAGGCAGATTCTGTGCCAAAATGGGCACTAAAACCCGATTGCGTTTCAAGGAGTAACTCTGTTGGTACAATAAAGTCCATCAACTGATTGTTTACATGTTTTTCAGCCACTTTAGTGAAGAAAGGAAGCAGAGAGATTGGCCTCAGATTTTCTGGTTTTGTGGGATCAATAGAAGGTTTTTTAACAATGGCACCACAATAGCCTGTTTCCAGCTCCTGGGGACTTGGCCTATTGAAAACGACAAATTAAGAAGGGCACAAAGTCCTTAAAGAATTTCAACCATGCCTCTTTCCAGGAACATGGGGGATGCTGGATCGTTAGAGGGGGCCCGATTTCACCCTCCTCCATAAGGTCCATGATTGAGAAGGATCAAAAGGGCTGCACTCCACTAGCCCTTCTTTGACTTGCCTAGGTTTAAACGATGCATCAAGGCTTGGAGCCCCAGTCATCTCCTTAGGGAAGGAGTCATAGATGTTAAGTATCTTATCTCAAAATACATAGGCAATCTCATTACACCCATCTTTCGAGGAAATATTAGTGCAGGCAACCTATTCAAGAGATGACAGGGACTTTACAATGGAGAAGAGTTCCCGTGATGAGTTCTGTGCTTGTTCAATTCTATTAGCACAAAAGAGGCGGCATATTTTTCTAACCTGTTTGTGGTAATCTTTTAAAGCTATGTGATAAGGTGTTCCCTCCTGCATGTAATAATTCCGGCACCAATGACGCTCAAGGCATTTGCACTGCTTTTTCTGAGACCTACGTTCTTCATGAAACCATTTAGCAGAAGGTTTAGCCCGCTTAGCAGAGTGGTCAGTTACTGGTGCAATATCATCCAGTGCACTCGTGATCCAGTTGGACTTCTGAAAATTTGCTTCCTCTACATTTACAAATAAGGTAGGGTGATTGCGCTCTAGGCATTCAGAAAAATCAGTGGATGCCACCTTCCTCCAATTGCTTGAGAAAATATCCTTCCCAACATTTAGTCTCCATGCAAGGGCTGGAGCCGGGAACTGAAAAGGTATGACAAAGTGATCTGACCAGATGAGGGGGATAGAGGGATCAACTCTAGAGAAAAGTATGATCAACTTTGTGTGTGGGATAGTGAACCAATTAGACACATTGGCGGGTAGTAAATCATCTGCCAAGTGTTGGCAGCTTTACACTTTGGGTCCTCAAAATAAAGATTGAAGTCCCCTAGAACTAAGAAGTAGGAATGACAAATTAAAAAAGGAGGCATCCTATCTGCCAAGGCAGAGACAAAAGTCGAGGCTGGGCCTGGAGGATGATAAACCAGGAAACCAGCAATGGAGAAAATCAGGTAAGGTCAGAGAAAAATAAGCTACTTCACTGTCAACCATATAAATTGCTGAAAAAGCATTAATTTTGCATAAAAATAACAGCAATCCATCCCCCTTTCTTTAATGTTTGTCTATCCAAACGCATGATCCCGTAATCTTGGAGGATTGCTGATAAAATGTCAGGTACCGACGATTCAGTGAGCCAGGTTTCAATTAGAAATAGTGCGTCAGGTCTAGGGTCTACAAGAAAATCAAAAACCTCTGTAGAGTGCTTCACTAGAGAGCAGCAGTTCAGCAAACAACAGCATGCCTTGACTGAATTACATTGGCCAGTAGAACCCCCATCATGACATCCTTTAGGTACAGACCACCAGAAGTTCCACCTGTCACAGCCCCTAGTGCCAGTAGAAACACCCGGCAAATGCAGGCAAGCTGTTACAATAGGAGAATCAAGGCGCTCGATATTCCCTTGCTGTGTGACGTATAGCACCAGTCTCTGAATGGCCAGGGGTCCTGGCCTTTGGTGCTGTCCAAGCATGGACGGGCACAGATGGGCTTGCCTTAGCCTGCACGGATGTGCCATAGCCTGCATATATATCCTCAGGGCCCAGCTAGCCCGCCAACTGTCAACTGCCAACCATCCTACTGATGCCCTCCCACCATTCTCGCTCTAACAGGCGAGGTTACGGTAGCACTGGAGCCCGCAGAGTACATATGGCGCTGATTAAAATCAGGTAAGAAACAGAAACATAAAGACTTTAAAAATAAAATTCCCCCCAACAAGTCCCAATAACTTGCAGGAAAAGGACTCACTGTTCACTGCGCGGACATGTCATAGCCCCGCAAATATACCCTTGGGGACCAACTGGCCAGCCAAATGCCAACCAACACTATTTAGGCCTGCCCACAGCGCTCGCTCTAGCAGGCAAGTTTATGGTAGCCCTCCAGCCCGCAGAGTACACATGGTGCTGTAAATTAGGTAAGAAACAGAAACAAAAAGACTTTAAAAATAAAATTGTCCCAATTAGTCCCAATAACGTGCAAGGAAAGGGCTTTCTGTTGACTGTGCGGATGCTCCATAGCCCTGCAGATATACCCTCATGGACCAGCTAGCCCGCCAACCAATGATATTCAGTCCCACCCACCGCCCTTGCTCTAACAGGCAAGTTTACAGTAGCAGTGCAGCCCACAGAGTACACATGGCACTGATTAAAAGCAGGTAAGAAACAGAAACCAAAACACTCTAAAAACAAAATTGCCCCCAAAAAGTCCCAATATCTTTCAGGAAAAGCACTCACTGTTTATTATTATGATAGCTTGTGAAGGATCAACATGGTGGTGAGATGGTTTTGCAGTACAATATCACACATATTACATCTTGCATAGCCCACAATCTACATTAAACAACTTTACAATGATTGACATCATCTATTCACTTCATGCCGGGTCTCTGTATTGCTTCGATGCAGCCCATTTTTATACCTATCTTGAGGACATCCTCGTCCTTCTTCTATATGCTTGCTAACCAACATGTACTAGTCCATGTCTTCTTTACATTTCCCAATGCACAGGGGTAAATCACTCCTAAAAGGCTTGCAGTGATCCCCTCGCCACCATAAAACCCAGGCTGTACAGTACCTGTAAGTAACTCGGAGGGGACCCCCCCTCCCATATGTTTGAGAGAAACAGTTTTGCACTTTGATCTACAGGGAGAACTTCAACCTGTGCCAAAATCTCCTGCACATTCCTCCAGATAGACTCCAATCTTGGCCATGACTACACAGATGAGTGAAGGTACCTTACTGAATACATCCACTGCTGCTTCCTCCAGAAGCAGTCCTCACCACTTTTGTTGGGATCTCTGTAGAGTAGTAAGACCAAACCAGGGTCCTTAGTTGAACAAGCTTGAACCCTGCTGTAATTGCCACTTCACCTTGGGCTTGGAGAGTTTCCTCCCACTCTTCACCTTTGAATGGACCCAGATCAGTCTTCCAGTCTTGTCTTAATACTCCAACGGGTTAGAAGAGTTGTTAATGATTTCCTTGCAGGTTAAGGATAATGTTTTTTTGGGGGGAGGGTGGCTCAGAGAGGATCCTGACCTCCATCATGGAATTTTCCACTATGATTGCATCCTTTGCAATGTGAGTTGTAATTACATAACTACATTGTATATATAGATATGTTTCAGTGCCAGCCAGCTCATAGGTACTCCTTTCTAAACAAACGTAGTGTTCTAAAGAAAACAAGGACAATACATGTAACGAGCTACATTACAATCCCATATATATATATATATATATATATATATATAGGATTGTGCATTGGTCACATTGAGGAATCAGTTAACCTCTCCGTGGAGTGACTGTCACATAATAGAACAGGCATTTAGTTCCAGAAATTGCTGAGCTAGTCTCATGGGTCCTCTTAAGTGTCTCAAGTGGTATGAGTTCCCATCACCCAGCCCAGACATAGCCCAACTTACTAATTCTGGTTAGAACCCATTTTTGTTTCCCCAATGCCACTTAATAAGTCACTGTCCCATATTGGTGTCTCTTTTTTCAACATACTCCCCCTTCTCAGGTGCCTCCGTGCTGTTTTCACTGATTGCCCATGCATTGGCCTCTGTTTGGATTGTCCCTCCCTATAGAGGGCCACTGGTTTTCCACTGGGTCCCATCACATGTATATCAGTCCTCAAATAGGGTTTACCTAAAGGGTCAAAAACCCAATTGTTAACTACTGCTGGTTGCACTGCCCAGTAGTGTTTTTATATATCTGGGAGGGCAATCCATCAATTACAGATACCTCTTGTTAATTTGTTGAAAGGTATATGTGGCAGTATCTGACATTAATTTAGCTTCCAATGTTTAAAAAAATGCATCCTGTCCCCAATATAGAGTGTTCTCAAAAGGATATGCAAATTTGGACAATGTTACCATTTTGAATGCAGCTGCCTGGCTCAGAAAGAACTATGGTAGAGTTTTCCAGTGCCTTACAACTATTTACAATTTATCCAATACATTTTATAGGTTACGACGGAGAAACTCCTCTGGACCATGTTTGGCATACACTATCCACATTTTAAAGTAAGCCTGGGCACAGGGCTAAAGGGCAGTTGTAGAGTTTGTGCAGTTTCTATCTAGTAAGGGTGTACTTAAGTGATATTTCCCAAACTATGCAACATCATGAGTATTTACCAAATATCTTAAAGATTTTGAGTAGTCTGTCAATCATTTTGTGCTGTACTACATATAGAAGCACACTGTCTGCATATAACAATATCATCTTGTCCAATTAATTTTATAATCTTTAGCCTTTCACCAGTGGATGCCCACAAACCCAGCATTCTAAGGGTTCTAATGCTAACATGGAATTCACAAGGGACAATGGCTCGTTTGTGTTAAACCTAAATAAAATAAAAAAACAAACAGGCACATAATCTTTCACATAGTCATATAGACCTACCTGGGGCAAGCCCTGCACCCAACTTCTTTGCCCCCCAAAGGGCCTATGCTAGTTTGCGTGAACTGTCCCTGCGCTGGTGTTTGACAGTAAAAGGACAGCACATCAGCAATCGTCCCGAGCCCCATGCCCCACTGCAACCTCCTTACTCCTTGCTGCCAGCACCCTTTTGAGGGTCCAGTGACTCTGATGTTTGAGCTATTATTTTGCTATAAAAGGATGCCACAGGGACCCGAAGAGTATCAGCCAATCATGATCTCACATGCCATGGGCCAGCATAGTTCCCCTACTATCTGCCCCCTTCCTCTTGCTACGGGTGTGTTGGCACAGCCACACCAGAAAATTTCCTAAAACTTTGTATTACCTTCCTTAGACAAGTGCACGCCACCCTGCAAGAAAAATTGCTCACCTTTGATGCAACCATGAAGATTAGATGATAAACTTGCTGTGTTCAGTAACTTATCCATCTTCCTGGTTAGGCACTTTGCTGGCTCATTGAGGGGCCTGACAGACTTGCTACCCATCCAGTTCCTCTTTGGGACAATACGTGACCATGCAATTTTGTCTCCAGAGAACCTCCTTGAGAGCCAACCCACCTCAGAGGCAATGATTTCAAATAAGTCTTTGCACCCTAGATCATTCAAATTATTGCTTACCAAATGCATAATCACCACCTGCGGGAGCAGAAACCTCTGGGATAGTGCTCTGTCAAATGAAGATTGACTAGACGCAGACCTCCTTGCCCACAGAAGGTTATCTGAAATCAGGCCATTTTTGCAAAAGTTGCATAGTTCCCCGCTGCATAACAGTCCTTTGCACCCCTCATGTATGAATGACCTAACACCAGCACTTTATTAATACCTCTTGCTCCCGCGTTGATAGGAGACAACAAAATATTCAGCAGCTGCATCTCTTCATTATGCCTTCCAGCTGCATTGACAGGAGAATACCAAAAAGGAATACCAAAAATTACCATCAGATCATCACAACATGTTCAATCTCACATGTCGCTTATAGCAATCAGATTTCCACTAGCCTATCCTTTGGCCTGATTGCCCTCCCAGTCCTATGACTGATTGGCTGCCAAATCCTAAAGGAATGAGCTAGTCTGAAGGATATAACCATGATGAATCCAGGGCCATACTAAGGACCTTGGCGAACTGGAACTTAGTGAATTGTGTCCCATCCTCTTGACTAAACAGATTGCTCACGGCCCCTTGTGGGTGGAAAGCCATTAAAACCTCCAAGTTCCCCAATGGACAGCACTCATTTTCTGGCACCCTGTGTAGCAGAATATGTTCCCCTCTACCCATTTGGTAGGTCTTTGAGCAAGTGATGGTCACTGCCAGGGAACCTTTCGACCACCCAATATCACCCAACTGCAAACCCCTCAATTTTCCTTCTTGCTATTGGCCACTAGCTCTCCAGCCCTCAGTACTCAGTAGAATGCCAGGGAGAAGGCTGCTCTGAAAAGGCAAACCTCAGCTGGTGACCAACACACGTTCTCTGGCTGGCCATGACCTTCCCCAGCTTTAATGTGTCTAGTATCCTGCTTGGTTCCCCCATCTCTCTGCCAGCCCTTCAGTGCCCTTTGCACAAGGAAAGCTTTTTTTCCCATCAGTGTAACCCTGCATTTTAGTGAAGAGGGAAATAGCTGTGGTGTGCCGCCTAGCGCATGACACCTGCCTCCCTTCCCCTCTCAAGGCTTCCTGGAAGGCAATTATAGACTGCGATGAAAACAATGTCAGTACCCCATCCCTTCCATGAAATTTGTGGTACATGGAAAATGCCCCCTTATAGGCAAACCTAGTCCTGAACGCTAAACTGGCAACCATGAGGTCTGGTAGGCTGGGGAACCAAGCGGCCAGAGTTTTTCAGGGAACAGTGAAGGAAACTCCGTTGCTTTTGGGTAACTGAAGGCCCAGATCAGTGGTTCCCAACCTGTGGTCCGGGGACCCCTGGGGGTCAGCGAAGCCTCCTCAGGGGTCCACGACTGCTCAGAAAAATAAATAATATTAGCAGATTAGGTCCCCAGCTTTCAGTAATGACTCATTAGGGGGTCCCCGGATTCCAATAATGATTCAGTGGGGGTCCCCGGGTTCCATTAATGATAAAGTGGAGGTCCACAGATGTCAAAAGGTTGGGAACCACTGGCCTAGATCATAAAATGAGACAGAGCATCTCCTGCATTGTTCAATTTGCCAGGCACACGTTGGATTTAAAATTGACGTTGAGGCTTAAACATAGCAGTATGATTTTTTTCAGAAATCTCAAGATCATCTTACATTTCGCTGCTTGCTGGCAAATGCACCTAACTCTAGTCATGTTCTCCGACCAGAATATCATGGGCCGTCTGGCCAGATTGTGAGGGCCACCAGGATGGAGAAGAGCTCGAAGATACCCATACTTTCCACAGCCCTGATTCCACCCAGCCTGTTGGCCAACAGTAGGCACACCAAGAGATGCCCAAGAGGGTGCCAAAACCTATGCTGTCTGCGGAGTCTGTAAACAAACCTAACTCCCTATTGGTCCTGGCAGGGCTTGGCCATGTGACTGATCATTGAAGTCACTCAAAAAAAAAAAATTCTCATGTCTTGTGCACCTCACTTGCAACCTGGTGTGATGGTGTTTCAATTTCAAAACAGACATAGGGGGTCATTATGAGTTCGGTGGATGGTTTTACAGTCTGCCGAACTTCCGACGGGGAGGTTGCTGCCACACAGACGACCTCCCTGCCAGCCCCAATTAAGAGTTTCCCACTAGGAGAACGGGCAGAAACCTGAGCTTATGCCCGCTGGCCTAGCGGGAAACAGGCTACAGCATTGTCTTTGGCTCATAATCGAGCCGGCGGCAATGCTGTACTGAGCAGGGTGCCCCAGCACCATCGTAATGTTCACTGTCTGCAAAGTAAGCAGACAGTGAACATTGCGATGGTGCTGGCCAGGTGGGGCCCTTCACTGCCCATTCTAAGTGCATGGGCAGTGCAGGGGCCCCCTGGGGGCACCCCTGCACCCATTCTCCGCAGCCTTTTCATGGCAGTGGTACCGCCATGAAACCGGTGGGGGAGAAGAGGGTCGTAATCCCCAGGGCAGTGCTGCTTGCAGCGCTGCCCTGGCAGATTAGGAGTGCCACCACCTCCAGACCGCCGGGCTCTCTGATCCTGGAGGAGCAGGTGGTACCCTGGCAGCCTGACCACAAGGGTTGCAATGTGGTGCCCGGACCACCGCATTGGCAGCGGTCTGACAACCATCTGCGAGTCTGGCGGTATAGTGACTGCCAGATTCGTAATGACCCCCATAGTCTGATCAATAGACTTGGAAAATGGGCAGCACATGGCTATGAAAGGCAAAGTGAAGTTCAACTACCCCACTACAACCTGCAATTGATGCAGTGTCACTTTATTGACTTCCAAACATTTCTTTAATGCCCTTGTAAATGCTCTGACCTTCTTTTGGGGAAGCCTGGACATGCCTGCCTTGTAATCCAGTTCTATTCAGAAGAATTTGATTGTTTTAACCAGGACACATGTCTTTGCCTGCACTAAAGCTACCTCAAAAACCTCCATTAGCTTCTTCCGAGACCCCCCCACAGCCTGTTGTATCTGGGGGACCCAGAAAAAGGAAATCATCCAGATAATGTAACACCCACTGGTGTCCTGTCTTCTGCTGATAAACCGAATCCAACATAGTATTGAACCTTTGAACGTAAGCGCAGGAGACCCAACAGCCCATGTGTATACATTTGTCAAAATAGAAGGCACCTTCAAATTGGAAACCTAATAAATAGAAATCATCAGGATGCACAGGCAGCAGTCTAAATACTAATTCCATATCTGCCTCGGCTAGCAATGTCATAGGTCCCAGCTCCTGGAGCATCCTAATGGCCTGATCTAGCAAGACATATTTGGCTGAGCACAATGCCTCATCAAAAGCCTCATTGACCAACTGACCTCTAGGTTCTGACAGATTATGGATCAAGGGATACTCCCCTGAATCTTTCGTCGGGACCACCCCAAAGGGATACACACAAAATTCTCCAGCAGGATCAAGATGATGGGGCCTGCTACCCTCCCTAGGTTCCTTTCTCTCAAGATCTTATTCCTGGCATCACTAGAATTAGCCAGCAGCGGCTGCTGGATGTTGCAAAATGTAACACCTACAAATCCCTCTGGTGGGATTCTGAAACCATTCCTAAAGCCCTCATACAATGACTGGGCGGCCGCTGTGATACTGTGTGCATTCAATAATGTCACCATTGCCTACCATTTAACTGGGAATGGGGCCTTAACCAATAAGGGATGCTAATTCATGCTTTTCGGAGCCTCTTGGACTCTGGGTGTGATTGAGGCGATAGAAGGAGCAGCAGTTCTTGAACTTGCACATCCCAGGGGCTCTAAAACATGCCCTATTGTTAAATTCCCAGCATGAACCCTTTCTTGACCGCCCGTCATGTGGGTAATTGTCCATAAACCTGCCTCAAAGGACTGACCTGGGGCAGCATCAACTTTCTGTACCCTTCATGAAGTACAACTAAGTATTCATATTTATTTGATCCCACGCCAACATGTGTTCTGGTAGCCTTTAACCTTCTAAATTCCTTATTGTAATCCCTCCAGGCAGTCCCCCTGAACTCATATGTGCACACACTATTCTACTCTGTTCTGATAGCTTGCTAGTTGTGCTCCCAGTGTCTGAAATCAGTCACCCATGATTGCCCGTTTTTTTCCACCTTCTTCCTGTATGGCCAATGCCCACAGTCCCTAGAATGTTAGCATTCTTTTCACGGTTTACTCTTCTCCCGCTCAGGCACTTCAGAAATTAGTTCACATATTTCAATGTAATTCCCCTTCCAAAACTTCTCCCTTACCTCAATTAGCATGAGCCTTTCCAACTGATCATGCTCTGAATGCACATCCCCCAAACCAATGTTCGATAGTGGTGTAACGGTACCTGCTGATGTAGAATCCTTCATATAGGATCAGGCCCCGATTTCCACCTGCAGAGCCTGAGCCACACCACTTGTGTTGTGAGTAACGGCAACTATGGAACTGTGCCACCCGAGTACCCACCCCGGATCCCCCAGCCACAGCTGAAGGCATGCTACCCACTCCAGCTTGAGGCCATGCCTATACTGGCCCCTTATCTATCCAGATGGGCCACCACTCTTCTGTACCTTTCGACATTGGCACCCTCAGCTACTCCTGCCAATGCACTCCCCATAAGAGGTGCAGAAAACATTCCCACTTTTGAAAACCATGGCAACACACTGGCTAAGTTGTCATGCAACTATTGCCATTTTGCACAATGCTGTTGTTCACCACATGCAAAATCACTGTGGATGAACTACTCTGCCTTTCCATGTGGCCTATGCTGCCTAGGGGCACAACATCTGGAGTAACCTGCAAACCTTGAATAGCTTCACTACCTGCCCCCTGATTCCTACCATGATTTTTAATGGTGGGAATGCCACCCTTGGAGGAACTCCTGGCCTCCTAGGTCTCTCTACTGGTGTTGCTGGCTCAGGTGTTTCTCCCCCATGGGGCCTGTGGTGCAAAAGTGCCAATACCTCATCCATTGCATCCACCCTGTGCATCAGTGCCTCCATGTCCATTCCAGTATGTGGGTGTGTATCACCTTTCTTAGCCCCACCAGGCATCCTAATAACAAACAAAACACAACAAGATAATGGACGCAGTGCTGAAACATTCACCCCCAGTCACAGATCTGGGTTAAATCCATTGTTCTTTTGCTCACCATTCCACCCCTAGCTTTGACTCATCCCCTTACAAATCAGGCTTGACCTCCCCCATACAAATCCCATGTAAAGTGCACTAAATGTGCCTAGGACCTGTAACTCAAATGCTACTAGTGGGCCTGCAGCACTGAGTGTGCCATCCACATGAATAGCCCTGTAAACATGCCTCAGACCTGCCACTGTAGTGTCTATGTGTGCAGTTTTTAAACTGTCAATTCGACTTGGCATGTGTACCCATTTGCCAAAGCCGAACCTTTTTATTTTTTATACATGTAAGGCACTCCTAAGGTAGGCCCTAGTTAGCCCCATGGGCAGGGTGCAATGCATGTTAAAGGTAGGAAATGTGCTGGTGTGTTTTTACATGTCCTGACAGTGAAATACTACAAAATGTGTTTTTTACTGTTGCAGGGCCTATCTCTCTCATAGGTTAACATGGGGGCTGCCTTTAAATATCCTTAAAGTGCAGTTTCCCTTTGAGAGCAGAAAGAAATGTGGAATTTGGCATCTTTGAACTCACAATTTAAAAATACATCTTTTAGTGAAGTTGGTTTTTATATTGTTAGTTTGAAAATGACACTTTTAGAAAGTAGAAATTTTTCTTGCATAAACCATTCTGTGACTGCTGGTTTGTGAATTCATTGTCTGGGTCTGACTGACAGTTGAGCTGTTTGTGCATCTCCACTAGACAGTGACATAGAGGGTGATGGGGTGTAACCTGCATATCCTGATGGGCCATCTGGGCTATGCTGGAGGGAGGAGTGGTCACTTACACCTGAAAGGCCTGTGCCCGTCCTCACACAAAGCAGTCTCCATGTCCCTGGTATATGTCTGGAGCCAGGCCTGGGCAAGCCAGGATCCTTTGAACAACAGAGACTTTTGTTTGAAGTTGGGCAACTTCAAAGGCAGAAAGGGGTATAAGTACTGGACCCAGAACCCCAGACTTTAGATTACTTCAAGGAAAGGGGTATAAGTACTGTCCCCAGTGTCCACATCATGTGTACATAAGTGTGTGACTCCTGGGATCCGGGAAAACAGTGAGGAAAACTGTCCCAACATGTGGTGACAGTCACCTTGCTGCTCCTCAGTCAACCAGGGAGGGGGAGAGGATCACTCCCTCCACTGACCCATCTTTTTCTCCTGCAGACAGGAGGTCAGGAAGAGGCTCACTCTCCTCCTCTACCCAATCATCTGTTGCAAGGAGCATGGACAGTTCAGTCCGCTCAAAGTGAGGTTTGAGGCAGTTGACATGCAGGACCCTGAAAGGGTTCCTTGAAGACTGCAAGTCCACCAGGTAGGTGACTCCACCACCTCAAATGGCCCAGTCCACTTATCCTGGAGCACCCTAGGCTCCACTGGTGCAATTACCCACACTTTTTGTCCAGGTCGAAACTCGACCAGAGTGGCATTCTGGTCATACCAGTGTTTCATGTCTTCCTGGCTTGCTTCCAGGTTCTCCTGTGCGAGACTCCTGAAGCGGGCAGTCTGGTTTCTCAAAGCCAGCATGTAACCGAATACATCCTGTGGGGGTTTACTAGGAGCTTTCTCCAAAGCTTCCTTCACTAGACTAAAAGGTCCCCTCACAGGGTGGCCATAAATCAGCTCAAAGGGACTAAACCCAAGTCCCTTTTGAGGCACCTCCCTGTAGGCCAACGGAAGGCATGGCAAGAGGACGTCCCACTTCCGCCTCAAGGGCTCTGACAGGCCCATGATCATGCCTTTCAAGGTGCGGTTGAATCTCTCAACCAGACCAGTACCTTGGTGGTTGGTAAGGGGTGGTGAACTTGTAGGTTACCCCACACTCCTTTCACAGAGACTTCATATACGTGGATATGAAGTTGGTACCCCTATCAGATACCACTTCCTTGGGGAACCCCATGTGGGTAAAAAAAACATCAAAGTACGACCCACCACAGGGGGAGTGATTGATCTCAAAGGAATGGTTTCTGGGTACCAGGTGGCATGGTCCACCAAGACCAGGATGAACCTGTTGCCCATGGCTGTCTTGGACTCCAGAGACCCCACAATGTTAATGCCTGCCCTCTCAAAGGGAGTACTGACAACAGGTAAAGGTTGGAGGGGAGCCTTACATTTCCCCTCAATCTTACCACTTGCCTGGCAAGTCTGACAAGACATGCAATGTGAATCTCAGTGCCTGTGCATTAGGGGCCAGTAAAAGTGGGTGACAAGCCTCTCAAACGTCTTGTCCTGCCCCAAATGTTCAGCTAAAAGCACATCATGAGCCAACCCCAGTAGGAAGGCCTTGAAGTACTGGGTTACCACCAGCACACAGGCTGACCCAGGCTCAGGAACCTTAGGCTTGCTGTACAGGAGGTCATCCTCCCAATAAATCAGGTGTGATCCTGGCTCCTTGCCAGCCACCTGGTCTGCAGCCTGCAGCCTGCTGCTGCAATCCCTCCAGAGTAAGGTATGTCTTCTGTGAAGCACAGAATGCTTCCCTGGAGGGCCCCCCTTCCTGCTGCCACTGTGACAGCTCAGGGACCTCCCCTAGTTCAGCCACCTGTTCCCCTGTAGGCTCTGGGGCGTCACCCTCAGGCTCCACCTCCTCCCAGACCGTGGGAACTTCTGTGGCCGGTTTCCCGTGCCCCCTTGCCCTTCCCCTTCTTGGCAGTCCCCTGGGCCACTGTTTCAGGCTCCAGGGACTCTTGACAACCCTGACGGACTGCCATTCACCGGTTGGATACGCATACCCACCCAGATAGACCCAACATCTCCAAGTGAGACCTGTGTTCCACCTCCTTCCAAGGGGAATCCTCCAGGTCATTGCCTAGCAAACAATCAACAGGCATGGTTGGGCTTACATCTACCTTCAAGGAACCTGAGACCCCACCCCCCATTCAAAGGGAACCTGCGCCACTCTGCAAAGGCGCTCTGAGTTGTCCACTGCAACTCCTTGGTGAAGTACCCGGGGATCTATCTGGTCTTCAGACACCAGCTGACTCCTCACTGTAGTCACACTGGCTCCTGTGTCTCTCTGAGCCTCCACCCTCTGTCCATTAATGGTCACCCACTGCCTGTACTTTTTAGTGTTCTCAGGCATGAGGGTTCTCTTGACCATCTCACTGTCCCCTAGTGAGAGAAGGGCCATCTCAGCTGGCTCCCACCCACCTGGAACAAACTCCTTCTCAAGCGCTACACTGGCCAAACTCTGGGACAACGCACCAGTGGGTGCCGGTGTACTTTTGGGGCAACATGACCCACCGGGTCACATGCATAGCATTTACGTGGGGTACCACCTGCCACTGGTTTCCCTTTGGAGAACCATGGCTGCTTCTCACTGGGGGTTTGGGAATGCTTACCATGGGAATCAGTTTGGGGCCCTTTAGAGAATGCCCCCTGTTTACCTTTACCCACCCCATTCTTCTGAAAGGGACCCTGACAAACCCTTGGTGTGGTCTCCCCCATACCTCTTTTGGACCCTGGTGCTCTTCCAGCCGTCCGCTTCCTGTGCAAGCTTCCTGGGGTCAGTCCGCTTGCTTTCAATTAGGTGCTGGCGGATCTCTGGAAAACATAAACTGTACAAGTGCTCCCAAGCAATCACATTGTAACGCCCCTCATATGTAGTAACCTTACTGCTCTTCACCCAACCATCCAGTGACCTCCAATAAGAATCAACACATTCCAACCATGTTTGGGATTCCTTCTTCTTGTAGGACCTAAACTAATCCTTATACTGCTCAGGGGTGAGACCGTACCTTGTGAGCAAGGCATCCTTCATGCTAGAGTAGGTGAGATTCTGAGCATCCCCTAAGGCTGTCAGTGTATCCCTCCCCTCTACCTCAAAATGCTCCCACAGACCCGCCCCAATGAGCTTCAGGGACCAGATTCATATGGAGAGCAGACTCATACCCCTTAAACCACAAGTATATGTTGTCTTCCCTTTTATAATCCTTCACAAGATCTTTAGGAATGTGCACCCTCCTTTCAGGCTGCACTGTGATGTGGCTGCATCCCTACTTGACAGGCTCCTCTGACTCAGCTCTCTCAAGCTATGCTCATGAGCCAACAAAATCTTTTTCTCCTCTAGGGCCATCCTCATTTTCTCCAACTCCCTCTGGTGCTCCCTCTCTGCCTGTCTGTCCTGCAATTCTTCAGGGATCAGACACTTAGATGAGATACTGCTACCTGCCCTGGAAACCCTTTCACTGGACATAACAGGCCCACCCACAACACCATTGTGTATGGAATCCTCTTCCTCCTCCTCATCCTCCTCCTCATCTGTGTGCCATTCAGAGTTCTTGGCTGTCACCCAGGCCCTCAGCGCCTTTTGCAGCTCCTCCTTCTTGGATGAGCTCTTAATGGGACAGTCAAAACTTTTACAGAACTGCTTTAACTGAGCCTTGGTATAGCTATCCAATTTCTCCAGGTCAAAAGCAGCTCCAACTGATGCATCTCCAGATTGGGACATGACGAAAAGGCAACAAAAGTGCAAAGTTCCAAAAAGCAGAAAACAAGTTCCCAAATGAAGTTTAGAAGTCAATCAAAGATTACCACAAAATGGATGTAGGGAAAAATCCAAGCAAAAGAGAAAAATCAAACATCACCAAACAAGTAGTATGTAGTCACGTAGTGGTCTGCACTGAAAACAGTAGTGTACACTTAATTACTGTATGTCAAGTACAAATACAAGTCTAAATTCCAACCGCTAATCACCAATGTTAGAAATGGGGTCTCTCGTTGGCAGTCAGGTTACCCCCTGTCCAGGCAAGGACCCTCACTCTAGTCAGGATAAAAGAGAATCACCCTCAGCTAACCACTTCTTACCCCCTTGGTAACTTGGCACGGGCATTAGGCTTAACTTCAGAGTGCTAGGTGTAAAGTATTTGTACCAACACACACAGTAACTTAATGAAAACACTACAAAATGACACAACACAGGTTTAGAAAAATAGAAAATATTTATCTAAACAAAACAAGACCAAAAAGACAAAAATCCACAATATACAAGTCAAGTTATCAATTAAAAAGCAAAAAGAATCTTCATGTAGTTTTAAACACACAATAACACTGTTAGCGTGAAAATGTACCTTGGGTGCGTCAAAAAAAAAACGGCATGGGTGAGTGTGTGTCAAAAAGGGCTTACGTCGATTTCACTCACGAGCGAGACCTTGCGTCATTTCTCCTTTAGTTGGGTCAGGGAGCGTCGTTTCTTCTCTCCGTAGGAGAGCGATGTGTCGATCCGGTCAGCACTTTTGGGTCCGGGCAGACCTTGGGTTGGTTTTACAGGCCCAGCGCTGTTTGCATCGGAAATCCAGCCGCACAATGATCCGAAAACCACGCAGCGCGGGTTGCGATCTCCCCAGCCTCCGTCAGCAATGCAGCGCGTCATTTATCCAGCTCCGTGCGTCGATTCTTTGGTAACGTTGCATGCGAGCATTGATTTTCAGCCACGAATCCGGCGGCGCGTCAATTTCCCAGCTGCAGATCGGAGTTGCGTCGATCTTTTCCCCGCACGGCGTTCTGTGCGTGGATTTCTTACTCTTAGGCTGCCAGCTTCTCCTTTCATGGTCCCCGGAACTGGATGGGCATCACAGGGCAGGGTTGGAGTCTCTCCAGAGACTCCAGGTGCTAGCAGAGAGAAGTCTTTGCTGTCCCTGAGACTTCAAACAACAGGAGGCAAGCTCTAAATTGAGCCCTCGGAGATCTTCACAAGATGGAAGGCACACAAAGTCCAGCCTTTGCCCTCTTACTCTGGCAAAAGCAGCAACCGCAGGATAGCTCCACAAAGCACAGTCACAGGCAGGGCAGCTCTTCTTCTTCAGCTCTTCAGCTCTTCAGCTCTTCTCCAGGCAGAGGTTCCTCTTTGTTTCCGGAAGTGTTCTGAAGTCTGTGGTTTTGGGTGCCCTTCTTATAACCAATTTCTCCTTTGAAGTAGGCCTACTTCAAAGCAAAGTCTCTCTTGAATGTGAAATACTGCCTTGCCCAGGCCAGGCCCTAGACACTCACCAGGGGGTTGGAGACTGCATTGTGTGAGGACAGGCACAGCCCTTTTAGGTGTAAGTGGCCTTTCCTCTCCTCCCTCCTAGCACAAATGGCTCACTGGGAAATGCTGACTGCACCCCAGCTCCCTTTGTGTCACTGTCTAGTGTAAGGTGCAACCAGCCCAACTGTCAAACTGACCCAGATAGGGAATCCACAAACAGGCAGAGTGACAGAAATTGTATTAGCAAGAAAAAGCTCACTTTCTAAAAGTGCCATTTTCAAACACACAATCTTAAAATTAACTTTACTAAAAGATGAATTTTTAAATTGTGAGCTCAGAGACCCCAAATTCCACATGTCCATCCGCTCCCAAAGGGAATCTACACTTTAATCAGATTTAAAGGGATCCCCCATGTTAACCTATGAGAGGGACAGGCCTTGCAACAGTGAAAAACAAATTTAGCAACATTTCACTGTCAGGACATATAAAACACATCACTATATGTCCTACCCTAACCATACATTGCACCCTGTCCTTGGGGCTACCCAGGGCTTACCTTAGGGGTGCCTTACATGTAAGAAAATTGAAGGTTTAGCCCTGGCAAGTGGGTACACTTGCCAAGTTGAATTTACAGTTAAAACTGCACACAAAAACACTGCAGTGGTAGGTCTGAGACATGCTTACAGAGCTACTTAGGTGGGTGGCACAACCAGTGCTGCAGGCCCCTAGTAGCATTTGATTTACAATCCCTGGGCACCTCTAGTGCACTGTACTAGGGACTTACTAATAAATCAAATATACCAATCATGGATAAGCCAATTACATACACATTTTGTAAAGGAGCTCTTGCACTTTAGCACTGGTTAGCAGTGGTAAAGTGCCCAGAGTAACAAAAACAGCAAAATCGGAGTCCAGCACACATCAACAACCTGGGGAACAGAGGCAAAAAATTAAGGAAGACCACGCCAAAGATGACACTAGCTCACATAATATAAAACAGAGGTAGTCAGACACACAATAGAGCATGCACAGTCAAGTTATTTTACACACTGTAACACACAGGCACATATATTGCAACCATACAGCTACTCACACATGCAAAATCATACACTTTTGCAGGGACACTGAAACACCATGTGATATCATAGGCACACGAGTGTTCAAGCACATGCACTCACAAAGAATTGCACAAAAAAACTGAAAAGTTCGAATAACGTTGAATACTTACAGCCTCACACACTATTTAGCTCCAATAACATCACACGCCCATCAGCATGCCTGCGCACTCACACACTCGCTATTTCACACAAACAGGATTACAAAATACCAAACATTTCCTAGACAAGTCACTGAGGCACACGTGAAACTCAGACACAATGTCTTCACAGTAATTTGTTTTTATACTAAGTCTGCTATAAACCGCTCATCGGAAAGGCTCGTGTATTATAACAACAAATTATACCAGACAGTGGATAAGACTAAAATGCAGACCCTGCAGTAACGGAAGTAGTCAAAATAAAAGAAGTCCATGTTTATTCTGCATAAATGTGTCCAGCACGAGAGAAGTAGGTGGATGTGACATACCAAAAAAACTGTTGCCCACTCAGAGAGTGAGAAAGAACCTCTGGGTAACTCTGTTTATGTTAATAAAGCATGCACTGGTCCACTGGAATTATGAGATTCTGTTGCCATTGTGTTTAATGCATGGGGAAGCGCTGTGACCGGAGGAGGGGCAGGAGCCCTTTAACTTTGTAGATCGCGCTCCCGCCGTCGCGGGAAGCGCTGTGACTGGAGGAGGGGCAGGAGCCCTTTAAATTTGTACCGCGCTCCCGCCGTCGCGGGAAGCGCTGTGACCGGAGGAGGGGCAGGAGCCCTTTAACTTTGTAGATCGCGCTCCCGCCGTCGCGGGAAGCGCTGTGACTGGAGGAGGGGCAGGAGCCCTTTAAATTTGTACCGCGCTCCCGCCGTCGCGGGAAGCGCTGTGACCGGAGGAGGGGCAGGAGCCCTTTAACTTTGTAGATCGCGCTCCCGCCGTCGCGGGAAGCGCTGTGACTGGAGGAGGGGCAGGAGCCCTTTAAATTTGTACCGCGCTCCCGCCGTCGCGGGAAGCGCTGTGACCGGAGGAGGGGCAGGAGCCCTTTAAATTTGTACCGCGCTCCCGCCGTCGCGGGAAGCGCTGTGACCGGAGGAGGGGCAGGAGCCCTTTAACTTTGTAGATCGCGCTCCCGCTGTCGCGGGAAGCGCTGTGACTGGAGGAGGGGCAGGAGCCCTTTAAATTTGTACCGCGCTCCCGCCGTCGCGGGAAGCGCTGTGACCGGAGGAGGGGCAGGAGCCCTTTAACTTTGTAGATCGCGCTCCCGCCGTCGCGGGAAGCGCTGTGACTGGAGGAGGGGCAGGAGCCCTTTAAATTTGTACCGCGCTCCCGCCGTCGCGGGAAGCGCTGTGACCGGAGGAGGGGCAGGAGCCCTTTAACTTTGTAGATCGCGCTCCCGCCGTCGCGGGAAGCGCTGTGACCGGAGGAGGGGCAGGAGCCCTTTAACTTTGTAGATCACGCTCCCGCCGTCGCGGGAAGCGCTGTGACTGGAGGAGGGGCAGGAGCCCTTTAAATTTGTACCGCGCTCCCGCCGTCGCGGGAAGCGCTGTGACCGGAGGAGGGGCAGGAGCCCTTTAACTTTGTAGATCGCGCTCCCGCCGTCGCGGGAAGCGCTGTGACCGGAGGAGGGGCAGGAGCCCTTTAACTTTGTAGATCGCGCTCCCGCCGTGGCGGGAAGCGCTGTGACTGGAGGAGGGGCAGGAGCCCTTTAAATTTGTACCGCGCTCCCGCCGTCGCGGGAAGCGCTGTGACCGGAGGAGGGGCAGGAGCCCTTTAACTTTGTAGATCGCGCTCCCGCCGTCGCGGGAAGCGCTGTGACCGGAGGAGGGGCAGGAGCCCTTTAACTTTGTAGATCGCGCTCCCGCCGTCGCGGGAAGCGCTGTGACTGGAGGAGGGGCAGGAGCCCTTTAAATTTGTACCGCGCTCCCGCCGTCGCGGGAAGCGCTGTGACCGGAGGAGGGGCAGGAGCCCTTTAACTTTGTAGATCGCGCTCCCGCCGTCGCGGGAAGCGCTGTGACCGGAGGAGGGGCAGGAGCCCTTTAACTTTGTAGATCGCGCTCCCGCCGTCGCGGGAAGCGCTGTGACTGGAGGAGGGGCAGGAGCCCTTTAAATTTGTTCCGCGCTCCCGCTGTGCGGGACGCGCGCGGGCGGCGCCCGGGCGAAGCCCGGGCCAAGGGCGGGCCCGTCCTTCGCCCGTCATCGACCGGAAGAGGCCGGGCTGGGCCCCCCCCTAACGTCTACTTCTTCTGCCTGTGGAATCTCCATCAGGGTGCTGTACCAGATATTGTGTGAGTTTGTTACCAAATATGGGGAAAAGAAAGTCTAATGTTCAGAAGGGGGAAGCCGGGTCCAGCTCCCTTCAGTCCTCCATTACTAGTTATTTATCCTCTGTGATGGGGGCCATTGAATCCGAACTTGAACATGTAGAAGAAAGGATTGGGGCTGTCCAAAGTACTGTTCAACACCCCCCCTTGGAACCTACCATCCATATTTCCACTTTTCCAAGGACTGGTCCTTCATCACTGATCTCGCCTCTGAATACCAGCCAGTTGGGCGCCGATATACTCCCCACAACCGACCAAATTAATTCTTCTCTCCTTTTAGCTATTCCTCCTCCTGAAAGCTCTTGCTCTCAGGCCGATTCTCCCCCTTTGAAGAAGAGGAGAGCCGGGAAAAAGCTCAAAAATACAAAAAAGGCCCTGGGCCCCAATAAGAATCTACCTACCTCCCTGGCCCATAGTGACCAACCACCAATCCCCCTGGTCTCCTTCCCCGAATGCCCTCCGAGCAAGGATGCTCCTGAAGATCTTTCTAGTTTTATTGACTTGACACTCAAATCCTTTTGTGCAACTCTTGAGGCAAAAATTTCCACCTTGATCGCTAGGAAGCTCGATTGCTTTTGCAACGATGTGACCAGGTTTTTATCTAGTTTTTTAAAACCAGGTCCTTTATGCACGGGAATACTTCATAGCCCCGAACCAGCACATCAGTCTACTCCTCCCCCTACTTTGGTATCCCAAGGAGTAAGCAATTTTTTGCCTGATCCACGAACCGTCTCTGGTCAAGGACCTTTCACTGACAACCCTGCATCAGGGCCGATAAGGGAAGTTTATTCCTCTAGATCGCATGACAAAGATCCTACTAAACTTACTAACCATGTAGACTTTTTACATTTACCACCTGCCTGCAACCCGTACGTTCTGGTTCTTTCAAATGTTCCTCCTCTGGAGTGCTCCAAACAAGAAGATACCCACTCCCTAATTAGAAAAGCTGGTCACTGGTTGAACTTCAATTTCAAATCCAATTGTTTTCATAATGATAAGATTCTCATGGCCCGAAGAGTGAGGAGGGTAGGACACTCCAAAGTATTGGAGGAGGGAGACTATGTTGTTTTAAATTTTGCTAATCCTCGTTCAGTAGACAATTTTTTGACCAATTTGGACTACTGTAAAATGTCAACTAACAGGATTCAAATACATCCCCTGTATCATTTTTACGACCCTGTGCTCCTACCAAACCGCATTGTCACTAATTCTAGTATTCGCAGACCAGATTTTGAAAGGTTTCATTTACAGGTAAATGTACCCTCTAGCAACCGGTTCTCGACTCTCAGTCACCTTGACGTGAACGATTGACTATCGGCGACCCACCCCTGCTCTTCTAAAAAGGAGAGACCAAAGGCTGGGAATGTCCACGCTGAATGTATCTGGGACACAGGAAAGCCTGATTTGGACCTGAAAGCTCCTATAAATACTAAAGTTCTAATGTCATGTCCTGTGTCTAGACCATTAACTCTGCTTAGCTGGAACATAGCAGGGCTGCGATCTAAATCTGACAATTCGGACTGGAAAAGCTTCATTTCCTCCTACGATATAATCTGTCTACAGGAGACCTGGTCCAAAGATACGTTCCTCTTGAACGGTTTCACCTCTTTGTGTCAGCCGGCATTAACTTCCCAGATGGGGAGAGCTAGTGGCGGCCTCTTAGTTCTCGTTTCCGTACATCTCCCGCTTTTAAAAGTGTCTTTAATCTGGTCTTCCCTTTATTTTATGGTTGTCCTTGTCTCTATCTGTGGCCAAAAGGATATCCTTATTTTAAACTTTTATAACAATATTCCACGGGGCCTCCTTATGGGTCATTTGGAAGAGGTAACGGATTTTATAGATTCTTCACATGCTTTGCAGAATAGTGACCTAATTATTATATGGGTGGGCGATTTCAACACTCCTCTGTGCAGCAAAGAACACATGGACCTGTGTGCCTTTCCTGCTGAGGGCAGAGAGTCAGTATTTCATTTTAACCACACATCTGAAGGAGATGCCTTAAACCTTTTTACTTGTAAATTTGACTTGGTCCATGTTACCGAGAAATTGGCCCCTGACGCCTGCAATATACCAACCTTTACAGGGAATTTGAGGGGGAGTATTATCGATTTCATACTTATCAGCTCCTCTGATTTTTACGTAATTCAAGAATTCAAGATTACGCCCCACTGTGCGAGTGATCATAACCCCCTTAGTATTATATTGGACCTAAAAATTATTCAGGCATCCAATAATAAAAGCTTGAGCGCTGCTACTGTTTATAATCCAAACTGTGGCATACGTTTAAAATGGGACAAAATAGATCCAAAACTTTTTAACCAGGAAATTGTAAGAAGTAGGTCGGACTCGATTCAAATGTGTCTCTCCCAGCAGTTAGATTCTGACCGCATAGTGCGTGAATTTGAATTTTTAAGCACTGACATTTCACGCGCCTTGGCGGTGGACAGGCCTGCGAAGGGGCCGGCGGCCCACAGATGGTTCGATTCCGCGTGTTCATCTGCCCACAAAAAACTCAAAGATGCACTTAAAGCAGTTCCTCTCTCCCGACAATTAGTTAAAATAGCCAGAGTTGATTATAAGGCTGCCATTGACAAACGGAAATCAGAAATTAGGTCCAGGGCCTGGGGCGATCTTTTGGCTGCATCTGAGCAGAAGGACACTTCTAAATTTTGGAAAGTGATTAATCACTCATACTTTTCTGGTCACCACTCTTTGGCCGATGACTGTCTTATTACTGAGGATGTCTGGTTAACTCATTTTAGGAAAGTCTTCTGTTCAGGATCCTATGAGAATTCGCTTGTAAATTCTTCTGCACTTTTCAATTTAGATTCCAAAACTAAGGCCCCAAACATTATTTTTGACCTCCACGAGGTCAAAAATGCTATTAATAGATCAAGGCAGGGAAAAGCTCCCGGCCCTGATGGGGTTCCCGCTGATCTTTTTAAATCAGAAATTGATCTTTGGGGTCCGCTAGTTACAAATGTTTTTAATAGTGTGGTAAACAGTAACGTGCCCCTTTCATGGAAATCGGCCATTATTGTTCCTATCTTTAAAAAAGGTAATAGACAAGATCCTTCCTGTTACAGACCAATCTCTCTTATTGATTCGACGGCAAAGATTTTAGGTAGAGTGATCTTGTCCCGGTTAGAAGACTGGGTGTCCGAGGCCCATATTTTATCCCCTATTCAATTTGGTTTTAGACCTGGTGTAGGCACAGTTGAGCAAGTTTTAAACTTGCAGCTGATACTCAGCAAATATGTGACAGTCAAAAAAGAGTCTATTCACATGGCTTTCATTGATCTAACCAGTGCCTTTGATATGGTTAATAGGTCAAAGTTATGGCAAATTTTGGAAGCCTTAGGCTGCGATCCGCCTCTTTTGGAGCTTATTAAACGCCTACACACAGACCTAACAATTTCTGTTCAGGTCGGCTCACATGGGCAGAGAACCTCCCCCATCCCGTCAACTAGGGGCGTAAGGCAGGGATGTATCTTAGCCCCTTTTCTCTTTCTGATTTATATAAATGGGCTCTATGATTCACTTTTAAAACATGCAAAGGACATACCGAAGATGGGTCAGAGACACCTTCCAGTTTTATTATACGCTGACGATGCAGTTTTAATTGCCCGTACTGCAAACGGTTTACAGGGACTACTGGATGTATTTTACGATTTTATGCTGAATCTGGATCTGAAAGTAAATTACCCAAAGACTTTTGTTATGACTTGTGGCCCACGCAACACTAAGTCTAAACTATTTTCTATGGGAGGGCACACTCTTAATAAGGTCAAAGAATTTTGTTATCTAGGCATGTACATGAGTTCTTCTTTGTCCTGGAAGACACACATTAATTTTAAGCTCCAACAGTTGATAAGGAACAATGAAGCAATTTTTCGCTTTTCAAATAAACTAGGTCACAGACCCCCTGCTCAGTTGAAAACTCTTTATAATTCCAAATGCACTGCATCAGTCCTTTATGGGGCAGGCGTCTGGGGCTATAATAAAATACCGTCTCTTCAGAGTGTAGAAAATAAATTCCTGCGCAGATTATTGTTGGTTCCAAAATGCACCGCAAACATAATCTGCCATGAAGAACTGGGTCAGTGCTTTTTGGAGGACAGGGTCTTTATGGCTCCCCTACTGCTGTGGATCAAATGTTGGTCAAATCCTATGGCAAATTTGGTCCAAGACTGTATCACTGATTGTCTTCAATTGGAATACTCAAATAGGATTCCCTGGCTTATGTTTCTGCAAAACTCCTTTGAGAACCTAGGGCTTAGATATATGTTTGATGATCCCCATCTATTAACCACAAACTCTAGGTCTGTTTTGAAGTCTACCTATTCCAAGCACATATCAGAGCTGAGATTTTATAGTTCCCTGAAATTGAAATCTTTTGATTCTTATTCTCGGATTGTGACTGTTCCATGCCTTGAACCCTATTTGTCTTGGTTTTCAAGTTTTAAAATAATTTCCTTTTTAACACTTTTTAGACTTAATCTAATTCATTTTAAGGTAGCTTTCCCTGAACCATGTTTCTGGAAAAAGGATTTACCGCTTTGTCCCTGTGACTCCAAATCAACCCAGAGCACTTTGCACTTTTTTCTTTTTTGCCCTTTATATGCTGCACCTAGAGGGGCCTTTATTTTACCCATGTTACGTCTTTTTAGACCTATTCATTATAAGGAAGCCCTGCTATACCTTCAGAGGTTGCCTAATATCCAAATTTGTCACCATGTATTAGACTTTGTCACAGCTTCTTTACGCATTAGGAAAAGGCCTATTCCTTTTTAAATATTTTATGTACGTATAGTATATCCTTTTAACGCCAACATTTGTACTTTTCTGACTTTGTGATTTTTAATCATGTCTAGTATATCTATCTATGTATGTCAAGGGGTTTCAGTTTGGATGTTCATCTGGTGCTTCCAGTAATGGTTTTTAAGTTTTATTTTACTATTTATAGATTGTGAAATGTGTCTTGGTTTGTACTTTTATGGCAATTGCTGAATAAAGTTATTTGACTGACTGACTGATGCATAAATATGGATTTGCCACACTTGTCTCATAATCGGCCATTTGCTGATTAATTTGCAGATTTCAACAAAAAATATGTTTCTAGATCAAATGGGTCAATAGCTTCGTAAAAAGGTGTCCCATCAGTTGGTGAACAGTGCCAGATCCATTTCAAAGGTCAACTGGTTACTATTTAGTTGCTGACTACTGTATTCGAATGTCAAAGAAGACGTGACGAGGTAAACTGCTTGCCCAGGCTCTACCACTGTGTGTTAAAATGACAAAATATTAAAGTAATTCTGCCTTTAAATGTGGCGCACAGTGCAACGTCATTTGCATCAACAATGCTGAATAAATTGACTGCACAGCGGCCTCCGTGGTGTTCTTTGATACATGATGTCACAGTTTTAAGCGAGGTAACAGCCTCCCAGGGTTGTACTGTCTCGAGTGGTGTCTGATCCGCGTGCACCACTGCCCCACCCTCCGTCCCCCAAGAGCAATGATGCCCCCAGGGCGGTCCATGTGACGCTGCTGATGTCTTTCCCTTCTGCTTTGACCCTGGTCCCACGAAGTGCCCCCGGGGCGAGTGCGAGAAGAAGGGAGTGGGCTCTTCGCCCCCTGCTTGCCCCTGGAAGGACTGATTGCTACAGATAGGCCCGACCGTCTCCCATGACAGCGCTTGTTTTCACAGGTGCCCCACAAGGCAGCTCCCGACGCTCATTAGCCTGTCTCTTTCACTCTAAGGGAGCCCTCGCCGGCAGTGGCTCAGTATCGGTGGAATGGTTCTTAAAGGTAGCAGGGAAGATGCCCAATATTACAATACAGCTACAGTTGGGGAGCAATGTCCTTCACCTTTGAACCCGGGTGTCAGTGTATCTGTTGCCCTATTGAGCACTAGTGTCAGTGGCGAAAGAAAGGCCACCCCCCTCAGCACAGTACCCTGGCCTAAGAGTTCCAGAGTTCCTCCAGAGGGGGCCCCTACATGTATTGTGCGGAAAGGGAGGGGGGAGGAAGGAGGGGGGTCATGTTTTATTACGCCACTGAGTAGTGTGCCCTGTGTGTCATGGACCCTAGTGCAAGGATGGAAATGGGCTTCTGGCTCCAGTTAGAACGATATAACACAGCAATAATCATGGGTCAGTGGGCCCCTCGGGCATCTGTGCCCCGGTGCCACTGCACTTGTTGCACCAATGGAAGCCACACCCCTGGCTAATAAGAGGTACGTGTCCGCTATCCGGACTCTCGGTTCTCAGGTGAGGGGTTGGGCGGCTCTGTGGGGGCGGAGGAAGACCCTGACAAGGCCCAGACAGCTATATGCGCACCTAGCTCGAGCCACACGAGACCGGGCGGCTGTGTGAGGCCAGAGCCCGAGCTGCAGACACTGGCGTGGCCTGAGGCCTATGCTGGAAGGGAAGTCGAATCCCAGTCCCGGCGTCGGAAGGTTATGTGAGACTAAAGCCTTGACTTCAGACAACTGCCAGGCGCTACGAGCGAACAGAGCCCGGGCAGCAGACACCGGGCTGCGAGACTGGGAAAGACTAGAGGCCACACTCCCTAGTATGGCTCGGGCGGTTATTTGATCACAGATCCCAGGACCCACGGCCCAGTCGCGGGGCCAGGCGCGTATGTGACATCAGAGCCCGGGGTCCAGGCAAGGGACCAGGCAAGCATGTGAGAATAGAGCCCACACTTTCTGAACGGGCGCTTATTTGAGAACAGAGCCCACGGGGGCAGACACGGGGCCGGGCTCCTATGACAGAATAGAGGCGAGCCTCCCAGACGTGTGTCCGGGCGCTCTCTGCGCACAAGGAGACGCACCGTCTGCGCCAGGGGCTCGGGGTGGGGTGGGGGCTATCCGGTATCAGCCTGCAGATCCCCGCTGCAGATAAAGAAATGCGATCTAGTTTTCAGAACAGCAAGTGGATGGGAAGGCCCTTCCGATCACAAACCTCATTTACTAATGGCTCGGTTTTAAATTTCCCTGCACGGCGGGGGAGGTGCCTCGATGAATGAGCCCTGTGTTTCTGCACCCATGGCTCGGCAACTGTTCGACCTGGCAGTGTGGGGTCCGGGTGGAAAGACAGGTGCCTTGGTGCAGAAGAGATTTAAACATGCCCAAGTGTGTCGTTATTAATGCAATGCTTGCAATGCCCTTTCATTAGATACCTTTTACCGTTATTATTATTACTAGCGTTACTCCCGCAACCAATTTAGTTATATTATTATTACTATTATTGTTGGTGTTGTTATTTTATTGCTATTATTGGTGCTAGTTATGATTGCTGCTTCATTTTTGCTCTTATTATTATTATCATTATTTGTAATTGTCATCGGCATTATTACTTGTATTGGTGCTTATTACTATTAATTATTATATTTTTATTATTATTGATAGCATTGATCATCGCTATATTCGTTATTATTATTTTTATTATTATCATTATTGTTACCGCTGTCAGCATTACTCGCATTATTATCATTATTGTTAGTTTTACCAGAGCCATTGGCGCTGTTGCATTAATATTACTTTTCATTGTATTACTAATGGTATCACTGCTTTTATAATTGCGATTATTTGTGCTTTCTGCATTGGCACTCGTATTATTCTTATTAATAGTATCGCTGGTATTCCTGATATTCATATTTTTATTTTGTAGTAATAGTACTAATAAGATCCCTATAGTTATCTTTATTGTTAGTAGTACTATATAATCATTTCACGATGAAATTCTTACCAAGGTGTTCGAAATATATTCCGCATCGATTTAGGGAGAGAGTTATCGCTTTGCTGGATTCCGGGTTTGGACTTACAATGTTTGATTATTTTGTGGGCCCGCGAGTGTTTAATTGAGGAGGAAGAAACCGTACTTTATTGTTATACGGAATAAAGTACTCCTGAACGGAGTCTAATCGGGCTCGTACAAAGTCTCACTTCGTTTCCACAGTTTCCGCCCGCTTGCCCTCCGCGGGTAGCTGAAAAGTGGCGTGCTAGCGTCCCGCCGGTGGTACACTCTACACCATAGTTTTATGGCTCTAACGGTTGCTTGCGGTTAGTTTATATCAACAGGCTTCCTTCTTAAGGGGACCTGCGGTCTCGAGGGAAAAAACGCAGTCCATTTGGCCACTTCACTAGCAATCACAAATAAAAGGCATTCCATAAGGTTTCCTTGTAAGATGACGTCAGCGGACACTTTAATATGCATTGCGACATTATTCGCCGGTTGGCCCTCTTAATACACACGTCACCGCAAGAAGGGTTTGTGTACAGGTGTGCAATCCTTGCGGTGCCACACCAAACTGCGAGGCCCTTTAAAAGCTCTTCAGAGCAGGTGAAGCTGTCTGCGAATCCACTCTGCACCCAGGGAGCTGGGACCGACACCTAGACATTGTCACAAGGCGCTATTATTTTTCACAAGGGCTGTCTTAACCTGCGAACCTTCGTCGCCAATTTCAAAACGAGCTGCTTGTGAAGGATGAAGACATCGCCTGTTGCAAAGGGGTGTGATGCTTGAAACACTTTAACTTACCAAACGTGAATTTAACATCTGCCGCCAAGGCAGCCAAGTGACAGAGTCAGAGTTCTTGCAGTGTTCGCGAATACGTGCTGGTGAAAATGCTGCTTTTTCGCCGTGTTCGCAACATGGAGTGGCAGTTACGCATGTGGGCAGATCAGTATAATTGTATCGTTCTATTCTACATGGACTAGAAAGTATTCACACCATTTCCACGCGCACAATACAAGCCTATGTGACTTAATTGTGGTGGAAACAACAAAGTGTGTTGACTTCACTTCTACGCACCGAATAATGACGGAAAATATTGGAGCCTTTTGTGGGCACAGTGGATTGCGCAGCCGGTTTTTATGCAAATGTAAATACTGTATCTAAATAGCACGCAATTCTTCGCTTACAAATGCAATTTCTTTTCGGGAGTATTTCGCCAACATTCTGGTTGAAAAAGTGTTAATTAAAAAAAAAATACCGTCCATCCTCGCCACTGACCCCCTCCGGTGTGGAGTGTTTCTTGTCTACCTGAAAGTTCTTTGTCGGTTGAAACATTTAGCTTTTATCAGTTTCCTCTGCCACATAACATGATCAGGTGCCTGTCTGTAACTCGCCTTGTGCTCCTAGCAAAATAAACATGGAAACTGAATGATGGGGCTTGGGGGAAGGGGGTCTCGTCACTGCTACACCCCCGGCAGCCTGTAACTTTATACCGACACATTATACCCCAGCAGACAAGTGTCATCTGATCATAATTTGCAGCACTCCACTCACAGGCTGGCAGGGCAGCCGGCAGCAATGTGTTCACGGACACCCAGCAGCAGTGAGAGAATGAGCAGCTAACAGCAGTGTGTGCATGGACAGCCGGCAGCAATGTGTGCATGAACAGCCAGCAGCAATGTGAGCATGAACAGCCAGCAGCAATGTGTGCATAAACAGCCAGCAGCAATGTGTGCATGGACAGCCCGCAGCAATGTGTTCACGGACACCCAGCAGCAGTGAGAGAATGAGCAGCTAACAGCAGTGTGTGCATGGACAGCCAGCAGCAATGTGTGCATGAACAGCCAGCAGCAATATGTGCATGGACAGCCCGCAGCAATGTGTTCACGGACACCCAGCAGCAGTGAGAGAATGAGCAGCTAACAGCAGTGTGTGCATGGACAGCCAGCAGCAATGTGTGCATGAACAGCCAGCAGCAATGTGTGCATGGACAGCCCGCAGCAATGTGTTCACGGACAGCCAGCAGCAGTGAGAGAATGAGCAGCTAACAGCAGTGTGTGCATGGACAGCCAGCAGCAATGTGTGCATGGACAGCCCGCAGCAATGTGTTCACGGACACCCAGCAGCAGTGAGAGAATGAGCAGCTAACAGCAGAGTGTGCATGGACAGCCAGCAGCAATGTGTGCATGAACAGCCAGCAGCAATGTGTGCATGGACAGCCCGCAGCAATGTGTTCACGGACACCCAGCAGCAGTGAGAGAATGAGCAGCTAACAGCAGTGTGTGCATGGACAGCCAGCAGCAATGTGTGCATGGACAGCCCGCAGCAATGTGTTCACGGACACCCAGCAGCAGTGAGAGAATGAGCAGCTAACAGCAGTGTGTGCATGGACAGCCAGCAGCAATTGGTCCATGGACAGTCAGCAGCAATGGGCCCATGGACAGCCAGCAGCAGTGAGAGAATAAGCAGCTAACAGCAGTGTGTGCATGAACAGCCAGCAGAAATGTGTGCATGAACAGCCAGCAGCAATGTGTGCATGGACAGCCCGCAGCAGTGTGTCCATGAACATCCAGCAGCAGTGAGAGAATCCACAGCCAGCAGCAATGTGTTCATGGACACCCAGCAGCAGTGTGTGAATGGACAGCCAGCAGCAGTGAGAGAATGGGCAGCTAACAGCAGAGTGTGCATGTACAGCGAGCAGCAGTGTGTGCATGGAGAACCAGCAGCAGAGTATGCATGGGCAGCCAGCAGAAGATGGTTCATGGACAGCCAGCAGCAGTGTGTGCGTGGACAGCCAGGAGTAGTGAGAGAATGGGCAGCTAACAGCAGTGCGTGCATAGACAACCAGCAGCAGTGTGTGCATGGAGAGCCAGCAGCACTGTGTCCATGAACATCCAGCAGCAGTGAATGCATCAGCCAGCAGCAGTGTGTGCATGATCAGCCAGCAGCAGTGTGTGCGTGGGCAACCAGCAGCAGTGAGAGAATGGACAGCCAGCAGCAATGTGTTCATTGACACAGCAGCAGTGAGAGAATGGGCAGCTAACAGCAGAGTGTGCATGGACAGCGAGCAGCAGTGTGTGCGTGGGCAACCAGCAGCAGTGAGAGAATGGACATCCAGCAGCAATGCGTTCATGGACACAGCAGCAGTGAGAGAATGGGCAGCTAACAGCAGTGTGTGCGGGGACAACCAGCAGCAGTGTGTGCATGGACAACCAGCAGCAGTGTGTGCATCGACAGCCAGCAGCAGTGTGTGAATAGACAACTAGCAGCAATGGGTCCATGGACAGCAAGCAGCACTGTGTCCATGAACATCCATCATCAGTGAATGTATCAGCCAGCAGCAGTGTGTGTATGATAAGCCAGCAGCAGTGTGTGCGTGGGCAACCAGCAGCAGTGAGAGAATGGACAGCCAGCAGCCGTGTGTGCATGGACAGCCAGCAGCCGTGTGTGCATGGACAGCCAGCAGCAGTGAGAGAATGGGCAGCTAACAGCAGTGTGTGCGGGGACAACCAGCAGCAGTGTGTGCATGGACAACCAGCAGCAGTGTGTGCATGGACAACCAGAAGCACTGTGTGCATGAGCAGTCAGCAGCTGTGTGTGAATGGATAGCCACCAGACAAGCGCTCTGTGCGTGCATGAAGGCCAGCATTGTGCCCATCAGTGTGCGCACGAGGAGGGAGCCATAGGTGTATGGGCAGGTAGCAGGCGGTGCGAGCCAGTGGAGTGTAGCCAGTGTGCCATAGTCCTCAGTGAAAGGGTGATAATGGACCCCCTGCTGCGGTTTCAGTTGTGAAATACGGCAATAATCAGGGTTCAGTGAGCTTCGGGCCACTGGATCCCGGTGCCATTGCGCCTCCTGCTTCAATTGAAGCTACGCTGATGATGAGGGCATGAGCAATCGCGGACAGGCTCCATGCGTACAGTAGAGTGGGAGAACTTTTGAATCCCCATGCCCCCCCACCCCCAACACACGCAAAAAAAAAAATCGGGGCTTAACTGTGAAGTTTGCTTTGCTTGAATGTAATCTGCCCTGTGGAATGAGACATACAGGGGCAGTTGCGCTCCTCCCCTCGCCCCGTACACTTGTCCCAGGCTTCAGATGGTTTAGTATCAGGGCTTAACGCTCCGTCCCGGCCCCTTGCAGCTGCCCTGTCAATAAGGTTCTGCCGCGAGTAGAGACATTCCTCATGGCAGGCGGGGAAGAGCATCCCCCTCCCCGACTTTATCTGTAACATCACAAGGACGGAAATAAACCGGACAGGGGCAGCTGCCAGCTTCAGGGCTCTGCCTGTCCTCGGGTTGGGCGGTCCTTGGGCACGGCCCATGAAGAAGGCGTTAACAACCCCCCGTATTGGTTTTATACAGGGCCTTGGCATCGCATGCATGGACGCAGGCGCAGTCTGCAGTGTGGCACAGAGAGGGCCGCCCCAGTAGTAGGCGCAATGATCAATGAAATAGCGGCTGCAGCCTTTGTGGGGTGTTGCGCAGACCGAACCGGGAGCCAATTTATTGTAGACCCCGACTTGCGCCCTAAAACAACACGCATCGACAAAGCCGCCAGCGCTTGGCTTTCTAAGCTGGTTACCCTAACAGCTTTTGGCTCTCCAAGATGGAGTTGGCTGCGTGCTTTTGGCCTGGAATATGCTCGTTTTGCTTTGTCATGGTTTTTTAATATAGCTTTATAGTTGGGGGTCTGTCAGCCGTCACCAGAATAAACGAAAATATTGGCTGAAACTAAATTATTTATTTGATCTCAAAAACACACATTAATATAGCAGAATGGTTACTAGCAGTGAAGTTGGAATGGCTGAAGTCAACTGACCCATTGCCCCATTCTGTAGGCAGACGAAAGGTGTAAATTACACAAACGACCTAATGATGAAGCGAGCAGGGTGAAAGCACCTATGAACTGTAATAACATATATATAGCGCTTACTAAACATGAGGTGATGTATAATTTTAGAAAAACCAAAGGTTTTAAAAAAAGACCTAAAACGTTATTCCATGTAAGTCCTCAACTTGGACACATATGACATTACAAGTCGCCCCGAACTAACAATTTTAGGGTCAACAAAAGCGTAAAAAACATCACAACAACTGTTTACACTTTTATTTGCCTCATACTTCTCAGTGTAAAGATGGGACTCCTAGAAAATGTCGTTCGTTTTGATGCAATGTCTTTGTTTTGTTTACCCGAGGAGCCCAGGTGTTGGCAGAGAAGCTTCCAGACCCCGCGGACATGTGGGGCCTCTAACACGTCCACCCACCTCGCCGGTGAGAGGCGTTTCTGAGGAGAACCCAAAAATCGCCATTTTCTGTCTACAGTCAACAGCGCTTGGCCGCAGAGGCTGCCCCCTCGCCCCTCCCACGCCCCTTATCTCCCAGGATTGTCCTTATCTCCTCCACCTGTCCCGGCTACCAGCAGAAGATTATCTCTCTTTACACAGGCTAATTGTTTTCCAAAACTTTTTTTTTCTCTCAATAATTGCTCTCAAACAAGGTGTGTAAATGAGGTTTAAGATAATGACAGCACTTTTCGGTCCTTGCAATTTTCCTAAATGCTATCTAGAGGCACGTCGAGAATTAGGCACATTCTATGCCTTCGGGAGATCAAGGGAGAAACGCACGCTTTAAATTCAAAAGTCACCCACCGCAAGGGCATCTAGGCGCATCAACCCTGGTAAGGAGGAACACAGAAAAATCACACGTTGAGGAATCATTTAGAGTGAGTTTAAGAGCAGTAAAAGGCCGTGTTTCTGAGCCTGCAGAATGTGTGTGTGTGTACACACACACAAATGCGAAGAGGGTGATTTATGCTATGTAATACCTTTAAGTTTATTGAGGAGAATGGCGCACATCAAATGAGGCGTAAAAACCTCCAATGGGCCATGATGCATCTCCCCCTCAACAATGGTGATAAGTGTTCTATTACAATCTGCACCTGTGCACGTATGGTTTATGACACGGTATTGTAATGTGTATTTCTTTTTAAAGGAAACGTTGAACTAAATTCAGGATTTATCAGGTTACGTTTGTACAGCGCATTGAATAGGCCCAGTACCTCTCTGAAAGTAATTGTGGCATACAGTCTGTAAGCCAGTGAACAGTGTTTTTCGCATGTTAATATCACTGCACTGTGCTAAACTAGAATTCTGTCCTTGCCCTGTGGTAATAAATGACAGACTCTGTGTTTATTAGTACTGCTGTTCTAAATAACTGCTAGTGGCCCACATTTATTTTCACTGCGTTGGCATAAAATAAGCGCATATTGCAGTGTGCTCATCTGTATTTTTGGTCTATGCCGTGTCATTTTTCATGTGCATTTTTTAAAAAGAAAAACATTGGCAGGAAGCGACCCCTGATGTGAGGTGCTGAAGACAGGAGCAGCCCACCCGGACCAGGTGGGGATTTTGGTCTATGGTGGTTTGGAACGGGTCCCTAAGGCGTAGGCAGTTCACTGGAATTATGTGCAGGAGATGGCCAAATTATGGGGCAGGAGAGGGCCAAATTACGCGGTACGAAAAGGCTAATTATGCGGCACAATTTGTAAAAGTATTACTTCATTAGTTCGTCATTTGTTTTTACTTGGGTACACTGTATGGATATTAGATGCATCCCATCAGTACCCAATTAACACCCAGTTACAGAAATAAGCAACAGAAAGTTGTCCAGTCCAGCTTTGCAAAGATCCTTCCAGTGCACAGCAACACTTGTCGCTAAAATGTCACTAATTTTTTAACTGTTTGAGATAGAAACAAAATATTTTTGTTGATCAAATCTGAAGATTTTGCAGCGATGATGGATTGTGTGTCAAATGTGGGCAATCTATAGTTATTCAAAAATAGCCAGAGCCATTCAATTGCATAATTCAAGTGACTCTGAGCCTAGATGGGGGCTCCTGGTGGTATGCACAGTTGATGGCATTCAGACAGTGGTCAATGAAGCTAGGGTTGACTGTGTCTGGCTGTTAGGCCAGGGACCACGATAATGTAAATAAGAAATAATATGCCACTTTGGCATACACATCTGATGTTCTTATTCACGTTTTTTAGATGAATAAATATAGCCTGAGAGTCACTTTCTCAAAACTAGGATTACTGGTCTCGGGTTATTATTTCAAGGTTGATTCCCTTGTCCTTGGGGGCCCTAAGTTCTCCATTGGCCTCCTTCTATTAATCAAAACCAGGATGCAAGGAGTCACATTTATGCAATAAGATAAAATCTTATTGAAGAGGTCATTAGACAAGCTGTTTACCGTTTAAATTCTTTGTAATATTCACAGACGGGATAAACTCTTTTTTCACGTCAGTTTCGCTATACTGTGGTAATAACATGGCATTTGACCTTTGCACTGTAGCGATGTAGGTATACCAGAGGTGGCATTTGTACCAGTGTATTTGGGGGTGACACGGAACTTCATTGGAAACCCTCTTTCCTGTTCCCAACAGACAGATACAAGATTGCGTCCGTGAAGACACTGGAGGTATCGCGGGGTGGAGGGAGGCATGGGCAGATAAACGAAGGGCCAGAGAGAGAGAGTCAATCTGGACTGAAGGCAAACTCTTCTGCAGCTCAGCTCTTCCTTCTGTTCTCTACCGGAGCCATGAGTTTTATTTTTAATTATTTATCCTGCCCCCATGAGCTATTCATCAGCCCATTATTTATTCATCCTCTGCATTGATGTAATTAAATGTGAGCTCACCGGGAACGTGCAGGTCTGGGAGGTGGGGGACAATGGGATGTTTTTGGAGGTCTGCGCAATAATTGATTTGTGCAGAGATGAGCCTCGGCCCCCCCCTCGGGTGACACCGGAGAAGGGGCTCATGTTGCAGGCCCCTGACGTCTGCTCTCCCAGCCCGGGGGCCGACAGACTCTCTCACGGCTCCCCAGCAGCAGGATCCCTCCCCAGGCCTTGCTCTGCTGCCCTCTGCCGGGCCCCCTCCCCCGGAACGAGCGTAGCCAATGGCAGCTCGGCCCCGAGCCCAGCTTTAAGGCAGTCTGAGTTAGAGACGGAAACAAACTGTACTGGAGACGTCCTGCTGCTGCTGCCTGTGCTCCCCGGGCGGGACACCAGATTCCGGGTGCCAGCCTCCCCCTCTTCACCGGCGCCCCCGCCCGTTCCCGGGTGGGCAACCTCCGCGTTGAAGTACTACTTGGACTCAAACCGCCCCTGCAGCTGCCGAACTGCGCCCAGGGCGCACTCCCATGATCAGGGCTCCCTGAGCGCATTACCACCCCTCTCTGTCCACTGGTCCCTGTGTCACAGACCCTCCCGTTTTTCCTCAGTCATCGCTTATCCTACCCAGAGCCCCCCTGGCACCGAGGCTGCCCCTGCCTAGAACTCATTGGACTTGGACCCACCTCTTGGCGAACTCTTCGCAGGGAGAATTGCCTCCTGCTCTGCGCTGACTGACCGCAACCCCCCGGCCCGCCCCAGTGGCACAGACTCCGTCCTCCTGACCAGAGCTCCCTGGACACAAGGCAACCACAACCCGGCGAGGGCACCCACCCGCCGGCTCCACTCTCGCTCTTGTGGCACAGACCCCATCCTCCGGCGCCATGTCCATGCTGCCCTCTTTCGGCTTCACCCAGGAGCAGGTGGCCTGCGTGTGCGAGGTGCTACAGCAGGGGGGAAACCTGGAGCGCCTCGGCCGCTTTTTGTGGTCGCTGCCCGCCTGCGACCACCTGCACAAGAACGAGTCGGTGCTGAAGGCGAAGGCGGTGGTGGCCTTCCATCGGGGCAACTTCCGCGAGCTCTACAAGATCCTGGAGGCGCACCCCTTCTCGCCGCACAACCACCCCAAGCTGCAGCAACTCTGGCTAAAGGCGCACTACGTAGAGGCTGAGAAGCTGCGGGGCCGGCCTCTGGGCGCCGTGGGCAAGTACCGGGTGAGAAGGAAGTTCCCGCTGCCGCGCACCATCTGGGACGGTGAGGAGACTAGCTACTGCTTCAAGGAGAAATCACGCGGCGTGCTCCGCGAGTGGTACGCACACAACCCCTACCCGTCCCCGCGGGAAAAGCGGGAGTTGGCCGAGGCCACGGGGCTCACCACCACCCAGGTCAGCAACTGGTTCAAGAACCGGCGCCAGCGGGACCGGGCAGCGGAGGCGAAGGAAAGGTGAGGACCGCACAGTGAGGGGAGGACCCCACATGGGAGCGAGGGCCGCTAGGATCTTCCTGGGCAGGAGTGGGTCTTCAGTGGACCACAGGGCAGTTAAGTGTTTCCACTGCGCCTTTGCGTCAAGGCAGGCCTCCAGTTAACCACAGATTAGATAGAGGCCTCCAGTGGACCACAGGGCAGGAAGGCCTCCAGTGGACCAAATGGCCTTCAGTGAGCCACAAGTCCGAAAGAGGCCTCTTGTGGACCACAGATCACTGCGAGGCCTCCAGCAGATAGCAGGGTAGGAGAAGGTCTGAAAGAACTACATGTAAGTGATAGGCATACTTGGGGACCACAGGTCATCGGGGCATTTTCAAGCAACCATAGACCAGTGTGAGTTTTCTAGCAGGTGTCAAGTCCGGAGAAGCCAATCACAGTTAGCAAGAGTATATGCAGAGGAGCACAGGGCTGCAGGTGACTGAAATGACAGAATAGTGCCACCTTTGCCGATTGGCCCAACAGGACAGGGAGGGTGGCAAGGACCACCAGGTTGGATGTGGCACCAAGGAAACGAAAAGACCACCATGAGTAGGATACAGCCCTCTGGGCAGCAAGCCTCCTCGTCTGTTGCCAACAGTGTGTTCAAGCCTACTCGTGGCTGGTCAGCACCCAGTACCTTTCCAGAGCCAGTTTGGGTGCCTCTCTTGGAAATAATGCACATTACCCGTGTACCAAAGGACCTGCCTGCTCTAAGACCACTATGCAAAGGGTACTGTCCTTATTTGCTTCGTGACTGTGTGCTTTAAAGCCCTCCTGCCTTTCTGCGTACAGGTACCATGATCATCACCAAGCAGAAGGCACCATTTGAAATCTGTGTTTGTAAGAAGTTTAGCAGATGTCCCAGAAGCATGTTCTATGAACCTCCTGTCAGTGCACAAACTCACGGTGCCCTCTTAGTCTGTGCGCCATTTCCACTGCCCTTGCAAGTTTTATGTAAGTTTGGTACACACTTGGTACTCACTCTCTTTGGTAGTCCGTGTGTGACATTCGGCACCAGCCAGTTGGTTTTTGAAGCACCCGAAACCAGGCCACAGAGTTTGTGCAGTGTTATTGCGCTGGTGTTTTTTTATGAAGCTGAGTGCAGACCTCCACAGTTGTTGCTGTGGTTGGGCACCTATCTGACAGGGTCTCCGGGGGTTTGACAGTCTGGTGTTTCAGGTGTGCACAACCTGGTTTTGTAAGGGATGAGCTCATGTTCATGAACTTTCATCCTATACGGACACCCAATGTCTCTGGGTAGCCATTACCCAATTGTTCTGAGAAACTCTGTAGGTCTTCGATAGGAAACTAGGGCAATGAATTGGTTCTATACATTTTGCATGGGGTTAAGGGCTTGCCTGGCAGCCTGTTCAGTTGGTTATGTACTGGCCAAAACACATTTGCAGAGCTTTGGGCACTCTGGCCTAGTGGTAAGCACATGAAGCTAGGTACTGGTCCTCGTGGTCCACACATGAGATTAGGCACTAGACATAGTGGTCTACACATGTTAGATTCTAGGCCTTGTGGTCCACACATGAAGCTAGGTACTAGACCTATACTTGACCTAGTGGTCCACACATGTTAGATACTAGGCCTTGTGGTCCACACACGAGGCTAGGTACTGGGCCTAGTGGTCCACACAAGAGGTTATGCACTAGGCCTAGTGGTCCACACGTGCTTAGGTACTAGGCCTTGTGGTTCACACACAAGGTTAGGTACTAGGCCTAGCTACTAGACCTAGTGGTCCACACATGAGTTTAGGTACTAGGCCTAGTGGTCCATACAGAAGGTTAGATAGTAGGCCTTGTGGTTCACCTACGAGGTTAAGTACTAGGCCTGTGGTCACACTTGAGCTTAGGTACTAGGCCTAGTGGTCCACACATGAGGTTAGGTACTAGGCCAGTTGGTCCACACATGAGATGAGTGAGGTGAGGTACTAGGCCTATTGGTCTACATATGAGGTTAGGTACTAGGCCTAGGTACTAGGCCTTGTGGTCCACACATGAGGTTAGGTACTAGGCCTAGCGGTCCACACATGAGATTAGGTACTAGGCCTAGTGGTCCACACATGAGGTTAGGTAAGAGGCTTGTGGTCTACACTTGAGGTTAGGTACTAGGCCTATTAGTCCACACATGAGATTAGATACAGGCCTTGGTGTCCACATGAAGTTAGGTTCTAGGCTGGCAATCCACATACTAAATTACATGTTGTTGGAGTAATTTAGTCATATGGTCTAAATCCACATGTTGTATTCTGTAATCACGGGTGTTATCTATATCGTCTCCATGCAGTAACAGCTGTTCTTTAAAGGGCTTCAAAGCTGCGAAATCTGAGCCATCAGGCCGTAGATAAAGTCACAAGTAGCTACATCATGTCTATGAATCTCCTTGCAGTCCGTGGGCCAGATAGGTTCTGTTCATCAGTAGGTGCATACGCTTATGGGGCAGTTCAATACTGTGTCCCTCCCTAAGGATGTCATTGAACACTTGATTGCAAATTGGTGATCTTCAGGTCATAATGTGTAATCCTGACAAAACAGACTCATCTTTCCATACTTCTGAGGTCAACCCAGAATCATAAATTGCGTAATAGTAAGATTTATTATTTGCAGCGATTAGAAACAGCACAGTGTAGTTCGAATTGGTGCATACAAACATACGCACTGCCTGTCAGCCTGTGCACAGAGTTAAGCATATTGTATTATGTTCGATTTATATAGAGCACTCTAACCACGGACGGTTTGGTTTTATGGCGCGTTGGCACAATCAGGTGCTGTACCGCAAGTTTACAGATGGGGGGACACTAGCGTTTTTAAGACTGCTTTTAAAAGAAAACAAGTTGGAGTTATCTCCCGCAGTTAGAGGAAAACTACATCACAAGTCGGAGCTAGCACGAACAAGTCCCCCTCAAGAACCTCTCAAATTAAAATAAATTATTTTTTATTATTTATTATCAATTGTTTTATGAAACATTCACAAGTTAAAAACATTCCTGACTTCATTGCTTTTTAAAATACATACAACGGTGTATAAATCAGTAATGAATATTATGAGGTTCTATCGTGTTTAAGGAAAACAGAGGACTATTAACATTCAAGATCTTATTTCTTTTAAAAACAATGGAACATAAAAGTGTATCTCAGGCTATTAAGTGGTGACAAATGAAATCAGATAACATAACCTATAATTGTAAAGTACATGTTCACTCACGCCTTTGGCCTCTTAGCACTGAAATAATAGATGCTTATTGTACCCACACAAGATGTAGCTTCTGAACACCATTCGCATAAAATAGGAAGCTACTTTGGGAGACAGCCTGTTACCCACAGGAACCTTTGGCCATTTTATTTACAAGACAGTCCACCATAAAATCTAAATAAAACATGTAAATAAAAAGGTAAGTCAATAATACTTTATATAATAAAAGTCTGTTAAACAAATGCAGATCTCTAGTCATATCATTAATACAAATCATAAAATTATAAAACAGAGCAACACTTTTTAACAGAAGTTAAAAATAGGGCAAAGCCACCTGCCACATCTACAAATGTTATGCTAACCTAAATACTCATTCCAGTTACTGGACACAAAACATGATATTTTATAAATAATGGGTTTTAAATTTACAGCTGCACAGTTAAAAAACTTCAGACAGTCCATCAATATATCCACGCTAGACTTTGTAATTAATATATCTGTGCTAAACTTTGTAATTAAAAGCGCATAAACTGTTCTCCTAATTAACCATGGAATAGCAAACGAAGGATGTATGTGATGCTTAAATGTAAGGATTTCAAATCTCAGCTGATTTAATAACCAACTTATGTGCAGTGGTAATTCTTCATTTCCTAATACAATTAATGTAAGACCGACAGAAGATAAATAAAAAGTCATGTCAACTGAGGAGGTGCAGGGTTTCATCATATAGTGAAGAAGTAAAAATTAGCTTTATACCTTTGTTTTTCTAATCCTATGATTCCCAAGTAAGTAGCAGCTGTCGCAGATTATTTCAAATCTTCTTTACTAGCGAGTTTAGCAATGTCAGGTTATCTAGAAATATTCAGATTCTGGGCAGCAATGTTGTCATCTAAAACTGATCGACCGGATGGCATGTGCTGCACTTTACAAATAATAATCTTAGTTTAACGAGTGTGGGATGCCAGCTCTCTGCTCCCAGATTCAAGGAATACATTTCCAAGTCATCTTTTGTTTGCATTGGGTTTGTTTTATTTTTCTTGTTATAGTTTAATGCACATAATCTGACTCAAAAGCTATGACTGCAGATTTTTGCATCCTAGACGTGTTTGGCTGAAGCTAGACCTCCCCCTAGGCTTTCGAAAGATGCTTGGGGATAACAGTTATCATTTCTGAGTCCTAACACGTGAATTGTTGCTCTTCGAGTTGGTGGGGTGGTTGGTTCCTTTTGGTCTAAAGGCCAAAGGGCAATGCAATATTTAAATCAAATCAAATAAAATCAGTCACATTGTGGTGGAAATGGCTAGCTTGTCCTTGTGGTAGTGAGGAATGCTAACTAAGACTTAGAGCTAAGAAAACACTTGTAGGGAAGAAAAAAACGCCCGTTTTTGCTCCCATAAGGTACTTCTGACACCATGGACCACTCAGTGATCCTCAAAGAGGCACTGGAAGTGTGCTGTCATCGCCACAATGAGTTGATGCAGGGATCCGAGGAACGAACTATTATGATCAGATTTTCAGACACCCACCCAGTGCTCAATGTGTGCTGATGGTTGCTGGTGGTCAGCCACAGCACTCATTTTTGGGCCCTCTTTTTTGTCATTGGACTATAGCCTAGCACAAAAGAGAGGAAGGTGGAAGAGGAAGAACGGAAGTGGAAAAAGAAGATTGGCAACTGGCCCATGGGAGAAAGCAGAGGTGAAAAAAAGCCACACAAGAGTGAAATACACAGGAAGTGTAGGGTGGTAGAGGATCGATGTATGAGGCACAATAAAGACTTGGCAACTTTATTATCTGGCATTCAACATTGGTGGTGGTGGGCTTCAAGAAAACCTTTAGGCTCCTGTACTTTGAGCATTCCACCTAGCCCACAGGCATGTGCAACAGGTGAGCACACATTAGCTTTACATGTTTCCCATGTAGATATTTATGTAGAATTGAGTTGCAGCTCATGCCTAGATCTAAGGACTACCAGATGGTTTGTGAAATAAACAATGACTCTACAGAGTATGGCTGAGTTAAGTACTGCCAGCCAGCCTATGGCTAGAGGTTGTTACATGTCTGGCAGTGTTAATGGCCCAGTAATCCTGCGTGTGGAGTTCACTGTTGACATGACAGATTGTTTAATTAATTGACCTGTAACTTTAGCAATCATTTGGGTGCTGTAAGGGTGCCCTTTGACTTGGGATAATGGTAGGACAGTGGGTTTATAAGGGTTTGTTCATTGCTGGCTGGTCTGATTGTGCGGCAGGTTTTTAGTGCCAGGGTAGTCTGCCTGTGTGAGTACTAGTGGCAGCATTTTGTGAGTGAATGCTAAGTTCTGACCCTCATTGAATGAATTTAGTGTCCTTATGGCCAGACTGCGTATAAGACTAACATTTAGATTGGCTTATCGTTGAAGAAATTACAGACCTGATACTCAAAAGACCAACCTTGCAATGTGTGACCTGGTGGGAGGACTATGTTGGGGGCATTCCATTATTGAACCCAACTTAGCGCTGTGAAGTGGGCATAAGATGACACAGGGGGCATGACCAACTCGGCCATAAATACATACATCAATATGAGGGGAAAAAGAGGACTGTTTTTTATTTTTTTTGGCCTGGCCCTACACATTTCCGTGAAATGTGTCCTTATTTTTGACACCGTAGTTAACAGTCTACAGATAACATTTGCCATTAAGAGTAAACCTAGTGCATGTTTTCTGGCTCTTCGACAGAAGCTTTTTTGAAGTGAGGGCACTATAAACACAGAGAAAAGTGCTCGGAGAAACATGTATCCCTTGTCCATATATGTTGATTTTTCAGCAAATCAGATCAGCTTATTCGACCCAACCATTAAGGGGAGTTAAAAATGTTTCTGCGAGACAGCTGAATGAGTTCAATTGTTTTCTTTCTCTATAAAAAATGAAAACCTTAGCAGTACAATATGAAAATTGCACAAGCCACAGCAGAAACATGTCTGTCACGAGGGCGTTGTATAAATGTGTCACTTGAGAAAAAGTAAGGCATTTTAAGGGCTTGCTATACTCTCCTGACACACACAGGTTGAGACTACAGCTTGAGCAGTTATTTGAGTAGGCCTCCCACAGGACTGCTGAAACGATACTTTAATGATCTTTTCAGCCCTTTCTATATGCTTGGCCGGGCTGGGCTGTCAGCACCTTTAATGGTATGAAATCAGCGTCCCGGCTGAGTGGACACTTCCTCCTGTGTTGTCAGGTTAGGCCAGGCCGGGCCCTGTTCTTGCTCTGTGACAGGAGACAGGGACAGGACTGAAGGCTTGGAGAAGAGATCCGGAGGCAGGGAGGGTGGTGAGAGGCAAGCAGCACCCCCTGGCCCACCTTTCTAGGGAGGGAGTGGCTGCTCGGCCTTACAGATCTTACGCGAAAACAGTGTGGATTTTATGCGCATGCAGATCTATTCCGAAATAAAAAATGCAAATTTTAATGCACTGCCTCCCATCGTTTACCTGTCATGGTCCCATGCAGCATCTCTGTGACTATGTGTAGTGCGTTTGGGGGAAAAAGGTTTCTATAATTGTGCTGCACCACAAATATGACACTACACAGAAAAGAGACTGCTACCAGCATCAAACCACCACGAGACAGCTGCTAAAAAATCAGCTATACTCCACCAGCAGAAACATTGCATGGGAACTGTATGTTTGTGCCATACATCCCACACTACAGCAGATGTATTCTTGGCACCACAGCAGGGAAATCAAGCAGTATGCAAAGAGATCCACAATGTACACTGCATCCACCAACAGCACTAACCTCAAAGGAACCAGGCAATGTGCACCCAGTGCCTCTGCTCCAGGCAGATACAGCCCATCTCCCAAATGAAAAGGGGGCATGAACCAAAGCTGCTTACTCCAAATAGCACGCACCTAATGTTGAAACGCAGGAGAAAGTGACTGTAAACCAAGCAGCCCTACCCTGGACTCCACACGACTCCACACAACAAGGGAACATGTTAGCAAACTCCCAAAAATACCATGTCATTGGGAATCAAGAGCAAATGCCTTAGACTTCAGGGGCACAGGTGGCATAGACCCAAGGCACCAGCACAGGAACCACACTCCAAAAGCGAACACCAACTGCAAGGCAACCACTCAGCTGGGCCCCCGTACCCGTAGCCTAGAGAGCAAGCATGCAACATTTGCATGTCAAGGAACATAGATACTAAATTATAAATATCACCTTCTAAGCCATGGGTCTTCAAACGGGGCCTCAATTGATCCCAGGGGGTGCCGGGCTCCGGACGAAAGAAGCATTATACTGAAAACAGTGTTTTGTTTGAGTGAGGGGCAGTAAGCCACTCTGTAATGGTCCATAACTAACATCTTTTGTCACTTATATCCTGGCTGGGAGAAGCTGTCAAAAGGGAAAGGACTTCAAATATTTTTCATACCCCTCACCACTGTGGATACTTTTATGCGTTAATAAAGCCTGCCTGACCAGAATAATATGTTTGGCAATCATGTATTTGATTACAATTTTAAATCGGTAACAAAACTTAACTGTAATGTTTAAATAAGTCTAGACATAT